>NC_062549.1:89881299-90241694 GCF_016906955.1 Phacochoerus africanus | reverse complement strand
ATATGATATCTTCCAGTGTATCTTCAACTCAACGTGTTCACAAGGACTCCTGTTTCCTCTCCAAGAACCTTTTCAATCTGCAGCTTTCTGAATTCCATCTTAGTTGAAAATGCATAGTTGCCCCAGCCAAAAGCCCTGGAGGCACTCCTGACTCATCTTTTCATCTCATATTCCCACATCAGGAAATCTTCTGGCTTTACCTCCAAATATATCCAGAATTCAACCATTCTCACCACCTCCACTGTGTCCTATGGTATTAAGAGCATTATCTCTTGCTTATTGCAAAGGCTTCCTAATTGGTCCAGGTTCCAGTCTTTTTTTTTTTTTTTTTTTTTGCTTTTTAGGGTTACGTTTGTGGCATATGAAGTTCCCAGGCTAGGGATTGAATCAGAGCTGCAGCTGCTGGCCTATGCCACAGCTATAGCAATGGAGAACCGAGATGCATCCGCCAACCTACACCACAGCTCACAGCAGTGCTGATCTTTAACTTACTGAATGAGGCCAGGGATTGAACCTGAATCCACATGGATACTAGTTTGGGCTCATACTGCTGAGCCACAGGGAACTTGGCAGTGACTTCCACTGTCCTTGAGGCCTGTGTCAATAGAACAACCAAAGGTATCATTTAAACAAGTAAGTCAATTGTATTACTCTCTGCAAAACCCTCCAGTCACCGGGGCATAAGCCAAAGTCCTGGTGATGGCTCTCAGGGCCTTATGTGACATGGCCCCTTGCTTCCTGACTGATCTCATTCCTGTCAACTGGTCCTCCTCACTCGCTCCTTAATAATTAATCTCCTTGATGTTCCTTGAGGCTGCCAGATGCACGGGAGTGCCTGTGCTGGATGGTTTTTCATCCAGATGTCTGCATGGCTATTTTACCTCTAACAGGTAAAAGAGTCTTGGCTCATATGTCATCTTCTCAATGAAGCCTATTATGACCATTCCATTTAAAATGGACCTCTGCTCTCTGGCACTCCTGATGCTCCATATTCCTTGCTGGTCTTTTTTTTTTTTTTTTTTTCTTTTAATAGGGCCACAGTTGTGGTATATGAAAGTTCCCAGGCTAGGGGTCGAATTTGGAGGTACAGCTGCTGCTTATGCTCCTATGCACAGCAACACCAGATCTGAGCCACATCTGCGACCTACACCACAGCTCACAGCAATGCTGGATCCTTAAACCCACAGAGTGAGGGCAGGGATCAAACCTGCATCCTCGCAGATACTAGTTGGGTTTTTTTCCACTGAGCCGCAAAGGGAACTTCCCCCTATGCTGATCTGTTACTCTTTTCTTCATAGCACTAATGGCTTACGTACTGTGTCATTTGTTTATATTTATGTCTATTGTTTATTATTATCCCCATTTTCTCCACCCAGAAGTCAGCTCCATGAGGGCAAGGATCTTTGCTCACTGATGTATTTCAGTGCCTAAAACAGTGTCTTGTACATTGTCTGTGGTTACAAATATTGTTGACTCAGTGAATAAACTTAACATGACTCTAACTTCTTTTTAAACACTGAACCCTAAGCAGTTACACCCAATTAATTGATATTGGCCTAAAAGATCAAATTGTTGCCATCCTTTGCCTGGTCAATTTGTTTAAAAATCTATATAATTATATCTAAAATTTCTTTGCAATATGTAAAATATGTTGGTGTAGCTTACACATCTCTTTGTGTATGTGTCTTTGAAGGAGTGGTACCCTAAAAGGCCATGAGAAGGCATTGGCAATGAACCTCGAGGGTGTGTTGTTGCAGAAGAGTCGTGCTTGGTCTTTCTAAATAGCGGCAGAAGAAAGTTGTCTCAAGTGTGATGGATCCTGGTACAGGGTCTAGGAGTCACAAGACTTAGGTTCTAATCTCAGCTCTGTCACTAACTTCTGTGCAATACCATTGAACTATTTTCCTGCTAGACCTCGAACTAGCTCCAAATGCCATGCTTTTTACCACTAGGCTATAGTGTACACCTGCAGTCATATAGGATTGAATGTATTGTTTTTTTAGTCCATACATAATTAAACCCCAAGCTTTGACTCACTGAAGATCTCAGATAATAACTGTAAACACTACGGAGGTTGTGGTTATCTGGGCGGTGTAAGATCCTGTGTCTGCCGTTGTCAGGTTGCTGAGTTGCAGAGAGTAGGACTTGGTGACGTGTTCAATCGATTGCTCTGTTTGGATCAGTTACGTGTATTAGTGGACTTTGTGCCTTATTTGGCCGTATGAAGATGATAGATTTTCATCGTGAAGCCAGGTGATGGACATGATCTTCTCTTCTTCAGGGAACTTCAGGGGTAGAGTTACTGACTCCCCCAGGGTCCCGTTCACAATCAGTGGGGTTGAGCTGGTTTGTGAAACTGTATCCCTGCAAGCACAGAAAGGAAACTCCTATAACTTTCCCTGCCCATCTCCTGCCCACCCCCAACCCTTTCTCCTTATTCTGCCAATCCGTCGGAGGCTCTCTGATACAGAAGTCCAGGGATATGAGAAGAGGAAAGAGTTAGGAGAAGTGTTGAAATGGACATTGGAATGGACAATCACAGAGTCTGACAAATGTCTACCACTCTTGGTTATTGGGTAGTTGGTCCAGATGATCCTGGCCGATCTACCCTCCCACATTGGTTGGTCACTCCTAGGTCATGGCCACACTGTCCAACCCAGTTTCTGAGTTATGAGTGCGTGAGATGGAGAAGAACAACCACATCAACTCCCTGGCACGGACTCCAAGGCCCACAAGTCTTTGCTGATGAAATATAATAAAGCTCGACATTTTCTAAATACCTACTGTGTTCAGCATAGTAGGGTTGCAGGATTAGAGGATGAATAGTAGGAATTTACTGTTCTTCTTATATGTTATTTCATTTGATGTTGACAATTCTGTGAAGCAGGTATGATGAATATTATTGTCTATTTATAGACAAGGAACTGAGGCACAGAGAAAGTTAAAACTAATTTCCCCAGGGTCACAGCTAAAGAATAACAGGATTCAAACCCAACTACTTTGATGCTAACTAATTTGTGCTCTTTTCATGATACGAAGAAGATATCTCTTCTGTTCCAAAAGATAATAGTCTAGTAACTGAGGGGATAAAAAACTGATAATATAAATGTAATAACATATAATGGCTGTACTCTCATGAGCAGATCACAGAGCTGTTAATGTATGAGCAAAAAAAAAGTGAAATAATCACAATTCTTCTTCTTTTTTTTTTTTTCATTGCCAACCAGAGGCATATGGAGTTCCCTAGCCAGGGATGAGATCCGAGTCGCAGTTGCAACCTGTGCTGCAGCTGCAGC
This sequence comes from Phacochoerus africanus, assembly GCF_016906955.1. Lineage (NCBI taxonomy): Eukaryota > Metazoa > Chordata > Mammalia > Artiodactyla > Suidae > Phacochoerus > Phacochoerus africanus. The sequence continues at coordinate 90,238,398 of NC_062549.1, read as the reverse complement.
TGCAGCAACACTGGATCCTCAACCAAGTGTGCTGGGCAGGGATCGAATCTGCATCCCATCGATGCAGAGATGCCACTGATCCATTGTGCCACAGTGGGAACTCCACAATCATTCTTAAAGAAGTACTTCCTTAGCATCATTTGCCAGATTCCTAGCATTTATTACAGTATTTTGTGGTGCTCTGTTTACTAGTTTGTCCAGCTGACCAGCCTTAATTATCTTTATATCTCAGCACTGTTCCTGACACCAAGTAGGATCTAGAAATGTTTGAGTGAATCAGTGTATAAGAACCATTACCACAACTTCAACCTTCTCATGATCTTCTAGTTCAAAGGAGGGGATCTGAGCAGAGGAGGAACTGTCTCTTGGATTTGACACCCATCTCCTGGGTGAGTTCACACTTCCTCTCTTTCTAGATGGTCATAAGCATGCTCATCACATGAGCAGGGCCGTCAATGCCCCCTCTACTACACCTTTCCCATCAGCATTTTAACATGCTATTAATTGTCATTTTGCTCCTTTGTCCCTTTGGAGTCACATGGGTGAGTATCACAAGCAAAATCTTGAGTTGAAAAAAACCCCAAATACAAATAGAATACAATGGTGAGTTTCCATTTATTGATGAAAGCTAAAAACCAGGCAAAACAAATCTATTTACTTATTTTATTTTTTCTTCTTCTTGGGGCTAACACCTGCGGCATATGGAAATTCCCAGGCTAGGAGTTGAATCAGAGCTTCAGCTGCAAACTATGCCACAGCTTGCAATGCCAGACCCTTAACCCACTGAGTGAGGCAGGAATTGAACCTGCATCATCACAGAGATAAAGCTGGGTCTTTAACTTGCTGAGCCGCAATGGGAACTCCAAAACAAATTTTATTATTATTATTATTTGGTCTTTTTTAGCGCTGCACCCATGGCATATGGAAGTTCCCAGGCTAGGGGTCAGAATCAGAGCTGCAGCTGCCAGCCCTACACCACAGCCACGGAATTCAGGGCCCAAGCTGCGTCTGCGACCTATACCACAGTTCACTCCACTGCTGGATCCTTAATCCGCTGAGCGAGGCCGGGATAGAATCCGTGTCCTCCAACTAGTGTTGGATTCATTACTGCTGAGCCACAATGGGAACTCAACAAATCTATTCTTTTAAAAGTTGGGATAGAGTTACCTTTGAGAAGAGGGAGGGAGGGAGAAGGAGGGAGGGAGGGGGTAGGAGGAGCATAAACAGGTATTCTGGGCTGCTGATAATGTGCCATTTCTTAACATGTGTTCATTCTTTGACCTGACACTTAGGATTTGTACAGTTTTCTCTTTGCATGTTATATTTGTCAGACTAAATGGGGATAAAACAATAACAAAAACAAAACAACATAATTATAATGGCCTATAAGGACCAAAAGGTCATTTTTCTCTCTTTGACTTAACATCCTATAACTCCCCCCGTGTTCACTTTGCTCACACCTCCTGGCCTGGCTATTCCTGGAACAGGTCAGGGTTGTACACTTGTAATTCCTTCTGCCTGGATTGCTCTTCCCCCAGGTGTCTGAGTGGCTCACTTTTTTTGTCTCTGTAAGGTTCTGCAGCATAAATATTTCCTCTTAGAGAGCTGCTTCGGGACCCAGATGATGTGGTGGTGACCCAGAAAGTACAAAAAGGCCTTTTCTCTACTCTTGCCTGGAACCAGCACTGATGCTTTGGGAATGTCCTGGGTCAGCATCCTTGGCTTGAATACTGTTGTTCTCTGCAGGGCATTGAGGTCTCCTCTAAGTAGTTCCACTGACAGCAGATTTGCACAACTAGAACCAAAAGAGGAGATTAAGAATTGGGAGGACACCCAAATGACTGCAACAGAAGGCTGATATGGGGGCCTAGGAGAAGTATCCTTTCTAAGTCAGTGAGGACCACCTGGAGCATGGGGGTGGTGCTGCGTCCTGCCTGTGCTCTGGTGAAGATGTTGACTCAGCAGAAATTTGGAGTGTGTTTTGTTTGCATGGCTCAGTCACTCTGAAAACATGAGTAATACTAATTAGTGCTTTATGCCCCCATAACCTGGCCCAGGGAACTCAGGGAATACTAAGTAGGCTGAGATTAGAATGTAAAATTGCCTTTTTTTTTTTTTGGCTTTTTAGGGATGCACCCATGGCATATGGAGATTGCCAGGCTAGGGTTTGAATTGGAGCTGTAGCTGCCGGCCTACGCCACAGCCACAGCCACACAGGATCTGAGCTGGGTCTGTGACCTACACCACGGCTCACGGCAACACGGGATCCTTAACCCACTGAGCAAGGCCAGGGATCGAACCTGCGTCCTCATGGATGCTAGTCAGATTTGTTAACTACTGAGCCATGATGGAACTCCAGAAATGTAGATTGTCTTGAATGATTACCTGAACCATTTTTTTTTGGGAAGGTATAAGAAACATGGAATATTTTTGAGAAATGGGAAGGAATAAAGATAGCGGGGAGGTGAGACTGAACTGATCATGAAAGGAGGGAAATGTCAGAGAAACTTTGGGATATCTAACCTAGGGGACTGCTTAGACTTTTCTATAGGGAAGAGGGATATAGTGGCTGCTTCAGCTCAGCATGAAACGGTTCAGAAGAAGGGTAGGGCCTGATTTCTCAAGAGATTTAGTAGAGAGAGGAAGAGATACATAGGGTAAGATCTTGAGTAGGAGGAGTGAAATGAAATACAGCATACCAAAACTTACAGGATGCAGTCGACACTGTGCTTATAGGGGAAATTGGTTCTTTGAAAGATCAGAAAGATTGACATACGGTTAACTAAATTAATTAAGAAAAAAATAGAGAAGACTCAAATTTTAAAAATGAGAAAAGTAGACATTACTGCAGATCTTATAGAAATAAAAATCAGTCGTAAGAAAATACTGTGAATAACTGTATAACAACAAATTAGATAACCTAGATGAAAAGACAAATTCCTAGAAATGGGTTACTAAGACTGATTATGAAGAAATAAAAAATCTAAGAGGATCTATGACAAGTAAAGAGATTGTATCACTAATGAAAAACCTGACAAAGAAAAGCCCAGTACCTGATGACTTCACTGGTGAATTCTACCAAATAGTTAAAGAATAATTAACATCAAACTTCTCAAATTCCTCCCAAAAAGTAGGAGAGGAGAAAACATTTTCTCTCTTTTACAAATTTTTTTTTTTGTAAAAAATTTAAAAAAAATTTTTTTTAGGACCCCACCTGCGGCATATGGAAGTTCCCAGGCTAGGGGTCAAATTGGAGCCACAGCTGCTGGCCTACACACAGCTCAAGGCAACACTGGATCCTTGACCCACTGAATGAGGCCAGGGACTGAACCGGGGTCCATGGATAACAGTCAGATTCATTACCACTGAGCCGCAGTGGGAACTCCAGAAACACTTGCTAATTCATCTGATGAAGCCGGTATTACCCTGATAACACAGCCAAAGATATCATACACACACATACACATACATCGCCCCCCCAACTATGGACCACTATCTCTATGAATATTGATGAAAAAATCCTCAGCAAAACAGTAATAAATGAATCCAGCAACATATTAAAAAGATTATACACCATGGATAATTGGAATTTATTTTAGGAATGGAAGAGGACTCAACATATGAAAATTAATTAATGCAATACGTTAGTAGAATTAAGGAAAAAAGATACACGATCATCTCAGTTGACAAAGAAAAAAAGCATTTACAAAATCCAACAGGCTTCTACACTTAAGAATCTAGGAATAGGGGAAATCCTCAGTTTGAAAAAATCATCTGAAAAATCCACAACTAACATTCTACTCAAGAATGAATGGCTGAGGAGTTCCTGTTGTGGCTCAGTGATTAACGAATCCGACTAGGAACCATGACATTGTGGTTCGATCCCTGGCTTCGCTCAGTGGGTTTAGGATCTGGCCTTGCGGTGAGCTATGATGTAGGTCACAGATGCGGCTTGGACCCGCATTGCTGTGGCTCCGGTGTAGGCCAGCAGCTACAGCTCTGATTAGACCCCTAGCCTGGGAACCTCCATATGCCTCGGGAGCAGCCCTAGAAAAGGCAAAAAGACCAAGAAAAAAAAGAATGGCTGAAAGTTCCTGCGCTGCTCCTGATGCAAGGGCCTGAGGAGAAAGGAGTCAGTTCACGCTCGCAGTGCACGCGTGTGCGCTCCATGATCGGAAAGAGAAAGATTTGTGGGTTAATCATTAGCCTCCTTACTACTCCTTAGTTTGCATCTGTCTAGTTTGTTTTGTAAGGAAGTCAGCTCCTTTGTTCCCATTTGAACCACTTTGCCTCTGGAACTTGAGTTCTATCCACGAGGAAGGAATTTGTGTGCTGATTCATCTTATGGTCAGTTTGAGGGATGCATCTGCATATATATATATATATATATATATATATATATATATCCAAACGTTGAATATAGATTAGCTAAGGTGGGAAAAAAAATTATAGGTTGGAAAAAGTTCTTTTATGTGGAATGCTTAAATATTGCTATGTTAAGTATTCTTTTTATTAGTGCTTAGTTATGGGCAATATAGGTAATTTTTGTGTACTTTGAGATAACTAAAATTCCCCAAATGGATAAATGTCAGAAAAGATCGTTTTCAGTAAACTGGGAAAATACAAAAATACAGTTAAGATATAAGTAAAAGAAAAAAAAAAAGAATGAATGGCTGAAAGCCTTTCACCTAGGCCAGGAACAAATAACCATGCCATCACTTCTATTTAACATATACTGTAAGTTTTAGTTACAGCAATTAGTCAAGAAAAAGAATAAAAGTTATCTTAATTGAAAAGGAAGTGAAACTATTCATATTCACAGATGACATGATTCATAAGTAGAAAATCATAAAGAATCCACATAAAAGTCATCAGAGCTAACAAATTAAGCAATGTTATGGAATAGAAGATCGATTTACGAAAATTTTGATTTACAAAAATACAACATTGCTGCATTTTCACTAGCACATGAACAATCTGAAAAGGAAACTAAGAAAGCAATTCCATATACATAGTGTCCAAAAAATTAAATATCTACAAATATTTAACCAAAGAGATTCAAGTCTTATACACTGAAAACAATGAAACATTTCCACAAGAAATTAAAAAATATCTAAATAAATGGAAAGACATTTTATGTTCATAGATTGTAAGACTCAGTTTTAAGGTAAACTATTTGGCAATACTACTCAAAGCAAGTTATAGATTCTATTCAATCTTTATCAAAATTCCAATGACTTTCACGACTTATTTACACAAAAAAAAAGCCAATCCTCAAGTTCATTTGAATTTGTAAGGGACTCACAACTAGCCAAAACAATATTGAAAAAGAAAAAACAAAATTGGGAGTTCCCTTGGGGCTCAGTGATAATGAACCCAACTGGTATTCATGAGGATGCAGTTTCACCCCTGGCCTCGCTTAGTGGGTTAAGGATCCAGTGTTGCCATGAGCTGTGGCGTAGGCCAGCGTGCCAGCTGTAATTCAACCCATAGCCTGGGAACTTCCATATGCTGCACATGCAGCCCTAAAAAGCAAAAAAAAAAAAAAAAGAAAAGAAAACCAAATTGGAGAATTCGCATGTCCCAATTTTGAAATTTAGACAGCTGCAGTAATCACATTAGTGCATTATTGGCATCAAGATGGCTATAGATGTCTATATGGAATTGAGTTGAGAGTCCATCATACATTTATGACAATTAATTTTTTTTTTTTAGCTGTTTCTTGGGTCGCTCCCGCGGCATATGGAGGTTCCCAGGCCAGGGTCCAATCGGAGCTGCAGCCACTGGCCTACACCTGAGCCACAGTAACGCGGGATCCGAGCCGCCTCTGCGACCTACACCACAGCTCATGGCAACTCCAGATCCTAACTCACTGAGCAAGGGCAGGGATCGAACCCGCGACCTCATGGTTCCTAGTCGGATTCGTTAACCTGCGCCACGACGGGAACTCCCTGACAATTAATTTTTGAAAAGCGTGCCAAGATCATTCCATGGGGAAAGAATGACTCCTTCAACAAATGGTGATGGGACAACACAATGTCTGTAAGCAAAAGAATGAATCTGAACACCTATCTCACACCTATGCAAAAATTATTTCGAAAACTTAATAGCTTAGTTATAAAAGCAAAAATATAAAATTTTATAAGGAAACAGAGGTAAATCTTTATCAGATTGGATTGGGAATGGATTTTTAGATATGACACCAAAGCAAGACACGTGAGAAAAAAAATAGATAAATTGAACTTCACCAGAATTAAAAACTTTTGTGCATCAAAGGACATTATCACCATAATAAAAGAAAACACAGAATAGGAGAAAATATTCATAAATTGTTTATCTGATAAGGATCTATGATTCAAAGTAAAGAGCTCTTACATCTCAAAACCAAAAGACAATATTCCAACAAAGAGGGGCAAAGGAATTGAAAAGATATTTCTCCAAGAAAACATACGAGTGGCCAATAAACACATGAAATATCATTAGCCCATATGCTCAATATCATTAGTTGTTAGGGAAATGCAAATCAGAACACAACCATCTACTAGAGTGGCAATTAATATAATAAAAAAAATAAATAAACATTGGTAAAGATGTTGGAGAATTAGAATTCTTATACATTGCTGGTTGGAATATAAACTGGTGTGTAGCCACTGTAGGAAACTGTTTAGTGATTCCTCAAAAAATTAAGTGTTACCATATGATGTAGCAGTTTCATTCTTGGGTGTATACCTAGAAGAATTGAAATAGGTACACCAATACATACTTGTACAGAAGGTTCATAGAGGTACTATTCTCAAGAGTCGAGTGGAAACAAACATAAATGCCCATGAATAAATGAGTGGATAAATAAAATATGGTATATACCCATGGTCGAATATTATTCAGCAATAAAAGAATGAAGTATCGATACATGATACAGCATGAATGGACCTGGAAAACACTGTACTAAATTAAAGAAGTCAGACATAAAAAGTCACATATTGCATGATTTCATTCATACGAAATCTCCAGAATAGGTAAACCCATGGAGACAGAAAGCAGATTGGTGTTTACAAGTGTGATAGAAAGAGAAGACATGAGAAGTGTTTGCTTAATGAGTACAGGTGGTGAAATTCTTTTGGGGGTAATGAAATGTTTTGGAGTAATAAAAGTGATGGTTGCCCAACTTTGTGAATTTAAAATGTCACTGAATTGCACACTTAAAATTACTTTTATGTTTTGTGAATTTCACCTATAAAAAAAGGCAAAAATTATCATTGTGTATGGTAACACAACTGAGGCTAGATCTGGAGTCAGAGACTGAAAACTGGAATGCATGGAAGGCTGGTGGTCCCGTGGGGACAGACTGCAGATTCTGAGAAGTGGAAAGACACAGCTGTCCTTGAGGGTAATGACAAAATGTAAAACACCTCTCTACCTGTGGCGAGCAACCATAAACATTTGAAGGTGTGGATGGTTGGTGAGAAGTAGATAACACGGCTCGGGGGAAGTGGAATTATGTGGGTTGCAATCTCTTAGCAGAAAAGCCTGCAACTTTTTGACTAAAAACCTCAGAATCATTGGTTGGCCCCCATGTATTGGCTGAACATATATTTCCTACCCCTGTTCTCCCTTGGGCATCAGAAATATTGCATCTGCGTCTCAAGAGTTAGTTCTTATTTCTTCCTCCTTCCAAGTTGAATATGACTGTCTCATGTATGTGGTTCATGGAGCAACATTGGGGTTACATGGTAGCTTATTTTAAATGTAGATTTTTTTTTTTTTTTTGGTCTTTTTGCCATTTCTTGGGCCGCTCCTGCGGCATATGGAGGTTCCCAGGCCAGGGGTCCAATCGGAGCTGTAGCTGCCAGCCTACGCCAGAGCCACAGCAACGCAGGATCCGAGCCGCGTCTGCGACCTACACCACAGCTCACGGCAACGCCGGATCGTTAACCCACTACCACGACTGAGCCAGGTAGGGAGTCTGAACCCGCAACCTCATGGTTCCTAGTGGATTCGTTAACACTGTGCCACGACGGGAACTCCTAAATGATATTCTTTGTCTCCATTCCAGAATCAGCATTATATCAAGATTCCCAATAACATTTAATTCTAGAGATGGGTTCAGTTTTGCAAAGAGACGAAGACACGAGTCTGCTCCTAGACCAGGGAGAGGTTCTGGAATATATAGATGAATTTTTTTTTTTTTTGTCTTTTAGGGCTGCACCCACAGCATATGAATGTTCCCAGGTTAGGGCCAGCCCATGCCACAGCCACAGCAATACCAGGTTGCAAGCTGCATCTGCAACCTACGCTTGTGGCAACTCATAGCACTCAGTGGGATTCTTAACCCACTGAACAAGGCCAGGGATTGAACCCATGTCCTCCTGGATACTAGTTGGGTTAGTTACGGCTGAACCACAATGGGAACTCCTGCATATATAGCAACATATGTGGTGTGTGTATATGTATATAAATATATATATATATATGTGTATATATGATGATATATATGTATGTGTGTGTGTATATAATATATATATATATATATATATATATATAAATCATTTCTTCCTCTTTCTGCATTTATACTATTTCCCAGTTTCTGTCCTCCTTCCATTATTCTCCTTAGCTTCACTTTCTATGCTGTGATTTCTAAGCCTCCAGCCCGGTTCTTCTTTTAGTCCTAGATTTCTGGCTGCTTTCAGGAAATCTTCTCATGGATATCACACTAACATCTTAAAATTGGTTGGTCCAAAATTAAAATCACCTTCCTCTTCATGCTGCTCCCGCCTTCCTCCAACTTTGTAAACTTTTTTTGCTACCCTGTCTGAATCTCACTTGCCTTCCCCCCGAAATGTTTCATATCCTTTTCCCACTTGATTTATTCCCTTCTTATCATTTATCACTATCCAATATGTGATTTTACTTATTTATCTTGTTTATAGTTTGTCTCCTCTGCTAAATGAGGGCAGGATTTTTGCCTACTTTGTTCATGGCGTAGCCCAGAAACCAGAACAGTGCCAGGCATCCAGTAGGTGCTCAAAGAATATTTATTGGATAATCTTTTTCTTTCTTTCTTTTTCTCGAGGCGGGGGAAGGAAGGGAGGGAGGAGGGAGGAATAGGAAGGGAGGGAGGAGGGAGGGAGGGAGGGAGGGAGGGAGGGAGGGAGGGAGGGAAGGGAGGACGGAAGGAAGGGAGGGCGGAGGGAGGGAGGGATGAGGGAGGGAGGCGAGGTAGATGCGGGGAGGGAGGGGGAGGGAGGAGGGAGGAGTGAGGTGAGGGAGGGAGGGAGGGAGGGGTGAGGTAGGTCTCAGTCGGTCTTAAGGCAGTTCTATCTTTCGGTCTCTTCTCTGTTCTTTCTGGCGTTCTGTCTTCTTTTCTTTTCCCTTCTCCTCCCTCCCTCCCTTCCCTCCTTTCTTTCTTTCTTTTCTTTTCTTTCTTTTCTTTCTTCTTCTTCTTTCTTTCTTTCTTTCTTTCTTTCTTTCATCTTTCTTCTCTTTCTTCATTTTTAAGGTCATACCTACAGCATATGGAAGTTTCCACACTAGGGGTCATATCAGAGCTACAGCTGCAGACCTATACCTCAGCCACAGCAACACAGGATCTGAGCCACATCTATGACCTACATCGCAGCTTGCAGCCCCACGGATCCTTAATCCTCTGAGTGAGGCCAAGGATCAATCTGGATTCTCACGGATATTAGTTGGGTTCTTAACCCACTGAGCCACAAAAGAAACTCCTATTTATTGGATGATTTAATGAATTCTCTTTACTTTTCAGTCCCATTGTCAGTTTATCTAGTTAGTTCTACATCTATGGTGACCTTGCTTCTGTCTTTCTTTCTCTTGTGCTGCTGCCATGTTTGTCTAGCTGCCATTGTTTCTCAAGAGCTTGCCACCTACTGGCTAATGAAATTGGGGTAAGTTTTTAAAACTATAGTAACAGTGTATAATAGTACATATTAATAATAATATGGGGATAATAATACTATAGACTCACAGAACTGTCATAAGGCTTATGTATACTATGCATGTACAGATAACCCAGTGCCTGGAACACTATAAGCCCTCAATGAATATTAACTATTTTTATCTGATACACTGAGCTAATTTTGGGCTAGCTTTCCTGTCTCATCACCTGCCCCATCTGTCCCTAAATCCTATGTTTGGGCCCCAGTAGACCACTTGTGGTTCCCCAAACATGAAATGAACCTTCATGCTTCATGTAGTGGATAGCAGGGAATGGAAAGCAGGAAGGCTCAGAGAATTCCTTTCTGTCTGTCAAATTAAGTATGCTGAACCAGCTAGCTCCAGATTTGCATCAGAGGAAAGGAGAGTTGGAGAACTTTTTTTTTTTTTTTCTGCAATAAGCAAATCTGAAAGGACTATTTCTAGTACTTCAGTTTGGCACAGAAATTTTGGCTAAGCTGAACCATAGATTTTCAATATTTTTTTTCTCAGTGTGATCTTCAGTATGATTAAGATCATGAGGCTCAGGAGGAACTTGTAACCTACCAGAGATCACACAGTAAGATAGTAGCTAATTTGCTGAGAGGATTTCCTTCGTAATCCTTAATCTTAATCTTGTCTTAATCCTTGTTCTTTATGCAATATGTTTGTCATAAACCCAACATGTTTCAGAAAACTCATTTCCCATATCCCGGCAGATAATTCCCTTAAATATAGACACAAGTAAAGTTGTTAACTCTGAACCATTTCAGGCTTTAAGTTTTCAAATTGCAAGGCAATGGCAGGTCATCAGGCACCACTGTGAGCCCCACCAGATCCCTTGGCAGAGAGATAGACAGACACCCATACAGAGGTGATTTAGATTAAGCAAGCTGCACAAAACCAGGACTCATTAATGACTACCTGGGTCCCCTTCAGCATTTACCTGGGTCAAGGCAGAAGACAAGGGTGAGAGACTGGAACAGCCAGATCATGCTCTTAGCAGTGGAGATTGGTGCTGGAGACCTCAAGGCAGTCAATGTTCTTGCCAATTTCTCATAAACTGAAACTGCTTTTTTTCTGACACTTCCTCCTTCTTCTCAGAGGGTCGTGGCAACATCTTCATACTAACAGTCATAGTTTTACTTTATTATTAATCTATTTTTTATGAGCAAAATGATGCCAGAAAGATGTTACCGGAATCCGGGTTCTTGTTCATGCAGCCGCAGAATGAACTTCGCAAATAACACAGGCAGCAGGCAAGCAAAGTCTTTATTGCAGGAAAGCAAATAGCTCCCAGGACTGCTGGGAGTGGCGAGAAGAGCCCCCCCAACTCTCTATTTTCTTATAGGGGTTTGTGTCCCTTGAAGATAGGGGGGTACCAATGTGGGGTCCATAAAAATATGGTTTTTTCCCGTTGACCTTGCCCAATTACCTATATCAGTCCGGTGTCCAATGGGGTCTTAGGGGTGGAAATGTCCCATAAATGTCTCATAGTTTCTTTGTCCTTTTCTTCCCTAAACTGAGTCACAGGGGATTAGGGATTAATGTCCATCTGGGTGTAAGTACACTCCCTGTAGTAAACAAGGCCTGTGGGGATCTTACTCCCTGGAGCCTTAAGCCACAAATATTAATCAATAGCCATATCAAAGATTGCATCACAGCCCATGCTCCTACACCGACTACCTGAGTTATTATTCTGCCACAAAGTACAAAAATCTTGTGTGCAATGTGAATTGAAATGTTTACTTTTTTCCTTTTTGTATATCTTTTATTGTGATAAAATAACTGAAATTAGCAGTTCCCATTTTGGCTCAGTGGGTTAAGAACCCAACTAGTATCCATGAAGATGCACGTTTGATCCCTTGCTTCGCTCAGTGGGATAGGGATCCAGTGCTGCCGCAAGCTGGGGTATAGACCCCTAGCCTGAGAACTTCCATATGCCACAGGTGTAGCCCCAACAAACAACAAAAACAACCCCAAAACCCAAATTACATATTGTGGTTATGTAACCTAAAATTTATTTATTTATTTATTTATTTGTCTTTTTGTCTTTTTTGTCTGTTGTTGTTGTTGGGCCGCTCCCGCAGCATATGGAGATTCCCAGGCTAGGGGTTGAATCGGAGCTGTAGCCATCGGCCTACGCCAGAGCCACAGCAACGCGGGATCCGAGCCGCGTCTGTGACCTACACCACAGCTCATGGCAATGCCGGATCGTTAACCCACTGAGCAAGGGCAGGGACCGAACCCGCAACCTCATGGTTCCTAGTCGGATTCGTTAACCACTGCGCCACAACGGGAACTCCTAAAATTTATTGTTTTAACTGTCAATTCCATGGTATTAAATACATTTACAAGGTGCATTATATATTTCCAAAACATTTAATTACCTTTGACATTGTGATTTATAAGAAATATATATTTGGGAGTTCCTGTTCTGGGGCAGTGAAAAAGAATCTGACTAGCATTTATGAGAATGTGTCCCTGGAATTGCTCAGTGAGTTAAGGATCCAGAGTTGCTGTGAGCTGTGGTGTAGTTCGCAGATTCGGCCTGGATCCCGTGCTGCTGTGGCTGTGGCATAGGTTGGCAGCTACAGCTCCAATTCAACCCCTCACTTGGGAATTTCCATATGCTGTGGGTGCGGCCTTAAAAAAAAAAAAAGAAATATGTATTTTGGTTACTCAGATTTCTTATATATATTTGGCTTTTGTCTACAGCTCCTGGCTCAAGGCTCTTGAAACCCTTGGAATTTCCTGAGGCATCAGAGCAACGCAAATATCTTTTGTTTTACGTTTGGTCCCTTGTCCTGAGTTTCTGAAATCTCTACAGAGCCGTAAAGGTGAAGTGGGTGTCTTTTATTCCTAACAAACCCCTTTCCAATACACATGCGTTTATGTTAATGAGGTGATTTTTGGACTGCATCTAAGGGTGGCTGTTGGTTGCTAGGGGAACTAGCCAATTAGCGGGTTGGAATTTTCAGTCCCAGCTTCTGACCTCCAAGGAGGCTTCAGGGAAGCATTTCTAAAGGCAAAGTGAAGGAGGGGAGTGGCAGGGTGCGTGATCAGCTCATGCACAATTCTCTGATTGGTTGATGGTGAGGTAAGAGGGCGGTGTCACAGGGGTACACTTTCCTTCACCACAGCTCACGTGTCAGTAGATTGGCGCTACTGTGCATGAGTGAATGGACTCAGGTTTGGTTTGGCAACAACTCCTAACTCCTTAACTTGTGGAAATTGATGCTGTCTCCACATAGAGAGTGTCTGAATTGAGTTGTAATATAGGCTACTCATGGGTGTTGGAGTTCCTTACTGATGTGAAACGCACTCCTGCCCCCAACACTGGAATTGAGTGGAGAACTTTAGTTACTTCTAACTGAATCTCTGTAACCATTAATCAGTGTGACCCCCTGTTTTACCCTGTCCCTCAGCCCCTAGTAACCGCCAATCTACTAACCTCTAATCTACTTTCTATGAATTTCTTTTTCCTGGATATCTCATATAAGTAGACTCATACAATGTTTGCACTTTTGTGTCTGGCTTATTTCACATAGCATGATGTCTTCAAGATTTATCCATGTTGTAGTATGTATCAGAATTTCGTTCTGCTTTTTAATGGCTGAATAACATTCCATTGTTTGTACACACTACCTCTTCTTCATTCATTCATCTGCTTATGGACATTTTTCATATGGGTATCCCTGCTTTTTGAAAGTTCACTTTATGTCATTTCACTTTTACGAAAGATCTGCATTATTACCTGTTTTTGTTAACTGAAAGTAGTTCAAAGAGGATTTTCGCATTTATGAGTACAGGCAAAAAGCGAAAGCTTTTGGTTTTTGTTTTGTTTTCAACTTTTGTTTTTCGGGAGCTTCTATAGAAGCAACACCTACCCTAAGCAGTGAGAATGACACTGCCAAGCTTCTTCCCCTAGAACTACACTTGGTATCTCAATATCAAGGCACTGCAGTTTTGAACAGTTTCTGTGAACATCTATGCTCTATCTTGATTTATTTTGTGCATCTGTTAGCAAGATATATTCTAAGGAATTGCTTCTTTGCTTTATGCCTTCTCCGCTTATAAAAGCTTTCTTAGGAACGCTCTACTTTTTTAGGGACTGCACCTGAAGCATATGGAGGTTCCCAGGGTTTAATCGGAGCTGTAGCCACTGGCCTACACCACAGCCACAGCAATGTGGGATCTGAGCCGCATCTGCATCCTATACCACAGCTAGCTCACGGCAATGCTGGATCCTTAACCCACTGAGTGAAGCCAGGGATTGAACCCACAACCTCATGATTGATAGTTGGATTCATTTCTGCTGTGCCACAATGGGAACTCCAGAATTCTCTACTTTTGGATAGCAAGGGGAAACCTGTACTGTGAATAATGCTGCTGTGAACATTGGAATATATATATCTGCTTCAATGCCTTTGGATATATCCCCAGGAATGGAATTACTGGATCATATAGTAACTCTATGTTTAGCTTTTTGGGAAACTGTCAAACTGTTTCCATAATGGCTGAAACATATTACATTCACATTAGCAATGCATAAGAGTTATGATTTTTCCACATCCTTGCCAATGTTTCTTATTTATTTTTTTAATAGACATCCTAATGGATATTAAGTAGTATCTCATTGTGGTTTTGATCTGCATTTCTGCATTTCTTTAATGATTAGTAATGTTGAATATCTTTTCCTGTGCTTATTGCCCATTTGCAATTCTTCTTTGGAGAAATGTCTATACCTTTAAATTTTTGTTTTTATTATTGAGTTATAGGAGTTCTTTATATATTCTAGATATTAATCACTTATCAGATATATGATTTTCAAATATTTTCTCCCACTTGGGGGCTTTGTTACTTGAGAGTATCCTTTATTTTTCTTCCTTCCTCCCTTCCTTCTTCTTTCTTTCTTTCTTTCTTTCTTTCTTTCTTTCTTTCTTTCTTTCTTTCTTTCTTTCTTTCTTTTTTTTTCTTTCTTTCTTCTTCCTATTCCTTCTTCCTTCCTTCTTCCTTCCTCCTTCTTCCTTCCTTCCTTCCTTTCTTTCTTCTTCCTTCCTTTCTCTCTCTCTCTTTCTTTCTCGCCACCCCACAGCACATGGAGTTCTCAAGCCAGGGATCAGATCTGAGCCACAGTTGCAACCTACATTGTAGCTGCAGCAACTAGATCCTTTAATCCACTGTGCCAGGCTGGGGATCCAACCTGCTTCCTGGCAGAGATGCCACAGATCCCATTGTGCCACAGTGGGAACTCCAAGAGTGTCTTTTAATGTTCAAAAGTTTTTAGTTTTGATGAAGGTGGTTTATCTGTTTGTTTGTTTGTTTTTTCTTGTTGCCTCTGCTTTCGGTGTCAGATTCAAGAAATCATTGTCAAATCCAATGTTATGAAGATTTCCCCCTGTGTCTTCTTGTAGGAGTTTTATAGTCTTAGCTTTTATATCTATCTTTTTGATACATGCTCAAAAGAAGAAAAATGTTTGGTGATATGAAGGTTATATGAACTTCAATTTTTTTTTTCAGGGTCACACTGGCAGCATATGGAAGTTCCAAGGCTAGGGGTCAAATTGGAGCTGCAGCTGATGGCCTACATCACAGCCACAGAAATATGGGATCCAAGCCACATCTGAGACCTACACCACAGCTCACAGCAACACCAGATCCTTTAACCCACTAAGCAAGGCCAGGGATTGGACCTGTATCCTCATGGATCCTAGTTGAGTTCATTAGCCGATGAACCACAAAGGGAATTAATTCCACATTTGAGTTAAATTTTGTACATTGTTTAAGGCAAGGTTCACCATCATTCTTTTGCATGTGGATGTCTAGTGTTCCCAGCACCACTTGTTGAAAAGACTGTCCTCTCAAGTGTTTTTGGCATCCTTGTCAAAAATCATTTGACCATATATTTGAGATATTATATCTGGGCTCTCTGATTTATTTCACTGGTCTCTATGTCTATCTAATGCCCTGGCCACACTATTTTGATTATTGTAGTTTTGTAGTAAGTTTTGAAATCAGAAAGTATGAGTCCTCTAACTTTGTTTTTTCCCAAGATTGTTTTGACCACTCAGAGTTGAATTATTTATTTATTTATTTATTTATTTATTTATTTATTCTTTTTGCCATTTCTTGGGCCACTCCTGCAGCATATGGAGGTTCCCAGGCTAGGGGTCGAATCAGAGCTGTAGCTGCCAGCCTATGCCAGAGCCACAGCAATGCAGGATCTGAGCCGTGTCTGCAACCTACACCACAGCTCATGGCAACGCTGGATCATTAACCCACTGAGGAAGGGCAGGGATCAAACCCGCAACCTCATGGTTCCTAGTCGGATTTGTTAACCACTGTGCCACGACGGGAACTCCTGAATTTAATCAAATTTTTTTTTGGAGTTGGTCAAGATGATTCTTTTATCCCCTTAAGTGTGTTTAAACAAAACATTACAGTAAGAGATTTCTTAAAGATAAATCATCCTTGCATTTTGGAGATAAATCTTACTTGGTTGCATTTTTCCTATTAATTCATTGCTTGGTTCAATTTACTAAATTTTAAATCAAGATTTTTTTTTTAACATTTAACTGGTCTATATCAGGAGTTAGCAATTTTTTTCTATAAAGGTCAAGATAGTGAATATTTTAGACTTTGTGGGACAGTCTTCATTGCAACTACTCAACTTTGTTTTTTTGTTTGTTTTTTGTTTTGTTTTTGTTTTTTTGTCTTTTTGCTATTTCTTTGGGCTGTTCCCATGGCATATGGAGGTTCCCAGGCTAGGGGTCTAATCAGAGCTGTAGCCCCTGGCCTACGCCAGAGCCACAGCAACGAGGGATTGGAGCTGTGTCTGCAACCTACACCACAGCTCACGGCAACGCCGGATCGTTAACCCACTGAGCAAGGGCAGGAACTGAACCTGCAACCTCATGGTTCCTAGTTGGATTCGTTAATCACTGCGCCTCGACGGGAGCTCCTCAACTTTGTTTTTATAGCATGAAAGCAGCCATAGTCAATATGTAAGTGGGAGTTCCCATCACAGCTCAGTGGAAATGAATCTGACTAGCATCCATGAGAATGCAGGTTCCATCCCTGGCCTCACTCAGTGGGTTAAGGATCTGGCATGGCTGCGAGCTGTGGTATAGGTTGCAGATGTGGTTTGGATCTTGTGTTGCTGTGGCTGTGGTGTAGGCCAGTAGCTCTAGCTCCAATTCACCCTCTAGCCTGGGAACCTCCTTATGCCACGGGTATGTCCCTAAAAAGACACACACACACACAAAAGCAAATGAATGAATGTTGGGAGAGGGCCAGTAAAATTTTATTTATTGACATTGAAATTTGAGGGTTTTCGCGATGTGGCTCAGTGGGTTATGAACCCAACTAGTATCCATGAGGACGCAAGTTCAATCCCTGGCCTTGCTCAGTGGGTTAAGGATCTGGCTTTGCTGTGAGCTGTGGTATAGGTGGAAGACATGGCTCAGATCCTGCATTGCTGTGATGTAGGCTGGCAGCTGCAGCTCCAATCTGACCCCTAGCCTGGGAACTTTCACATGCTGCAAGTGCAGCCCTAAAAAGCAAAGTATATATATATATACACACACACACACACATATACATATGTATAGAAGTTCATATAACTTTCACATCACCAAATATTATTTTTCTTTTGATTTTTTCCAACCTTTTAGAACTGTAAGAACTATTCTTACCCAGGAGCTATGTAAAAAGACTTGGCAGGCAAGATTTGTCCACAGGATATGGTTTGCTGGTCTCTGGTCTATTTTTTTTTTTTTTAGAGGAATCATCCTCATCCAGTTTGGAGCATTACATTAATAGAATTCAATGAATTTTGAAGTTTTCCACTATTTTCTATGCTTTGGAATAGTTAAAATTACGTAAAAATTATCCTTTCATTTGAGATGGTAGAACTAGCTCATAAGACCATCTAGGCTTGGTGTCTTTTTCTACCTTTATCTAGAATTAGATAATTGAATATGTTTTCCATTTTTTCCAGATAAATTCTTCTAGTTATAAATTTTCAACTTAGGAACTATTGTAGATACGAAGTTGTACATCAGAGCAATCCATTGGTTCTTCCTGCCACCAGAAGGCATTGTCATGTTTGTGTTTTGGAAAGATCACTCTGGCTGTGGTGTGGGGAATAGATTGGACACCAGGAAAAGTGTGACTTCAGGAGGTAAAATGCTGTTGTCCAGGTAAGAGATGAGAATGGCTTAGACTTCTGGAGCTACTGATAGATGAAAGAAGAAAAGTTGGATAGGTTGTAAAACCATTCGAGGATTTATAGGACTCAGCATATGGTTATACTCATGGCTATGAGTCACAGTGAATCGATGCAAAGCAAAATCAGTAAAAGAAGATGGTACATAGAGTGGTGTCTAGGAGGAACCAAAGTACAAGCTTCCAAGAGTCTTCTCCCAGTGACGTCACACAGGATGGGCTTAATTCCTCTAGTGACATGTGATGATAACACATGTGAGATGTTTTCTACTAGGGAAGCTTCCCTGAGCCTAGGATTCTAGGGTTTTTAAATTAATACCCAGTAATGTAGGCACTGTCTGCCTAGCATGTATAAAATTTTAGAATTCCAGAAGGAAAGCCCGTGTTCGCATAAAATAAATTGTTGTACAAACAGTTTAACCTCAGTGAATCCCTCTTATCAGGGAATGGTAGAACTCTTCCAAAATCCAACTTCCCAGACACCAGTCAAGGGCCAAACTTGTAAGCACAGTTTTCAAAAGATAGAAGTCTTAGGCCTACATTGGTGATGCTAATTCTTTTCTGTTTTCTAACTCTATTATTCCACACAGGAAGTAAAGCCAATATTTTTCTATTGCATTTCTATCCAAAGACTGGAAACTTATTAAGGGAATATACTTAGGAGTAAATAGCTTTGTCATTGAGATAAGTGCCAAAGGATTGTCACACTCCAGGTAAGGTAAGGCAGTTAAAGGCTGTACCAATAATGGCATCTTCATTAATTAATAAAAATATTATACATTGACGACTTCTTCTATAACTTGCAGGATCAGACACTGTGGATACAAATTGATGAGCAAAATCAGATGTTATCTGTGTCCTGATGGAGCTCGCTGTCTAGTGGGGAAAGAGAGACATTATCAAATGATCACAAGGAGAAATATTTAAAGACAAAATTGAAAACTGATATGGTGGAAAGAGATGTATGAGATTTCACAGTAAGAGTGAAAATGAGCATGAGACATGGTCTGAGGAATAGGAAGACCTCCCTGCTGAAAGGGACATTTGAGCTGAGCCCCGAAGGATGAGTAGGCGTTAACTAAGTGAAGTTGTGTATTAGCGGTAGTGGATGTAAGGGGAGGGAGGCAAAGTATTTCAGGCAAAGGGAGAGTCCTAAGGATAATGTGTAGATTAGCCAGAATCTCAGAGGGGACTGGAAAAAGACCATAAAAATTAAAAAAAAAACCAACTTCTTAAGTAGTTCCTGTATCTGTTTACAGAGTTGCTATACAAAGCCTCTGAAATTCTTCTGGTTAGTAGTTCAAGGTTGGCCCAACAAGTAAAGGAACTGGGAGCCAAAACACATTTGCAGAGTTGCTCAGAGTAGAAGATCTGAGGTGGTTTTGATGAGCAGAGTGTAAAGGAAGTGGTTTCATATTTTATTTGCTATCTCACATACTGCCCCTTAGCAAGTCATTTCTTCAGTTTTACCTAACATCCTGAGGCCCTGTACCAATAGTTCTAAGGGAACCACACCCTCAGTTTTTCACTGAAAAACTTAGTCTTTTTATACCTTTCCTCCAAGTGGCACTGTGAGTGATCCAGACAATTTCTATTCTGCAATTCCTTAGAAACAGACCCTGAAAGTGGTTTCCAGGACTCCTTTTCTACTTTTTTTTTTTGTCGTTCTATGGCTGCACCTGCAGCATATGGAAGCTCCCAGGCCAGGGATCGAATCTCAGCCATGGCTGCGACCTATGCCACAGCTGTGGCAAAGCCGGATCCTTAACCCACTGTGCCATGCTGGGGATTGAACCTGCACCTCTGCAGCAACCCCAAATGCTGCAGTTGGATTTCTAACTCACTGCACAAAGACAGGAACTCCTCCTTTTCTACTCTTGATGTCAGGGTCCCAATCTGAGTTCAGTTCAACAAATATTTATAAAGCTCTACTGGGCAGTGGGTTTTGTGATGAGTGCTGGGAATGGAAAGATGAACAAGACAAAGCTCTTGTCCTGGAGGGAGATGGACCTCAAAAAATAAGATGATCAAGGCAGAACTCCCTGCTCTCCCTCTAGCCCTAAGCCTCTGTGCTGCTGCTTTGGTTTCTTGTTTCTGATATTGGTCCTCTCTGTCTCCAGCTTCATCCTCTCTCAGCATAATGGTCATCTCTCTCACAGCTGACTTCCTTTTCCCCATTCGCCACCTCACTACCCTCAATGCTACAGTGCCTTTGTGTCTCCTCAGGGTCTGAGTTTTCAGTAACACAGAGCCTTTGTCATATTGTTGCTAGAGCCTTTGAGGTTTCAGCTACTTATTTTATCTCTTCTTTTCTTGAAAAAACAGACACAAGAAGAATAGATGCATTACCAAATTTTTTGGTGTGTGTTTACTTACTCAAATGGAGCCTACAGTCTCACTTCATACAAGATGTGGACAACACTTTATTAATGGAAATTTACAAATGTATGAAATAAAAGAAAGAATAAAATACCATTACAAGGATGGCAACTAGCCTCTGAAAGAGGATTAGCAGCATTTGCTACTAGTGAGCATAATCTTCATGTTTGTATTAATTAATGAGCTCATCCAATTTTTTGAGGATCTGAGGTTCATTAGGTACTGTGGACACAGAGACGAGGAGAAAGTCTTCTAGCCAAAACAACTTATTGGCTAGTTGGGGAGACAGTTTAGAAAATACCACAGCTATATAATTATCATAGAATATGATAAATGCTACTGTTATGTGCTTCTGTACTGGATGTTGTAGGAGCACAAATAGGGAGCTACGTATTTAGCTTTGAGTGGGAGGTTTTGGAAGGCTACGCAAAGAGGGGATACTTGGTCTGATCCTTGAGATATGAAAGAGCCAGAGATGGAACAGAGAGAAAAGCATTTCAAGTGGAGGATAGATCATGGGCAAAGGCATGGGAGTGGGAAAGGATTTGATGAATTCACGGACTCACAGTATTTTTATGTGTCTGGAGCCTGGGGAAGAGGCGGGAGGAGGGGGGCTGGAAAATCTGATGGGTCAGATTACTAAGGAGTCTGGTTCCACAGGAAACAATTTTCAGTAGGAAAAAGAAGTGTTAAGTTTCATGTTTTAGAAAGACTGCTCTTTATGTGACAGCAGCCAAGGGAATAAATGATAAAGGAATGAACTGGGAGAGTGGGTGTGGAGAGGGAGTGTGTGTTTGAGAATTAGACAGATTGAGAGGATGTGGTTGAGAGGAGCCATGTAGAGGAGTTGGAATTGACAGGGCCTAATAACTGACTAGATGTAGCAGGGGGTTGAGGTGATGGGAAAAAAGAAAGAAGACTCAAGGATAAAAGAGTTCTCTGCTTTGGGTAACTGCTGATTGGTGAAGTGGTGAAGAATAGCAGTTCAGGACACAGCCCCTGGAGTTGGAAGGTTAGGAATTGATTCCTATTTTAAATATTAATTTGTATGAGTTATTTAGTCATTCTGTGACTCAGTTTCTTTTTTTATTTTTTATTTATTTATTAAAAAAATTTTTATTTTCTTTTTTAGGGCCTCACCCATAGCATATGGAGGTCCCCAGTCTAGGGGTTGAATCAGACCTGCAGCTGCCGTCCTACACCACAGCCAGGGCAACGCCAGATCTGAGCCACATCTGTGACCTACACCGTACCTCATGGCAATACCGGATCCTTAACCCAATGAGCAGGGCCAGGCATTGAACCGTCTCCTCATGGATACTAGTTGGGTTCATTACTGCTGAGCCACAACAGGAACCCCCTTATGGGCTTTTTAAAATGAATGAGTACATAGAAAATGTCAGGATAAAGGAATGGCACATAGTAAGCACTCAATAAGGATTGGCTATTATGATTATGGTGGGTCCAGAAAAGAAAATCATGTACTTGGAGAATAGACTTGTGGTTGCCAAATGGGAGCGGGAGATAGTGGGGTGGATGGGGTGCTTGGGGTTGATAGATGCAGGCTATTGCCTTTGGAATGGATTAGCAATGAGATCCTGCTGTGTAGCACTGGGAACTATGTCTGGTCACTTATGATGGAGCATAATAATGTGAGAAAAAAGAATGTATACATGTATGTGTAACTGGGCCACCATGCTATACAGTGGAAAATAGAACACTGTAAACCAGCTATAATAGAAGAAAATAAAAATCATTATATGAACAAACAAACAAAGAAGATTATGGTGGGTCTTTAACTAGCACAGCAGACACAGACAGAAAAGCAAGTCAGGGAGGTCAAGGAAAGACTTGTGAGTTCAAATTTGGGCACGCCGAATTTAAGGTGACTTCTGACATCTATGCAGAAATGATCCCATAAACAGTTGGACATATAGGGTACAAATGAAATGATTGAGATTATGGGTATTTTAAAAAATTCTCTGACAGATAATTTATGTAATTATTTACCTACAATAAGACCTCATGTGAAAAATCTCTATTTCTCACTTGCAAAGGAGATGGCCACTTTTGGGTCCCAGAGTTGATGAACCTAAACCCAGAGATCTGTGTAGGGCTATTCAAAACTGCCTGAGCAATCAACCAGCAAGAGTTAATAATTATCATCCAAAGAGGGGATAGTTCCTTCATCCATTCTCCAAATAAATTTGTCAAAGCCTGCTAGTCTCTAGAGAATGTACTAGTCATTGTTTTCTCAAGTCAGAACCTCAGGACTTTTACTAAAATAGTCCTTTGTCAAAACCTATTAACACTTTAATATAACCGGAACCACCATCAAGGGCTCTCAACAGTTGGAAAGGCGATCATTAAACTCTAAAAGGGTGCAACTGTTTCTTAACCATGAACTAGCACAGCACAGCTCCTCACTTCTCACCTCTTCTGCTCCTGTTATTCTTGTGATAGCAATATGGAAATTGATACTGCGTTTCTCTCATTTCGTAGCAACTCACCAGAAATGCTTAAGACCTGGATCCCTAGTTTTCTAGGAAAGCAGCTCTGCCCCAAATGCAGACAGAGAGCTCTATCAAAGCTTCTTTCATGGATATTTCCAATAGGAAAGGTGAGTGGTTATCCAGAGAACAATGGAATTAATATACGAATATGTTGACTTGGAGCTCTCTTAGTGTCTTTAAAATATTATTATAGGTACATATTCATTCAACGAGTATTTGTGGGCTACCCATCATGTGCCAAGCAAAGGTGTGTGCTATATTTGGAGCAAAGTGCCAGGTGTTGGGAATCCAAAGCAGGTAAAGGGAGACAGCCTGGAAGTGTACAAACATATGGTCCTTGATTACAAGAAGTCTCGAGTTCATATCTTGTCTTCCCAAGCTTCCTGATTTTGCTAAGGTATTTATTCCTTCAGCCTTAATGTAAACTGGAAGAATAGGATACTCGATACATCTCGTGTAGCAGTTGGTATACACAGGAAGCCCTCGATGAACTATTAAAAGCTCCCTGCCCTCAAGTAGCTCTTTATTTCCATTATTATTATTCAGAGATAGCCCATGGTCTTATTAGTTGAGGAGACAGGTAATTAGGGTGTTGTATGGTAAGTGAAATAGTAGAGACAGACATTGACTAAGGAGGATTGAGAGTTAAAAGTGTGATATACATTTATTTAGCACAGTATTAGATATATTTCTCTTGCAAAACCCTATTTCATAATTTTTGGGGTCTTTTGGGGGGCTGCACCTACGGCATATGGAGGTTCCCAGGCTAGGGGTCAAACTGGAGCTACAGCTGCTGACCAATGCCACAGCCACAGCAACGTCAGATCTGAGCCATGTCTGCGACCTACACCATAGCTCATGGCAACGCCAGATGCTTAACCCCTGGAGTGAGGCCAGGGATTGAACCTGCGTCCTCATGGATGCTAGTCAGATTCATTTCCACTGAGCGACGACGGGAACTCCCCTTATTTCATAATTTTAGTTTATCATCTTATAAGGCTAATATAGCTAATACAATGATTCAGGGCTTTACTCTGTGCAGGCACAGAACACCTCGTTGAATTCCCATTCAACCCTGGGAGGTAAAAGCCAGTATTAACCCCATTTTATAGACAGGATAACTGAGGCACAAAGAAGTTAAAACAACTTTCCTAAGGTCACTTAATTAAGAAACCAGGATTCAGACCCAGGTATTCTATCATTAGAGCCCACATTTGTGGCCACTTCTTACTGTGTCCTTCAAGCTTCATTTTATAGCCAGTAGGGACTGTCACTAATTACACACAAGAAAATTTTACAAATCAAGAGGAATTCAGGGAAAAGTCAAACAGAAGGAAAGTCATTGATCTTGAAGAAATACAGTCTGGCCATTTTCAGGCGGAATGTGAGAAGTGCTCTCTGTGACATAGCCTGGACCAGCCAAGCTCCTTCCTGTGCCCACTTTTCAGACGTGGCCAAGCCAAGCTCTTCTCTCATGGGCTGTGCAGTTCAGAGTTCTACAGCTTTAAGAATTACCTCATTTTAAATCAGCTTCACTTTCTTTTTCTGAGAGGCATTAACTGCAATGTTCCTCATTTTCTCAGCTCCCTGGTAAAGCCCACACTGACTTGCAGAGGGAATGTCCTGTCTTACTGCTGCTTTCTGCTAGAGGGCCCTGCCCCTGAGATTTCAATTTCAATGCACATTAAAAATAAAACTGGCACATCTTGGTCTGATAAAAGATCCTGTTCCATTGAAAGAATACTTTGTTTTATAGATCTATTGGTCATAATCTAGTTTTTATGGAAAGGTGGGAAGGGGGAAATAAGATCACACTCATTTTACAGAAGGAGAATCTGAGAACTGAGTCCTTTGGAATGGGGCGAGTAGCTTAATGTCTTCATAAATTAGAACAGTCATAGGAAAGAATCAAGCACAGTGCTCCTGAGTCCCCAAGGCCACCTAAAGAATTCCTGGAATTCCATCCCTGGTTTGTTCTCCTGGAAGACCTAAGGAACTCTAGCCTTTGGTCCCTCCCTCCCTCCCTTCCTTCCTTTCTCCTTTCCCTTCTCCCACTATCCACTGGGGCATTAGGATACTAAGAACTAGACTGAGTAAGTACATGAGGGAGAGTCAGGGGCAGTAGTTTACAGAATGAAAATGTTCAGGAGTGATTTCCTTAACTCGTGTAAAGATGAGGAGTACTTTTATTTCAGGAGAAGCTCAGCCTATTCCGTGTGACTTTGGAATATTTTTGTCCTTTAGGACCAAGTCTATTTATTTCTTCCTTCATGTTCTTCCGTAGGGTGACTGCCTTTCACCTCCCCACACTTGGATCATTGCGTCAGTTGACATAGTAGTTGGTCTTTCTGATTCTGAAAGTCTTCTCCCTCCAAGATGCATTTGTACTGGGAACAGACAACAGAGTCTTCTGATGTTTGCATTCTGATATTTAAAGCCTACCAAAATTTGCTTCTGCTATGCTTATCGATTGGCTTCTATCCATCAATTTGTGCAGTATGTACTTTCCTTTTGAGTTGGCTGGTCATTTTCAACTCTATTCAATAGCATTCATAGCTTACAAGCAGGATACAAGGTTCCATGTGGGCTGGTGGTAGATGTGGAGATGCATTAAAACTATATTACCTCTCATGATCACTTTTTAATGATCATGATGTCATGGACCTTGGGACAACATAGAGGGAAACAAATAATTATTGTTCCTATATCTACTGTATTCCATAAGGAAGAATGAAATACATTTTAGTGATAGAAGGACCAAAGGGATGGGATAAGGAGTGCAAAAAGAGACACAATTAATTTGACTAGTGATAACAAGGAAAGCTTCATAGAGGAGGTGATATTTGAGCTGGCTATTGAAGGATGTGTAAATGGACAGGGGATAGGGGCACACATTCTAGCTGAGCACTATGCCACGCATAGGCAAGTGAGAGTGAACATGCACGGTGTATCTGGGGGAGATGCCCAAAATACACCACACAGATCCAGTCCTTTCTTTCATGCTTTCCTCACTTGGATGCCCTCTGTCTTCATTCTCTGCTGAATCCCACCCACCCTTTAAGGGCCAGCTTCAGCTACACTGCCTTCATAAGGTGTTCTCTGGCTATGCTAGCTCATGCCACTCCTTGCAGCCTGTAGTTTAGGATTTAGCTGTAGTGTCTATGCTGTAGTTAGACCAGGGCAGACATGATTATCTTATAGTTTGGAGACCTTGCAACCTCCAAAACAGTGCTAATGATAATTGGGGCTAAACGGTTCTATGGACCCATTGACTGCTACTAACACTTTCTTTCTTCCTAAATGCAGTTTATTTCTGCTGTCTAGCCTGGGATTGTTCATGGGGTTTAGGATTTAGCTGGTTATGTTTGCCAACACATAAGGGAAATGGTTTTTCAAAGGCTTACTTGAATATTCCGCTCAGTCACAGGAGATCATAGTGCTGGCAGGAGAAGTGGAGGTCATAGTGCTGGCAGGAGGAGTGGAGGTCACTAACCTTAGCTTAAACTTCATGACTCTCTGGTCTGAAGTTTAGGAACTGGGGGGAACCCAGGTTTATCTCTATTCCATCATCTCTCAGATTACCTCTGGAGAATGACTGCTTCCTTCAAGGTCTCTTATTTTGATAGTTGGGTTCCCCAAAAGTGCTAGAAATGTAGCTGAGCAATTCTTTTTGGAGATTGGGGGTATGACTGCTTCTTCTTCTTCCTTTTTTTTTTTTTTTTTGCTTTTTAGGGCCACATTCGAGGCATATGGAAGTTCCCAGCCTAGGGGTCAAACCAGAGCTACAGCTGCGGGCCACAGCACACAGCCATAGTAATGTGGGATCTAAGCCGTGTCTGCAACTGACACCACAGCTCACGACAACGCTGGATCCTTAACCCACTGATTGAGGCCAGGGATTGAACCCACATCCTCATGGATACTAGTCAGATTCCTTTCCACTGGGCCACAAAGGGCAATCCTGGCTTCTTCTTCTTGATAAGGCTGTTTAGAAAGTGCATTAGCCTCGTTCTGCTAGAAACGGGAGCCAAGAGGATATAGCTATAAAACCACTGATTCATGTGGTTATGGAGATTGAGAAATCTCAAGATTGGTAGTCAGCAAGCTGGAGAGGTGATAATGTAGTTCTGGCCTGAGTCCAAAGGCCTGAGAACCAGGAGAGCTGATGGTACTTTCCAGTCAAAGTCCAAGTCCAAGTCCAAAGGCAATAGAAGACTGATGTCCCAGCTCAAAGACAGTCAAGCAGACAGAGTGAATTCTTCCTCACTCTGCCTTTTTGTTCCATTCAGGTTTTCAATTGATATGATGATGCCCACCCACATTGGAGGGGAGGATTAATCTGCTTTCCTCAGTCTACCAATTTTAAATATTAATCTCATCCAGAAGCACCCTCACACTCACACGAATAACATTTAACCAAATACCCAGGGACCCCATGGCACAGTTAAGGTGACATATAAAATTAATCAATGCAGAAGGATATAGAAGGAAATCTTGGCCAGAAAAAAAAAAATCTTACGAGGTTTCTGAAGTGCAGCCTGGAGAAAATGCCCCAGTGGTCTAGTCCCTATAGAAAGAGCATTTCTAACATCCCTTTGGAGAGTATGTCTACACCGCTGAGAGCCACAACGTGATGACCTGCCACGCCACATGATCATGTGTGTTTGGGCTGGTTTGGCCAGTTGTACTCTGCACAAAAGTTTCCAGGCAAAGGAACAAATAGAGGCTGAAATGCAGTCCACACTCTACATACCAAGCCAGGTGCTCGGGTGAGGGGCTGCATTTGCCTGAAGTGCTGTGTAGACTGGGGGAGGACATGCACCAGGGCTCCTCACATATATTGAGTGTGAGCAGAGGATCCATGGCATAATAAGGCATGCAAAGCCTTGGTCTTCCATACACGGGTTTGCTGGGAAGAGTCATCACTTCCAGTCATATGCAGACTCCAGCCATACACAGTCTCCAGATATGAGCCGCCTTGATTATATACCCAATAGTGCCAGAAAAATACTACTATTTTTTCTCCATGTGCTGTGATTTGAAGAAGATTAGGAAATGCCAAGGGACCTGCCTTGTCGTTCATCTGGAAAAGAGTCATTTCAGAAAGAGCACATGTTCATTTTTCTATCTAGGCACAAGCTAGGCCCAACCACAGAGTGTCTCCTTCTTTGCTTATGTGTTGAGATCTGGTGATTTGCGATCTCCAGGGAAGATGTGGGCAGAGAACCTCTGGGTCTGGGCCATCTACCGGTACCTCTGGTCATAGCTTAGTTTCCAAGGGGAGAATGCTGCCTGGAAGCCTAGATCACAATTTCGTGGCTTGAAGTCCCAGAAGGTTTGCTGTCCTGTGTGCTTTTCTCTGTCTGCACAAAAGGGAGAAGGAGGCCATGTTAAAATGAAAGGTGCTACCAGGGAATTCCAGGCCCACAAGGCACCCAGGAGAGTTATGCCGATGACACAAGGGGATGCCTCAGATCTTCCTGGTGCTGGGTAATCTAGGGCAGCGGGGTCTTGCCCTTTGCTGACTCCCTCACCTCTGTTCCATTTGGAAGCCCTTGGGCGATCAACCTCTTAGCCCAGGAGAAAGCAACAGGAGGGAATGGGGTCTTTGCACTGATTTTGACTATAGGCTGGAGGCAATATCCAGGCTCATGCCACCCGCCTTCTTTGATCCCAGCTGAGTCTCTGTTCTTTTGGTACCCTAGTAACAGCTCTGTGGCCCATGCATAGTGGTGAGTCACCTCACTAGTGTCATGTGCTTTGGTTACTTAGAGTACTGCAGACAGCCCTCCCACTGGCTGGAGGGGTCTTAGGTTTTATTTATTTATTTATTTATGCTTTGCTTTTTAGAGCCGCACCCATGGCATATGGAGGTTCCCAGGCTAGGGGTCGAATCAGAGCTACAGTGAGCAGCCTACGCCACAGCCACAGCCACACAGGATCCTAGCTGCATCTGCAACCTATACCATAGCTCATGGCAATGCCAGATCCTTAACCCACTGAGTGAGGCCAGGGATCGAACCTACTGGGACCTCGTGGTTACTAGTCGGATTCATTTCCGCTGCGCCACAACAGGAACTTGGAGTCTTAGGTTTTAAATCATATACTAACCAAATTAAAAACTGTGACTCAACTTGTCCAGAGGATCTACTTTGAGATGTCCCCATCCAGGACTCCCTGACTCAACCTTCAAATCCAGTCCTTTACAGTTGTATCTCCTTTTCTGTTGCCTCCTGCTCTCCTTCAGATCCTGGCTCCTCACTTCCTGCTTCTTCTTCCGCTTTCCTCCCCTTCTTTCCTCACTTGCCTCCTTCTTTTCCTCCTCCCTCCTTCCATCTCCTGATCACTGAGGAAGACAGGGTCCTTCTCTCTTGTTCTCCAGGACACTTGGCTTAGCTTTACATTTAAACTGACCTGTGCATTGTGTTCCTTTACAACCTTCCTACTCCTCCAACTTGTAGATGCCTCACAGAATTGGCTCTTCATAGAGTTCCCGTCATGGAGCAGTGGAGACGAATCTGACCAGGAACCATGAGGTTGCCGGTTCAATCCCTGCCCTTGCTCAGTGGGTTAAGGATCTGGCGTTGCAGTGAGCTGTGGTGTAGGTCACAGACCCGGCTCAGATCCCATGTTGCTGTGGCTGTGGGGTAGGCCGGCAGCTCTAGCTCTGATTAGACCCCTTGCCTAGGAACCTCCATATGCTGTAGGTGCCGCCCTAAAAGAAAAACAAAAACAAAAACAAAAACAAACCCCTCCAAAAACAATCGACTGTTCATTGATATCCATGGATTCCTTTGCATTTCAATATCCCATTTACTCCCATTATTTGTTATCATTTTTGTTTCTTTCCCCGAGGCTTCTGGGTTCAAACCTATCTTTCATGATTAGCTTCTTGCCTATCAGCTCAATGATTAAACGGGAACACTGACTTACAAAGTGTTGGGTTCACCTGTCCTGACGGTAGCAGAAATGAGGACCCTCAGGCAGTGACAACCCCTCACCAGATTCCCCAAACTGAAATTCCTGTCAAAGGTCAGTATTTCCCTTCCCTCTCTGCATATGTGAGAGAAGAACAAAAGGCACAGGGAACTGTGTCACTGGAGCACTGCAGATGTTCCCTCCCTACCGTGAGGGAACAAATGGGAAGTGAAATTCAGCCTGTGGAAGTTCCCCTTGTGGCTCAGCAGTAACAAGCCTGAGTAGTATCCATGAAGATTTCAGTTTGATCTCTGAACTTACTCCGTGGGCTAAAGATCCGGCATTGCCGTGAGCTGTGGTGTAGTTTGCAGACTTGGCTCAGATCCTGTGTTGCTGCGGCTGTGGTGTAGGCCAGCAGCTGTAGCTCCAACTTGACCCCTAGTCCAGGAAGCTCCATATGCTACAAGTGTGGCTCTAAAAAGCAAAAAAAAAAAAAAAAAAAAAAAAAAAAAATCAGCCTGTGTTCTACTTGCCAATCTGTGTACCTGGTGTGAGCCTGTGTCTGTGCAGGGTGAGGGGTGGGGGGCGTCTGCCTTCCAATTTCCAAACCGTGAGCGCTAGCAATGGCCCTGGATGTTAGAGAGGCTGGAGTTTCCACACTGGGACTCTTGCATATTAAGGATGGAATCAGCATCAAGAAGACCAGTTTGTGGATGGCCATGGACCTGGGAGCAGGGCTCTGTGCCTGTGTGGAAGTAGACTAAGGCCCCCAGCAACGAATTCCAAGAAACAGAGAATCCCAAGGGAACCAGCTGGCTCCTGGTTGGAATGACAAGGTACAGCAGAAGGGCTGGAACAGATAGGACAACAGGGGTAAAAAGTCAGAAGGCTTTACCTTATCAGAGTACTGCACTATGGAATAAATCGTGTTCACTGGCTCCTCCTTGGTGGGGAGCACCTGTAAAACACCCATGTTCCCCTTAGCGAGGAAGCCCAGGCAAAGTCTTGAGAGCCCCTCTCCCTACTTCTGCCCCTGCCCATCATCCCTCCCTGGTCCCAGGTTCATGAGGTGGCTTCCTCTCCCAGCCTCAGCCCTGATTCCATCCAGCTTGGGAGAGGATCGGGGCCAGGTGGGTAGCAGTTGGGCAAAAACCTCAGGAGCCAAGAGGAGGGGTATGTGTGGTTCAGACTGAGTCTCTCTTGGTCAGAATTTTAGTTTTCCATGGGCTCTACAGACCCAGCTGACCATCAGTCCAAGCATAGGGTGAGATTGACCAGGCAGACCTTAGTTTCCCCTTCACTCCTTGGAGACTTCAGGAGAGCAGCCTGGTGGAGGCACAGAGGGAGGTGATACCCATGCGGCAGCCTGATTCAGGGTGGAGATGGGCTAGGGGTGGGGGGCAGGCAGGTAAAAGGCAGGCAGGAGGGGAGGCTATAGGAGAGAGTGAATCAGTCTAAGGAAAGCAAGCTGCTGCTGCAGCCAGATCAAGAGGTCAAGTGCAAGGGGACCTCTCTCCATTCTGTGCCTTTGGAACCCCCTCAGCAACATGTTCACATGTCAGTGGCCACATAACTACCCACACCTCACATTAGGGGTTCCTTTGTTGCAGGACCCCCACAGAGAGTGCTTTATGCTTAGTCGTGATTATCATCTAACCCGGAGCCAGGCCCCTGTGAGGAAGCTTAGGGCCTCAGCCTCGAAAGGCTGCCATGGGATGACACATTTCTGTCCTTGTAGAAGGCTCATGGCATCATGTCTCTGACATGGCATTTCCTGGTCTGGCCCCTCCAGGCTCTGGCTGTGGCTGGTGTCTAAGCAACAGTGGGCAGAGGCCTGCTGCCCAAGACCTGGGAGAGGGGAAAGGTCATCTCACCTTGGACTGGGGGATTTCATCGTAGATTCTGTACTCTGCTGTCTGGGCATCTTTCGAAGCTGTGATGTATGTGTATATTGTTTTCTTTGAGTCAGCATCTGTGTCACAAACAAACAGAACCACAGTATGGGAAAGTTGGCCGAATTTTTAGTGAAGAGCTAATGTTCCCTTTTTCAGATGAAGAAATCAAACCCTCGAAGGTTAAATGACTCTCATTCTCTTGAGCTGGATGCTTGGATCCTTGACTGTCTCTTTTCTAGGGATGGATGGCTCTGGCCTCATCCGAGCTCGCTGGGGATGCTCTTCTGCTCCAGAGTCCACATTAGGATCAAGAAGTTCTCCTCAATCCCTGTGTGGACACACAGTGTAGCTCTTCCACCCAGGGTCTTACTTGGGGTCTCTGGCCCTTAGCATCGCTTAGGCCTTACATGGCTAGTTGTCTAGTTTATCAACTAGATTGATTCTCCATAGTTATACACTGTGTTGGCTTTCCTCTGGTGCATGCATCTCTTTTACCACTTCAATGTTAGACATGTCATAGATGCTCCACAAACAGCTGTTGCTTGATTGAGTCACACAGTCAAACATTGGTTAAGCTCTCTCTAGGTGCCAGGCTCTGTGTGAGGTCCCAGAGAAGTTGGCAGAAGAGGTAAATCTCTACTTTTAAGAATTCATGGCCTGGTAGAGGCACTGCTCCCAGTGTACTGCTTTTCTTTGCTCTTAATATAGAACATTTCAGGGTCAGGTTGAAAAGAGCCAGAATTCAGGGCCTTCATATTCCAGGGCACTGACATAGGCACAGATAACAGGTCTGAGCTGTGTGATATTACACCGGTCCCATGTTTCAGACTTTAGTCCTGTCCCAGCCCCTGCCTCAGATTGGGTGAGTAAGGTGGACCCTGTGCTCTCTCTCATATCATTGGCAGATGAAAACTTAGCCCCTCTTGCTTCCCAAGAGGCTGTGAGGGATTGGAGACAGATGCCTCTTTTAGGAGTCTGGCAGGTCACCCATGGCTTGAGCAGGCTATGTGACCTCTCCCCATCAGGAGGCCACTTGAGCTATGGTTCTGGCTACTTCCCTTTCCCCAGGATGCCTCCTCTGTGCCCAGCCCAGGTCCATCGATTATAAGCATAGCATCTAACATTTACTGAGTACTTATGACATACTAGGCACTGGGCCAAATATTTTATATCTTTAATTCCACTGAATCCATTTAAGAAGCACCTGCAGCACACCCTATTTTTATACATATTCTACAACTGAGAAAATGGACACTTACAGTTATAAAATAACTGGTAATTGATAAGTGGTCAAGCTGGGACATTCACCCCAGACTGTCTGCTAAGTACAAGCTTAGGCTTAACCACTCTGCTGTGAACACATCACTTCCAACTGTCATCCAGGGAAACACGTGGCTGAGAACTTACCAGGGTTCTTACCGAAGGTCTTCAAGTAGGAACCTGAAGAATCAGACCCAAAGGAGAGTCAGAAACATGGAATCAGAGGGAGAGCCTTTCTCCACCCAGGCTTGTTACCATAACTGGTGGGAAAGGAAGACTTTGGGTGGATACAGGGTGAGGATGGAGAGGAGAGTATAATGATCCTCTGGGGCCCAGGATCAGGTTTTCTGAATTGAGAATGGTTCCAATTGCAGAAAGATCCAGAGGGATACAGAAAGATCTAATAAAAACCATGGAATACAAATTTCATGTATCTCCCTTAATGACATTCCATAGGTCAACATGCAATGGAATTGTAAGTGACCCTGGAGACCTTCCAGTCCAAACCTCATTTCCCATGTGAGAACACTGAGTCAGAGAGGTAAAGACGCACACCCAATGAAGCACATCTTGTTAGGGCTAAACTTCAACCCTAGTTCTGGACCCACCATACGCTGGTGATCCCAGTAACAAATTTCACTGTTTTTTTCCCTCCTTTTTCCTTTGTATGGCCGCATCTGCGGCATATGAAAGGTGCCAGGGTAGGAATGAAATTTGAGCTGCAGCTGAGGCCTATTCCACAGCCACGGCAACACTGGATTTGAGCCATATCTGCCACCTATGCCGCAGCTTGGGGCAACGCTGGATCCTTAACCCACTGAACAGGGCCAGGGATCAAACCTGCATCATCTGGGAGAACACGTCAGGTCTTTAACCTGCTGAGCCACAGGAGGAAATCCCCAAGAAATAGATTTTGAAGACCATTCAGTGTAACATTATACAGACCCCAGGGCCATCTCTCTGGGAGATGGTGAGGTGGTGCGGTGGGGACTGTTAGGAAGGCTGATTCCCTGAAACAAAGGACATTTCCAGCCCACCCACCTTGGATAAATGACTTCAGTCCCAGGAAGAAGGAAGGTGCCTTTCCACTTTTTACCTTCTGAGAAGATCCTACCTTGTCCTCTCTTGTACATAAGACACAAAACCACTGAAGGTATGATGATTATAAACAGAGAGAGCACAGCCAGCCCACTCAGCAGCCCAGGGTGGCGAGTCTGGAGGCCCACTGCGATGTCTGGAAATGGAAGATGCAATGCAATGTGACTCACGGGGAAGAGGCCCATGAGGCTGGGCAAGCTTGTCCACACTCAGGGTCACTATCCATACTGGGTGCCCTCCAGGGGTGTGCCAATGCACCAAGGAAATTGTGCTTTCTGCTCTTAAAAATCAAGATCAGAAACCGAATCAGGGAGTCGAGCAGGGGGCTGCCTTAGAACACCCTGGAATGCCTGGCATTACCCAGAAGGCTTTGAATTCTTTTCCAGAGCTTTCAGGAGGAGAAGCCCTCCCACCCCCACCCCGGGTTCAAGCCTGGCATAAGGGAGGCACCTTCCTCTGGAGAACAAGGCCCAGATTCAAGCCTTGCAGTGGGTCAGGGTGATTTCTGAGGCTCTGGGAGAGATGGACACAGCTGGTTACCTGCACAGAGCTGCTGGGCAGAGATGGAGTCAGAATTGTTGCTGACAGGGTTCCAGGCTGTACATGTGTAAGTCAGGTGTTGGTTGTCAGGGGTCTGGAAGATTTGAAGGACATTGCCCTCTCTGCCCAGGTGACTCCAACTGTATGTCACATTCTTTTCTTCTTTCTCCACAGAGCATGTCAGTGTGACATTACAGGTGCCATTCATAGATGTCATTAAACTCTGAGTAATTTTTGGCTTCCCAAGCCGACCTGTGAGGGGAACATACATGGACAAGGGGTAAGCTAAAGCTGGAGCTGGCCTGTAACCGCGTGTGGAAAATCTTCATGATGTTGTGAAAAACTTACAATGAAATAAAGTATATTAAAACACAATGGTAATAGAGACTCAAAACTAATCATTTTCTAATTTGGGGGGACACTTTACTACTGTCTGTGGTCTAGAGGTTATTTCTGTCTACTGTGTACATCCTTTGTAATGATGTACAA
Source organism: Phacochoerus africanus (assembly GCF_016906955.1). Taxonomy (NCBI): domain Eukaryota; kingdom Metazoa; phylum Chordata; class Mammalia; order Artiodactyla; family Suidae; genus Phacochoerus; species Phacochoerus africanus. The sequence goes on along the minus strand of NC_062549.1, from coordinate 90,203,147 downwards.
AATCTTTCCAACACTGTGGGTCTTAAAATAAGCCAGGGTGGGAGTATTTACACCAGAGAAATTGGCAAATGCAACAAACTAGGGCATGATTTACTGCTTAGTTTCTGCTCCAGACTTAAGAAAACAGTGGAGGAGGTCAGTCACGGGGCTCTTGACCACGGGAAGGGGTGGGGCTCGGGTGCAGGGACCGTGACGTGGAGGGGAAGGACTTGAGTCCTGGTTTGTTTGGCTGACTGCGCCCACTTGCGGAAATGGCACCACGGCCACGTGGGCGCGTCGCGTTGCTGATGGTGGGCGGGTCGCTGATGGTGGGCGGGTTGCTGATGGTGGGCGGGTCGCTGATCGTGGGCGGTGTAGACTTCACAGGACGGCAGCTCTACAGTGTGCACCCCCATGGGTCCTACAGCTGTCTACCCTTCGTGGCCCTAGGCTCGGGCCAAGATGTGCCCTGGCAGTGCTAGATTGGTTCCAGCCGAACATGACGGTGAGCGACACCTGTCCCCCACTCCGCAGTGCATTGGTGGGAAGCTGGGGAGCTGAGGAAACGCAGAGATACCCTGGCCTAATCAGGAGGTCAGGAAAAGCATTTTGGAGGTGACGACTGAGTGCAGAAGGAGGAGCCAGTGGAGTGAGGGTGGAGAAGTGCAATTCCAACAGACCACTGTCAATGCCAAAGCTTGGACTGCATGGAGAGGTCAAAACTCAGAGAGGACCATTTGGAGCTAAGGGAGGAGAGAACAACAGATCCAGCCAGTATCGCTTTGCCCCTGGGACCACAGCTGTCTTGTCCCAGACAGTGATGCCGCTGACCCTGGAGCTGGTGGAAGAAAGTGTGCAGGCCATGGATGTGGAGTGAAATAGGCCTACGCTTACTTGGAACAAGGAACAAGGAGGAATAAACCCAGAAAACACCACCACCACCACCACCACCAACAACAACAACAAAAAAGAAAACAGTGGAGGAAAGGGTACTAAAGCAGATTAAACTAAACAGTGCGTCCTGTCTGTAGCCATTACATTGGGACTAGCACACAGAAAAATCAGAAATATTCTTCCAGTGCTTGAAAATCATTATCCAGTTCAGCAAAGGAGTTGCTCACATCATGGATGAAGAAATGAAATTCCAATATACATATCTTCGTTGAATCACTTTTTTCTTATTAGTGAACTTAAATGAAAATATCAATCAATATTCACATTGGTTGCATTTATCCATTCCTCATGTTGGTTCATTCATCAGTCGTAACCATACACTGGCTAGGGACATAAATGCTCAGCAAAAACCAGTGAAAGCATTCAGTCAGAACAATTGGCTCATTCTGTGAGAACAAATGGAATTTACAATAAAGACTATTGTTTATTATCACTTGTGCAATTGTGTGCCACATCATCTTTATGTCAGTAAAATTTATAATGTGTACACATGCGCACACACATCATTAAGAACTAGTTGAGGAGTTCCTGCTGTGGTACAGTGGGTTAAGAATCCGACTGCAGCAGCCTGCGTCGAGGTGGAGGTGAGGGTCTGAACCCCAGCCCAGTGCAGTGGGTTAAAGGATCCAGAATTGCTGCAGCTATGGTGTAGGTGACTGTGACTCGGATTCAGTGCCTGACTCGGGAACTTCCATGTGCTTTGGGTGCAGCCAAAGTTAAACAAAACAAAACAAAAAACCCCCAAAAAACCAGTTGAACAGTTGAACATTTATCAGCATATTACTGCAATGAACAATCTTTAAACCTTTTTGAGGGGCTCTGTTTTCTAGTGAATGTGTCTTTTCTTTAAGTTTTCTGGCTTGTTTTGTGTTAACGTGCTCAAGGTGAAAAGTTAAAACCTCTTTAAAAGTTTATTTTTTTAAATTAAAAAATTTTTAAAAAATTTTTTAGGGCCGCACTTGAGGCATATGGAGGTTCCCAGGCTAGGGGTCAAACCAGAGCTGTAGCCGCCAGCCTACACCAGAGCCACAGCAACGCCAGATCTGAGCTGCGTCTGTGACCTACACCACAGCTCACGGCAACACCAGATCCTTAATCAACTGAGCGCAGCCAGGGATGGAACCTGCAACCTCATGGTTCCTAGTCTGATTTGTTTCCTCTGCGCCATGACGGGAACTCCCTAAAGGTTTACTTTAAAAAATGTTTTTACTAAAGCAATCAAAATGTAAACTATAGAAGTTGTAGGTAGTAAAATTTACCAAAAAACAATTATATATAAGTTGAGGGAATAGCTAGATCTGAAGCTGGAGAAGGAAAGATTTTTACCAGGAGATAGGAAAAGAACCACCTTCCGAGTTAAGTTTAGTTCACTCTTGGCAAAGCTGCTGCGATATGGTTTGTTCCTCCCACTATTGCTCTGTGAGGGAGGGATCAAAGGAAGGAACCTAACTTTCTAATTAATGCAGAGTCTCTAAAGGCGATGAATTCAGCAGTGTAAATATAGGAACCCTTGGAGTTCCCAGTGGTAACAAACCTGACTAGAGTCCATGAAGATGCAGGTTTGATCCCTGTCCCTACTCAGTGGGTTAAAGGATCCAGCATTGCCATGAACTGCGGTGTAGGTCTCAGATGCATCTGGGATCCTGTGTTTCTGTGGCTGTGGTGTAGGCCAGCAGCTGCGGCTCTGATTCAACCCCTAGCCTGGGAACTTCCATATGCCACCCTAAGACAATATATCTATATCTCTATCTGTATCCCCTTTGTCTGTACCTGCAAGGGAGTAGAACGTGGGAAGCAAGGGCTCTAAAATTTTCGAACCTAATGAGAAATTTGGGTCGTAAGAGTCTCTTACACGGAAACATTCCAGGTCAGAATTAGTGATGACTTGGCAAACAAACTTCTAGATGTGTTTGGGGTGAAGACCTTGATTAGCTGCGACAGTGATAGATACAGACACGTATAGCGAAAAGCGAACCAAATTGTGTGTTTCTTCAGACACTTGATTTATAAGAATATTTAAGTCTCAGTTTGTTGTTCACTTATTTTTAAAAAGACTTTTTTTTTTTTGTGGGTGTCATGGTGGGGGATAATGATAAAGGGAAGGCTCCCATTTCATTTTTCTCAGCAGCAACAGAGATGTTACCCATGCAAAGCTGAGGGGTAGAGGTCAGAGTTGGGCTGACAGGCCTTCACCTTCCCAAGAGTGTGGAGGCCATTGGAGACCCAGTCAGAATCCAGGCTCCACTGTACTGTAACTATGGAAAGGTGCAGAAGGTACACAGCTTCATGTAGCTTTAGTTCCCTCAGTCATGACATGGGGACAACAATTTTCTCCAGCTAAGATGGTTGTGAGGATTAAATGAGCTGGTATATATAAGGACCACTCCTCTATCTATCTATTATCTATCTATCTATCTATCTGTCTATCTATCTATCATCAATCATAATCATCAGTCTACCTATCTATGCTAATATATACTTTACTTTCCTATTGAAGAGACAGAATAAACTGGCAAGAGTGGTTGCCTCTGAGAAGGGAGCATTGTATTTCATTGTATTATGTGTTGCTTTGTTTGTGCATATTGCCTAAATGTGCATAACCTTTATATATTTAAGAAAATTAGGTGGTAGAATGCTAGATACATAGGTAGTGTTCTATAAATATCAGCTTCTTTCTCTTTTCTCAGGTAAATATCCCCAAAGTACAGATTTTGTTGTGTGGGCTTTCTCTAAGATTTTACAGTAGTTTTGCCCTAATTACAGATGGAATAACACCTCTTAAAGATTGAATGGGTACAACTAAACATATAAAGGAATGAAAACAAACATCGTAAAATTGAATGCCCTCTTTAATTTCTCAAAGTGCTTGAATGAGTCAGATATTTTCTGAACTGTTTACACTTGGCTATGGTTCTTTGACTCTGTCACTTATGCCCAATTAAGAGCCTTCTTCATCTAGGAAATCTTTCATAACTAGAATTTACAAGGGGCCTTAGGGTTAAAAAAATAATGACTGCTAGTTATTGAGCATCTACTTTAAGACATGCACTGTACTAGGAGCTCAACTAACACTATCTCATTTAACCCCACCTATAACAATTTACATTTTATAGATAAGGAAATTTAGGACCAGAGAAGGTAAATGACTTGTCCAAGGTCACACAGCTGGCAAGAGTTCTAATTCCAACATTAATGCTCTTTTGGTATGCCTTCCAGCCAGATACAGCCTGATTCATTTACGCTATATTCATTGAGCATTTACAATTGTTAGGCACTGTATTAGGCCCCTGAGATTATGATTAATTCATTCTTTTATTCAACAAATACCCTTGCAGCTCCTACTATGTGCCTGGCAAAGTGGGTGCTGCAAAAGTGTTTGCTGAGGTACTTGCAAAGGTGCATGTTGAGTCTATAGTGACAAATTCCATATACAAGTCTCTACATTTATGGAGCTTGAATTTGAGTAGATTAGCTATATATCTGAATTGTATCTAACAGTCACATTTTTCTGTTTTTCCGCTGTGGGGCAGATGGATGGTCAAAACCTTGAGACATAGCTCAAATATTCTCCATGCTAGAAATCATTGCCAGAATAAAACGTGAATCACTTATGTGATTTTAATTTTCTAATGGCCACATTAAAAATAGTGAAAATAGGGGGTTCCCACTGTGGTTCAGTGAAAACCAACCCAATTAGTATCATGAGGATGTGTGCCCAGTGGATTAAGGATCTGGTGTTGCTGTGAGCTGTGGTGTAGGTCGCAGATGCAGCTCGGATCCTGTGTTGTTGTGGCTGTGGTGCAGGCCAGCAGCTGCAGCTCCGATTCAACCCCTAGCCTGGGAACTTCCATATGCCACAGGTACAGCTCGAAAAAGACAAAAAAAAGAAAGAAAGAAAGAAAAAAAAAGTGGAAATAAACAGGTGATGTAATAAAGTATTTTATTTAACTCAGTATATCTAAAATGTTACCTTAACCTGTAACCAATATAAAAATAATTAATGGGTTACTTTTTTGGTGCTGAGACTTTGAAATATAGCCTATATTTTACACCCATAGCACATCTCAATTTGTACTCACCATATTTCAAATATTTAAGCGCTACACATGGCTAGTGCCTACCATATTGGACTGGGCAGTTCTAGATTAGCACTTCTCAAACTTAAGGATACATAGGAATGGAATGGTTCAGAGAGAATGTTAGAACACAGATCCCTGGGCTTCCCCACCAAAGGTAAGGATGGGGGCCTGAGAATAAGCATTTCCAATAAATTCCCAGGTGCTGCCGATGTTGCCAGTGCACAGACCACATTTTGAAGATCCCTGCATAACACACAATGCACATCTCCCAGTGAACTGTGGCGGTTTTAATGATGATAATAGTACTAATATTTTAACTCTTAAAAATATTTTGCATTAGATACTGGAGAAATTAAAATTAAAACCAAAATGAAATATTACTGCACGTTCTCGGAATGGCCAAAAGAATAGTGATAACATCAAATGCTGGTGAGGATATGGAGATACCGGATTATTCATACTTTTTTTTTTTTTTTTTTTAGTGGGAATGTAAACATAATACTCTTAAAGCTAAACATGACTTTTAAAGGTCCTGGAGAGAGCTCTCAAGCCATGAAAAGACATGAAGAGAACTTAAATGCATATTACCAAGTGGAGGAAGCCAACCTGAAACAGTTACATATTGTGTGATTCCAGCTCCAGGACATTATGAAAAAGACAAAACTATGGAGGCAATAAAAAGATTGCCAGCAGTTGGGGTGGGAGGAGGGGCAGCAGATGAAAAAGCAGAACACAGGGGATTTTTAGGGCAGTGAAACTCTTCTGAATGATACTATAATAGTGGATAAATGTCATCATATATTTGTCATTACCCGTAGAATATAAAACACCAGGAACGAACCCTAATGCCAACGATGGACATTGGATGATAATGAGGTACCAGTGTACCTTACCAATTGTAATAAATGTATCCTTCTGGTGGGGGATGTAGATGATGGAGGAGTTTGTGCATGTTGTGGGGGCAGGGCACATGTGGGAACTCCCGTATTCTCTACTCTGTTTTTTTTTTTATGAACCTTGAGCTGCTCTAAAAAATAGAATCTACTTAAAAGGGAAAAAAAAAGTTCTGAAGTTGAGGAGTGGTGATAATCGCACAACAATGTGAATGTACTTAATGTCGCTGAACTTTATACTTAAAGATGATTAACGTGCTAATGGTTTGTTATGTATATTTTATCAGCACAAAAATTTTAAAAAAAGAAAAATGGACTTACCGAATGATTTCATTCTTGGGCATTTATCTTAAAGAAACAAAAGCTTATTTCATGCAGAAACTTATACACAAATGTTCAGAGCAGCTTATTTGTAATAGCCCCCGAACTAGAAACAACTAAAATCTCCCTAAGTTCATCTATACCATGAAATACTATCTAGCAATAAAAATATATAACCTATTGATGTTTTAATAATTTTGAGAACAAAAAAATGATGCTGTTGAAAAAAGCCAATCCCTAGAGCATGCATACTGCATGAGTCTATGTATGTGATATAGGTGAAATAATGTAATTTTAGATATGAAGAATGGATGACTGTCTTCCAGGAGTTTGGGAGGGGAAAGGCGGTGGTAATGAGTGACTGTGAACGGATGAAGGAATCTCGTGATATTAAGATATAGTTAAGTATCTTGCTTATGGCAGTGGTTACGTGAAGCTATGTATGTGAATAAGTTGTACGGACCTACACGCATACATATAAATGAGTGCCTATATAACCGGTGAAATCTAAGTTCTATACATTGTACCAATACTGATTTCCTGCTTTTGATATCGTGCTAAAGTTACGTAAGATGCTACCATTGGGGGAGGCTGGGTGAAATGCACACAGACCCTCTCTATACATTTCTTTAAATCTTTCTATGCATCTATAATTATATCAAAATTAAAAGGGTTTTAATACACAGTCTTACTTGAGCCTCGCAATTACTATGGGAAGTAAATAGTATGATTATTCACATTTTATGGGAAAGTTTTATGGGAAAACAAGGCCCACGAGAAGCGTATATAGCTAAAAGCAAGCAAAGCCACATTCTCTTTATAAGTATTGATATATTCGTGTAAGTATTTATGAGTACACAAAGATTAGGGAACCCAGTTGTCAGAAAGAGTGGTGTTCTTTAGATAGCAAATCACAGAGTAAAAAAAAAAAAAAAAAAAAAGCCCTCTGTCTTCCCACAACTTACGATAGACTTGAAGGTTGTAGCACTTAGTGATGGTGGTGACCTTTTCAAGGCTCTTTACAGTAATGTCAGCTTTGTAGATCCCTGAATCTTCCATCCTCAGATTTCTGAGCTCCAGGTTGTAGTTCAGACCTGAGACATTTAGTCGGTCATAGTAATTTTGGTGGGTTACAGTAATCATTGTTCCTGAGTTTCCTGGTACTACAACAGCGACAGATGTTTTGGAATGCCAGGAAATACTTTTAACTTCTTCTGATTTGAGGATACTTAAGGAGAAAGTCACTGACTCCCCCAGAATCCCATTTACCATAGTGATGTCTGTGTTGCTTCCAACTGCTCCCAGACCTAGGACATAAATAGAAAATCATAACTTGTTGCATTTTTTGACTTCCCTGTTTCCCCAGGCCTGAGTTTATCCAAGGAGGAGCTCATCCAATTTCTTGGGGAGATCTCTCTTTTTTTTAAGCATTTTACTCTAGATAGATTTAATATGTTCTGGTGGCTAAATTTTCTAAAAGATTCTCATTCAAAAACTAAGTTTCCCAGTGAATTTTAAGCGATCCATGCCATTAAAACATATTTATCTAGATGTATAGACTGAGGGCCAAATGGAATTTGAGAGATGAAGGCCAAAAATCTCCACAAGGTCTGAGATATTAAATATTCTTTCTTTCCCAAGATCAATTGCCAAGTGGTGGATGAGCTGAGACAAGCGCCTCTGATGGCTACTGTGATCTTTGCAAAAAGAAAGATACGTTTATGCCTCTATTCCTAGAAGGTATAGGCAGAGAACACTCTAGAGGTTCTGGAATAAATGTCCTCTAAGTTAAAAGAATGGGTGTGTGTATGTGTATAACTATATCACTTTTTCGTATGGCAGAAATTATCACAACATTGCATATCAATTATTCTTCAATAAAACTTGAAAAAATGAAAAAAATCTCCCTGAACTGGTGATTTGGGGGAGTCTTTTTTGTTCACCGCTATATCCCCAATCTTTAGACAAGTGCTTGACACACAATGGGTGCTAAATAAATGTTCGTGGGAAGAATTAATAAATGGAATTCACTTATGTGTTGCCTAGGATCTCTTGGAGCAGCTTCTGAAGTAAGCCAAGTTTATTTTTATGCCTGTTCTTTTTTTTTTTTTGTCTTTTTTTGCCTTTTCTTGAGCCACTCCCACAGCATATGGAGGTTCCCAGGCTAGGGGTCGAATCGGAGCTGTAGCCACCGGCCTACACCACAGCCACAGCAATGCGGGATCCGAGCTGCGTCTGTGACCCACACCACAGCTCAAGGCAGCACCAGATCCTTAACCCACTGCCAGGGATCGAACCCACAACCTCACGGTTCCCAGTTGAATTCATTAACCACTGCACCACACGGGGAACTCCAAGCCAAGTTTATTTCTTAATTCCAACATTTATGAATAAGTGGATGTATTTATTCAAGGTCAGCTTTGTTTCAGATACTATGGCAGGTATCTATTAATTTAATTATAATACAAATGGTTTTTGAGCATCCACTCTGTTAAGCATGATGTAAGGAGCTGGGGTACAATGGTGAGTAAAATCAGAGATAGTTCCCGCTCTCTAGGACAAAGCAGTTAAAGGAAGAGAACAATGTTGATTAGATAACTATGAATTGTATAAGTATTGTGGCACTTTGAGAGAAAATTTTGGAAGGGAATTTGATTTGTTCTGGGAATTCAGGAATTTTTTTGGCAAAAGCTGAAGGCTGTGCTTTTAAAATCTAACATGGGGAAAAAAATGAAAGGTTTATTTTCTTCTATCATCTTACAAAGGTAAATTGATTTAATACACAAGGTGTAAAATGAGAGGCGATGCAAATATAAGGTGTTAGCATCTCTTCATCCTCTTCTTTCATTACTCTGTTATTCTCACTGAGCTCTATTTAGTGTGAAATAGTGTTTTGAGCCAGCATGTATGATAGTCAAAATATTTAAGAAACAAGAGTCACGGACACTGACCAATCAGTAAGGGCTTCAGCTGTAAATAATAATGGGACCAGGCTGCATGTAAGCCCCTCAAAGCACATAAGTGGGTTTAGGCTGACCCTAAAGTTTATCCAGGGCTTGGCAGGGCAAGAATAAAGGTCATTTCGAAGTGTCAGAAAAGCAAAGGGATTTCTTACCTGATGGTGCCGTCTCACTATGGCCACCCTTGCCCTCCAGCCCAGTAACTCCTGGATGAGCCAGGGACTACTAATACACACCTCTTTCTTTTAAAATATTCAAGATTTTCCCTTTGGAGGAATATCTCAGGCAAGGACTGGCGATTTAGTTGGGGTGAGCTAAATACAGTAAGTAAGAGGCCCTAGGGAAGGGGAGCCTAAGGACCCTTATTTACAAATGTTCAGTAAATACTAAGTGCCAGATGCTGTGTTAGGAACTCTGGGATGAATAGGACATGGTGGCAGCCCTGAGGAGCTCATAGTCCAGAGAATAAGACACTTGTATACAGTAAACAACAACGCAATGTGACAGGTGCTAAATGGTAAAAGCAAAAGGAACAAAGCACTGGGGGAATGGAAGGAGAGACTAAGCTTGACTTCGGTGGCAGGAATCAGAAATTCCTGGAACATTAATTCTCCCCAGATAAACTCTTCCACCAGGCTGATGAGGTCTGGTAGAGGGGCACTTGGATTGTCCAAGCCTGGATCCTTGGATGTCCCAGACTGGACATGTGACTTCCACCATGGTACAGAGCCTTGAGCTCAGAAGGACCTGAACTTAATTTAACGCTGAGGAGTCACTTTGAACTTCTTAATGTTATTTGAACAAGGGCTCTCATATTTTCATGTTGTACTGGGTTCTGCAAAGGATGCCAGATCTTCCGTGTCTCATGAGGCTTTTTTTTTTTTTGACGTCAGACCCTCATGCCTAATTTCCATTCTGTTCTTTGGAGTCAGTGTGGGAAGATGGAAAGGGTGTGGGTTCCATATACTCATAACTCTGGTGGTTTCCCTCATCAAATCCCAGGAAGTGGTGGGCTGCTCGCTAAGGCAGAGACCTTAATAGGAGGGCAGTAACAAAATGGTTGGTGTGTGGTGTTGTTTTTCAAGTAAGTCTTTTTTCCTTGTAGCAAGTCATTCAGGAAGTGTTGCTGGGGTATCAAAGGGTGAGGCAGTGCTGGTGGCAGATAGGCAAAGCTGGGGGAAGCCCTGCTGCTATTTTGTGCTGTGGTGTTGGTGAGAATTCTGGGTGTGCTGAGAAGAGACAGAGGGCTTGCACAGGCGTAATACGCACCTTTGAACACTCCAACTGAAGTCTGAGAGAGAGAGAGAGCTGCAAAACCATAGTGTGTAGTGGAAAGATAAGGTGGTTGAAGACATAGGTACTAGGACTCCTCCTTATGAGCTGGGGAACCTTAATAAAGGCACAAGACTTTTCTAAGTCTCAGTACCTTCATCATAGAATGGAAATAATAACTATGAAATTTCCCTAATTAGTGATTAGAAAATTGGGTATAATATGAGTGGAAATGCTTTGTTAATCATCAAAGCAAAATAAATGTTAGTTATTTCTGAAGTTATTAATGGCAATGATTCTCCTCCCCCTCTTCATCCTTTTTTGTGTCATATGGAAGTTCCCAGGCTAGGGGGTCAAATCCGAGCTGCCGCTGCCCGCACCACCATGGCAACGCATGTGTCTTTAACCCTCTGAGCAAGGCCAGGGATCGAATCTGCATCCTCATGGATACTAGTCAGGTTCATAACCTTCTAAGCCACAATGGGAACTCCTCCTCCTCCTCATCTTAATAATTAATACATGCCTTTTAGGACTTCTCTAGTCCATCTCTATCATGACTTTGGTGATAACAGGGCCGTACTGAAGAATATGTAAGGAGCCACTATTAAGGGCTAATTCAATTAAATCCCAGAGATTGTTTGTTTTTGTCTTTTTATCTTTTTAGGGCTACACTTGAGGCATATGGAGGGTCCCAGGCTAGGGATCGAATCTGAGCTGTAGCCACTGGCCTACACCACAGCCACAGCAACATCAGATCTGAGCCGCATCTGCGACCTCCTCCACAGCTCATGGCAAAGCCGGATCCTTAACCCACTGAGTGAGGCCAGGGATCGAACCAGCAACCTCATGGTTCCAAGTCGCCTTCGTTTCCACTGCGCCATGACAGGAACTCTTCCAGATAGTTTTTGATGTCACTTTACTTGGTGGACTTTATTCTTCTTTTAACTTCAGGGTTTTTTTTTTCTTTTTTTTCTTTTAATTTTTTTTAAAGAATCTCCATATCAACCAACTCCTATATTTTTCTGGGTGCTGAGAGGACACAAACATTATGCTATTGTTGAAGGAGACCTTAAGAAAACCCAATTTCAGAGAGAACTTGTGGTACAAAAATGTCTTAAGGACTTACTATGAAAAGCACTACGCAAGTCTATGACCAAGAGAAATTCCCTGTCTTTTTCAGAAATTTTGGGCTGAAGACATAGGTACTAGGACTCCTCCTTATGAGGTTAGGGAAATAAGACACATATAACTTTCCTTTGCAATATGAGGTGGTAAAGGATATATAGTCAAGTGAATGGTAGATAGAGTAAAGTTCAGTAGGAATGCAAAGAAGGGAGAGTCCACTTTGAGCTTCAGTGGTTAGAGAAATCTTTCTAGAGAAAATAGAATTTGAGAAGGACCTTGAAGAGTGAGCAGAATTTTATTGGATAGAAAGGGAAAGGATGGGTGTCTTGGGTCCTTAGGTCTGAATAAAAGTTTAGAAGGAGGAGAATGTGGGACATAGGTTGAATAAGAATACACTTGCATAACAGAGTAGAGAGAGATAAGGCTGGAGATATAAATTAGATTTATATTTGAGACAGCCTTATGCTTGAAATCTAAACCACAGGCAGAGGGGAGCTATTACAGTTTTCGAGACTGAAGATTAAAATGGAAGTTCCTGTCATGGTTCAGTGGTAATGAACCTGACTAATATCCATGAGGACTTGGGTTCAATTCCTGGCCTTGCCAGGATTAAGGATCTGATGTTGCTATGAGCTGTGGTATAGACGTGGATCCCACGTTGCTGTGGCTGTGGTGTAGGTTGTCAGCTATAGCTCCAATTGGACCCCTAGCCTGAGAACTTCCATATGCCATGGGTGTGGCACCCCCCAAAAAAGATTAAAATGATATTTTAAGGTCAAATAATATGATAATGAAATGTAGTAAGAACGAGAGGAACAAGGAGCTGGGCTTGAGAGACCATTTTGGAGGCTATTATAACCATCTGAACATAAGCCAGTGGATGATAATGAGATGGAAAGGAAGGGCTGAATTTGAGAGATAGCACAAAGAAAGACGAGGAATAAAGAGGCATCTAATAAAATTCAACCGTTCAACAATATATTCTGAGCACCAATTTCATGTCAATGAGAAAACTAATAGCTACTGGAAAACAAAGTTTTTGCTGGAAAGAGGTCAAAAAGAGAAGATAGATTTAGAGTTAGAAATGTTGAATGTGAGATGATGGTGGACCATCTGAGTAAGCTGTTGGAAAGATCAAAAGTAAGGAAAGATAATAAGTTTGAAGCATTGTTTGGGGGGCTTTGGCAGAATCTGCTAGTTGTTTTCCAATATTTGCTATCTCCTCCATTCTTTTTTTTTTGTCTTTTTGTTGTTGTTGTTGTTGTTGTTGTTGTTGTTGCTATTTCTTGGGCTGCTCCCACGGCATATGGAGGTTCCCAGGCTAGGGGTTGAATCGGAGCTGTAGCCACCGGCCTACGCCAGAGCCACAGCAACGCGGAATCCGAGCCGCATCTGCAACCTACACCACAGCTCACGGCAATGCCAGATCGTTAACCCACTGAGCAAGGGCAGGGACCAAACCCGCAACCTCATGGTTCCTAGTCGGATTCGTTAACCACTGTGCCACGACGGGAACTCCTCCTCCATTCTTAGTAACAGAATCTGTAATTTTTGGCAGGGCATATGGCCAGAATAAAGACTATACTGCCCAGCCTTCTGTCATCTCAGCTTGGTCATGTGACTAAGTTCAGATCAATGGGATAAAGGTGGAAGTGTTTTATTGACTTTTATGTCTTTAAAAACAGGATAATTTACTTTCTACATCTTTCCCTTGCTTTTTACAGGCTGGAATACTATGACAGCTGGGTCTCAGACATTTTAAATCAAGAAGAGGAAGCCAAATAGTGAGAATTTTGGAGTAGGAAGATTGAAAAAATGTGGATCCTTGATGACCTTGTGGACTATTCTACCAATGGAACTACCAACGCAGGTCATTTTACATGAGCAGGAAATAAACTTCTTTAAGCCACCCTTATTTTTGAGTCTCTAAGTTGCCATCAAACTGAAATCCAAGTGGCTTAGGAATCATCTATGATGAGGAGGTGATTGAAGAAGAGAAGGAATTGGCTGAAGTCCAAGGCTGAGCCTTATGAACTACGCTCATAGGTCTAGAAAAGGCACCATCAGAAGAAACTGAATAGACCAAGTGGCCAGAGTGGCAGGAGAGGCACCAAGGGTGGACATATCACGGAACCCAAAAGGAGAAAGAATCTTAAGAAGGGGCTGTCACTGATGTCTAATGATTCAGCATCTTCACTTGAGATAAACACCAAAAGTGGCCCCTAGATTTGACCACTGGGAAGTTATTGATAGCCTTTGAGAATGTCGTGCAAGATAAAATGATTTAAATGGAGGCCAGAATGTAGAGGATTAAAGATAGAATAGGTGGTAAGGAAGTGAAGAACCTTGACAGTGAAAGAAAGGCTGTAAAATAGAACCACAGCTAGAAGGTCAAGTAAACTAATTTATTTGATTTTGTTTTAAAATAGAAGATACTGTTGGGGAAGGGTGGTAGGAAGGGAGAGAAAATAGGGAGTTCCATGGTCATGCCTGCCTTAAATTAGGTGCTCCTACTCACAGACTTCTGTCTTTCTCTCTCATAGTACTTGCTGACCCTGGCTGGTAGTCAAGAATCCATGTGCCTGGTTCTGGAACCTGTGAATCACTTGAACCCAGGGACCTTGCCCTCAAATCCCTAGCACCATCACAGTGAGAGATACAGAGGTGACTAGTGCTTGTGTGGAACAAAAGATGGAAAGAAAATGGTGGGCAGTGAATGGTACAAGTTTTCTATCAAAGGAAAGTCATGCCTTCATCTGAAGTGGAAGGTAAATAGGAAAGGATGAGTGAAAGGATAAGGGTATTTTGAAGTATTGTTGGGGGTGGGGAGAGAAGAGAGACTGCTCTTGGTCAGGTGGAAGAAACACAGGTTTGAGCCAAACGGGCTTGTATTTAAGTTTAATTCTTAACGTTTACCAAGGTTCTCATCTTACTTTAATATAGGATAGGATATAATAATGCTAGCCTCATAAAATTGTTGTAAGGGCACATGGAAGGTGCTTAACACATAGTGGATATTTTGCAGTAGAGAGGATAAAATAGTAGACAGTCATCCTTGATGGCCTTCGTCTCTCATAATGTAGGAGGTGAGATGAGGCAAGTGTGGGTCCAGTTAGGATGTATAAAGTTTAGGGGCCCAGGTTTTGAATCTTGGTATATTTGAACTGGATATATTATCTTGAAAAAAATATTGAAATTATCTGATTTTCAGGTTCCTCACTTCTAAAATGTGGATAATTAATGAAGATAGAGCACTTAGCACAATGCCTGGCACATAAAAATGGTCATTGCTATTATTATTTTGGTGACTGTAAACATTTTGAGGAAATACTACTCTAGGGAACTCCCTGGGGAGTTAACAAGAGATTGGTTTAGGGGATGAAGGAATTGCCGAGCAGCCTTGGGAGTCCAGAGAAGAAATGATGTTCCGCATTTATAGCATCTTCCCATGAGTGTGATTCATAGCCAGACCACAGGGGGGAAGGGTAGGAGAAAGGCAATACTTCTGGAAGAGAAGCAAAGCAAAAAAGGCTGGAACCCTGCGGTGTGGTCCTGAATGGAAAAAAAAAGAATAGTAGTTTTGGTGAAGAGGGAATCTGAGGGGCAGGTGACACCGAACTGGACAGAGTGCACAGTGGACAGACTAGTCATGGGAGCTGGGTTTCTTCTCCTGGAAGGGCAGCTGGGTCCCTTCTCCAGCCTAGTATATTTTTCCATGTATTAGGTGATAACTCCTGTTACCATAGATAAACCCATGCATTTGGGTGGAGTTTGCAAATGTATATTTCATGATAAGGTAGCTTCCAAAACCCACTAACTGGAAGAGGGCAATAGGGAACATGAGAATAAGAAATGTGTTTGGGAGAAAAAAAAGAGTCAGAAACTTCATCTGGGTTAGAAATATTGATGGGGTCAGAGGACTTTAACTGGATAGAGGGAAATTCTTCAGAGCTGAGCAAGGGACACTTACTAAAGGAGTGTGGGGTGGAATCCAAAGAGACTCTGAAATATTAAATATTGATGACAACAGAGAGGGTATTTAGACTGAAACCTCATAGCTCACCTTAGCTTTCCTATTAAAAACAAAAGCAACATATATTTGGGTTTTGAGGGGCTCTCCAGTCTCTTTATGTATTCTTTGCCATTATCTATTGGACCCTGTCCATTTGGCTCTCCCCTTGCTTCTCGCATTTACCCTTCTCTCCTCCACTCACCCCAACCACACTGGCTTCCTCATTCTTCAAACCAGACACTTGCTATTGCCTTAGAGACTTTGTACTTGCTCTCCCCCTTTCTTGAAACACAATTTCTAACATTCCCCTCTCTGCAGAATTCTGCTGCAATGTCATCTCATCAGAGAGCTGTCCTAATCACCATGAGTGAGTAGCAATCTCCGCCCCATCACTCCCTATTGTTTTGCCTTTATTTTTCTTCATAGCATTAGGCTTACTAAAGAATTGTATGTGCATACGTACTTATTACCTTCGCTGCCTTGCACCCCCACAAATAGAGTCTTTGTTTTGGTCATTACTATTTCCATAACAATTATTTGTTGAAAGAATAAAAATTTTTTTGGCTACTGACCCAATGACCCCTTTTCTAGCAATAAAAAGCAAGGTACAGGAGTTCCTGTTTCTCAGTAGCCTAAGAACCCGATGTGGTGTCCATGAGGATGTGCTTTTGATCCCTGGCCTCACTCAGTGGGTTAAGTATCTGGGGTTGCTGCAAGCTGCAGTGTGGGTCACAGATGCGGCTCAGACCTGGTATTGCTGTGGCTGTGGTGTAGACCTCAGCTGCCATTCTCAGAACTTCCGTATGCTACAGGTGCAGACATAAAAAGAGGTGGGAAAAAAAAAAAGCAAGGTAGAAAACTCAGAGCAAGGGAAAGAGGACAGAGGGAACTCTACTGGTCTCTGGGACTTGGTATGGAGCATCCATGGTGTAAACTGATTAAAAAGAAGGAGCAGTTGGCTAACTTTAACTTCATGTTGTTAACAACAAGAGCAAATTTTGCCTAGGTCCACAGCGGGGAGATTCATAGCATGGTTAGTAAAAATGTCCTGAACTAGGGGTCAAGAGACATGGCCTAGTAAAGGATCTCGGAGTTCCCGTTGTGGCGCAGTGGTTAACGAATCTGACTAGGAACCATGAGATTGCGGGTTCGATCCCTGCCCTTGCTCAGTGGGTCAAGGTTCCGGCGTTGCCGTGAGCTGTGGTGTAGGTCGCAGACGCGGCTTGGATCCTGCTTGCTGTGGCTCTTGCGTAGGCTGGCGGCTACAGCTCCGATTAGACCCCTAGCCCGGGAACCTCCATATGCCACAGGAGCGGTTTAAGAAATGGCAAAAAGACAAAAACAAAAACAAAACAAAACAAAAGGGATCTCTATTGCCAACTGGCTAAATAATCTTGACTAAGTCACTTATCTGCTAAACCTCAGGATTCTCATTGGTAAATTAGACTTTTTTTTTTTTGTCTTTTTGCTATTTCTTAGGCCGCTCCCGCGACATATGGAGGTTCCCAGGCTAGGGGTCTAATCGGAGCTATAGCCACCGGCCTACGCCAGAGCCACAGCAACGCAGGATCCGAGCCGCGTCTGCAACCTACACCACAGCTCACAGCAACGCTGGATTGTTAACCCACTGAGCAGGGGCAGGGACCGAACCCGCAACCTCATGGTTCCTAGTTGGATTCGTTAACCACTGCGCCACGACGGGAACTCCTATTTTTGCTAAATTAAATCAAATTCTTCTACCCCTTTGAGGAATTATGAGGATTAAATGATATGGGAGTGCTCTCAAGTGTGTATAGCAACAGGGAAGAACCTAGAGCCACTAACGGGAATCCTGCCATGAGGAGCATCCTCTGTGTACCCCCATATCAGGCACTCTGACTTAGTGATGAAGACCCCAACAGCCTGGGTATGAATCCTGACTCTGCAGGGTTCTAGCCATAAGACCTTGGGAGAGTTAATCACCTCTCTGTGCCTCGGTTTTATCAGCTTCAACTTGAAGCTAATAGGATTATAGTAGCACTTGCTTCATATAAGTGTTATGAGAGTTAAATGAGTTAATATTTGTAAATCTTTTAGAAAAAAGTACCTGGCATATACTAGGCACCATATGTGTTTGTTATGTAGAACAAGAAAGCATTGTCACAGAAACTGAAGTAATACCCAGACATTTCGTGGGAGAAGAGAAGAATATTGGGGCCATGCTAGAGAAGGCCAACAATGAAACTATTCATGGATTGGAAATAACAGCTACTTAAATCCCCTCACTTCTTTACAATACTCCAAATGAGCACTTTTTTTCTTTTTTCTTTTTTTTTTGCTTTTTAGGGTGGCACCCAACGCATACAGAGGTTCCCAGGTTGGGATCAAATTAGAGCTATGGCTGCCGACCTATGCTACAGCCACAGCAAGGCCAGATCCAAGCCGTGTCTGCCACCTACACCACAGCTCACAGCAACACTGGATCCTTAACCCACTAATTGAGGCCAGGGATGGAACCTGCATTCTCATGGATACTAGTTGGATTTGTTTCCTCTGCGCCACAGTGGGAACTTCGTTTTTTTTGTCCCTCCCCCTTTTTTTTTGCACTAGCTAGCCTCCTCTTCCTCTCCTTCCACTCACTGACTTCCATAATATTGCAGACCTGAAGGGTAACTAGAGGTAGCTGTACCCTGTGGCATCCGGAGGAGACATGGTTGTAACCAGTTATTCTGAGTGGAGGGAAGTAGCAGGCAAAGAGGAAGCAAAAGGTAGGCAGCCAGAAGTTTTGTATTATTATCCATGAGGATGGAAAGTCCTTGGTCATGAGGTTTTTAAAAAAGAAAACTACCACCCCCATACAATAGTACGCTATTTTCAGTGGCATTTTTTTTTTTTTTACTTTATGTCATCTTTATTGAGATTTGAGTTGACTTGAATTCACTTCTGCAAAACAAAAACGCACATGAATACACAAATTCTCAAAACAGAGATAGGATACTGACCATCCTTTTTTTTTTTTAATTATCACTACTCTGCTCTATAAGTGTAGAGTCAAGAATTGAGTATAACAAAGGAAATGCAAGTACATAGCTCCACGAATATCGATCCGCCAAATGAATGCTCATGCCTCTTTCTTTTCCACTTTCCACATTGATGAGTCTAGCTATACCCAAACCTATGCATCTGTCCTTCTCTAAGGCTCAAGAGGAGAAAGGGTTGATTTAGGAACTACTTGAGTAGTCCAAGTGACCTAGTGCTGACCTTTGGGCTCCTGTTGTGAAGGCACTCTGGCAGCTTTGTGGGTCTCCACATCTCTAATGATAAATCCAAGCATGTGATAACATCAATAGTAGGGACAATATTTTATTCCACTTCAGCATCAAAGTGGACAAAACCAGCACTGCTTAGTGGTTAAGTCTAAAGATACTGGAGTTCAAATCGTACTTCCTCCACCTTCTGGCTAAACGGCCTCTACTTTTCTGTGTTTCAATGCTTTCATATATAAAATTGAGATATTAATAGTACCCATCCCATAGGATGTTGTGAGGGTTAAATAAGCCAGCAAATGTAGACTACTTAGAGAAAAGCCAGACATGCAGTGATTGCTCCATAAATGGTTAGTTATGATAATTATTAATGGGAGAGAGGAGAAGGGAGCAAGGTGAGGGGCTGAAGAAAGTGAAGCAAGAAAGGGGTGGAGAAAAGGAAGAATCAGAGTGTGAGAGAGAACGAGTAGAGGGAAATGAGCATGGAGCAAAAGTAGTTCTCCCCCAAAGCATAGGCAGCTAGTAGAACACTTGGAGGGCCAGTCAGAGTCACAGTGTTCCTAGCTCATTATGAGACAAATGAGATCAGAACATAAGACTGTGAGTCTCGATTCTTAGAGAAAACTTTTCCAATGTGGAATGGTCATGAGCCTGCAACTCAGATTCCTCTTATTTCAGTGATTTCAATGGGAAAAAAATGTGGATTTCCAACTTCCTTTTCCTACTGCATCTCAGCTGCTTCAACTGCTCTGAATTCCAGGGAAGTGTGTAAATTCAGTGTGGACATCTAAGCCCAGGGTTAAATATCAGGGACCACATTTGCCAGGAATAATGGCAAGAGGGATTTAGGGTACATTTTTGCACTCAGGAAATGCTTGTGCAATAATCTTTAGGAGGCAAACAGATCCATTCGGCAAAGGCAAAAGGCATATGGGAGTACTTCTGGGTTTACTGCTATAAAAACAAGTTCTTACCCCTCATTTATGGGTCCTGGACAAAATGAATATTTCATCCTTGGTTTCCTCTTTCAGAATCCCCAAAGCACACATCTAAGTTCAAACCCCCACCATCTTTTCTCCTGCTCATGTAGCTTGGGTCATCCTA
Source organism: Phacochoerus africanus (assembly GCF_016906955.1). Classification (NCBI taxonomy): domain Eukaryota; kingdom Metazoa; phylum Chordata; class Mammalia; order Artiodactyla; family Suidae; genus Phacochoerus; species Phacochoerus africanus. Next base: position 90,183,203 of record NC_062549.1, on the reverse strand, counting down.
AACAGAGGAGTCTTGCCCAAGATCTTGTTGCAAGGGAGCCCTGGCTCTTCCTAATACCACATGAAAAGCAAGGGTGAAAATCAACAGCATTAGCTAATATTCGCTAATCACTTACTGTATTCAGGTACCATGCCAAGAGCTGTACATGATTTACCACTTGGATTCTCAAAACAATCCTATTGTACTAATAGTTTCCCCATTTTGAAGTCTAAATAACAGTGCTGGGGCCACCTCAAAATATGCCACAATAGCATATTGACGATTTTGAAGTTGCTTGAGAAGCAACCGAAGCAAGAGGAAAACTCTGACTCTTCTCTGTCCCCCTGAAAGCAGAAAATAAACCTCTCACATGAAAGGAACATTTCCTGCCTTTGGAGGTATGAGGACACCCTTATCACTAGAGGGTGATAGAATTGGAGGCAAGAAGCTTATATAAACAAACCTTGTTAATTTAGTTTGCTACTCCAAGCTCAACTCTATTTAGATTCTTCACTAATTGAGCACCCAAAGCCTAAGTTTCTTTGTCCTTTTGATTCTTCACAGATGTATTGTTTCTCTGTCTAAAAAAAGTATAAAGGACCCTTGCTTTGGCCACTTCTTTGGTCCCATTTCATGTGTACACAAATTAAAATTTGTTTCTTCTCTCCTGTAATCTGCTTTGTGTCAATTTTATTATTAAAATTTATTATTAGTCCAACCTCAAGAATTCAAGAGGGGAAAAAAAGGGGGAAATATCTCCCTTCCTGACAACAGGTGGAGTTTATATAACTTTCCCAATATCCTAAAGTTAATAGATGAGTGATTCACTAATTGACTTGACAATTTTGATTTCAGTTTCAGTAGAGGAGGCAGGTGTATCTAAGAGCTGCCTTTTGTTGTAGCATGTGTTGGCTCTTTGAAGAGCATCAAGGATTTGAAAATTAAATGAGTGAAGAGGTCAGAAAAGTATGGACACAAAAAAATATAGCCTTGGCGTTAGAAGAATACATGTCTGTTTCTAGCTCTGCCAATTTCAGGTTGTGAAATTTCAGGTGAATTGTTTAGCCTTAATCTAAGATTATACTTTCCTTGTATGCAATGGGATTAGTAATATCTATCTTGCTTATTTCAATGATTCTAATATGTATCACAAATTGACAGAACATTGTAAATCAGAATCTATAATAGAAAAAGATAAAAATCTTAAAAATACTAATATGTATCACATAAGAATGTAGGCATATAAATTGCAGAATGCTTTGCAAATAAAATGGTATCAAATGCTACCCTGCCTAGCCTTTTTTGGGAAGATTGAGAACATCCCTAGATTTCCAATCAGGTTCTTCTTCCCCCATCTACTTGCATTTTCTACTTGTAAAATGCAGACTATCAGGATGACTATCATAGGCCCCCAAAACTTGACCTGCCTAGTGGTTACAATCTCTATGAAACTTACATTAAAGGAGCCGTAGCTTTAAACTGTCAAGGGAACCAGAGAGACTATAGCCCCGGGGTACTATCTTTTCAGGAAATCCCAACCCACTAGATTATCTGTCTTCTGATTCATACTAGGAATTTGCTAGTGCATTTCCAGAGCTGGTAAGAGACAATGTAAGTAGATTTAGAAATGCCAAACAATTTTTACATAAATAAGACATTTGTTTGAATTCATTGAAATAACATATGCAGTGACAAAACACTTCCTGAGCTGTGTTAATGTTGCATAGTTTTCTCTGTACTAACAAACACCGATATTTGTTTGAATATACTTTGCTGGGAAGCTGTAAGAAAAACAGAATTCTTAGTTCTACTTCCCCGTTTCTTTTTTAAGGACTAATTTATCTGTAAAACAGGAATAATAACCTCTTCCATTTGTTTTAGAGCCTTTGGAGGACAGAAACAGAAACAGCTCTGAATGTGCTTTGAAAATAAAAGGAGCTTATGGAAATGAAGTTTTACGATGACAATTATAGTCATGCATCACTCTAATCTGCTGGAGTAATGAAATATAATTGAGAAGGGTGTATCTCTGTTAAAATGTATAGAACACATTCTAATGCCAAAAAGAAACTGCTTTTAAGTTTTTCAAGGTTTTGGATTACCTATTTATTTGTTGGTTTTCTGGGCAGGTCTACTGTGTGCCGACTCTTCTGAGCAGTAGTGTTTATCTCAGACCTTTAGAGACTGAGTCCAGTCAAAATTCAGAAATATAAACTCTAAAGCCTGAGACATAGGTTTGAACCATAAGTCTTCCCAGGCAGCTGGATTCCTTTTGAGACCCAGGGTGTTTCTGTTAAGCCATCAAAAGGGCATTTCAATGTCTTCCTTAACAACAATTTCTAAAACTTCACAGAAAATTAAGAGGGGACCAGCAAGGGTCAGAACTCACGGGTTTGAAGGCAAAGAAGCAAGATCCATGTGTGGCGATGAGCCATCTTCTTCCAGGGTATAAGTTGCTGAAGATAAGTATAGCACTCTTCCAGCAGAAAACGTCTGTTTCAGTTCAATTTTCTTGTGGGTTTTAAACCCACGACGAAGAAAGGAAGTATGACTTAACTGGTGAAGGGTGCGTTAACTTATTCTTCCCTATTGCATAAAGTGCCCAGCATTAATTAATTATTCAACAAATATTTATTGAAAGCCTACTCGGTGCCAGGCACTCTTCTGGGCACAGGCGTTATAAAGAGTGACAAAGCAATTGATCTCCCTCCTTTCATGGAACTCATATTCTTGTTGGGGAGATCAGTAGTTCCAGGTAATGGGTGTGATGGGTGTTGCAAAAGAGAAAGTAAGGGGAACTGGGAGGGCAGTGTGGACATCTAACCCAGGCTAGGATGATGTGGGGAGGCTTTCTGAAAGAAATGACAACAGAACTGAGCCAGTCTGAAGTGTAGGTCTGCCTTATTAGGAGAAACGTGGTAGAGACTAGGGAATAGGAATAATGTGTTAACACTATAGAAGCTTAATAAGTGGTAGCAACTAATATTCAATAATTATAGTCATATGTAATAATAATTACATATAATTTTATTACATAATTATATATAGTTGTATAATTATTCATATTATGTAATATCATATTATGTATAGTAACATGATGCATATGATCAGATAATATATGGTTATTTATGTATATTTATATAAATTATGTATATAATATAATTAATATAGTTATATTATGTTTGAGCTAGATGTAACACAGAACTGTTCTATAATAGAGGCCCCCCCAATCCCTTTTTTTTTTTCTTTTAGGGCTGTACCTGTGGCATACGGAGGTTCCCAGCCTAGGGGTCGAATCGGAGCTGCAGCTGCCTATGCCACAGCCACAGCAACGCAAGATCCAAGACACATACGGAACCTATGCTTCAGCTCACTGTAATGCCAGATCCTTAACCCACTGAGCAAGGCCAGGGATTGAACCTGCAACCTCATGGATACAGGCTGGGTTTGTTAATGCTGAGTCACAATTAGAACTCACCCCCCCCCCAATCCTTCTTAGAAGAATAGCGAGGGCCTTGTGTGCAGTGTTGGGGAATGGGAATGGGAATAAATATTTGGGCCCAGATGCTAAGCTGTTAGAACTTGTACCAGCTGTTTGGGGGAGTGCTGGGAAAGCTGAGGACATAGGCCCTGGGACCTGGGGAAGCAGGACTGTGTGTAGCCTTTCCCACTGAGAGGCATACTCAGCCAACTAGTTCATTTCTAGGTAGCCTGGATTTCTGGAGTCATTCACTGAACAATCCTGCTCATTATTTTCTATATATGCTTATTCAATGTTGAAGATTTGAGTGCCTTTATGTAGATATAGTGAACCTGGAAGCTGAGACCAAAGGAGGATTAAAATAAAAATAAAAATTTCCAAAGTAATGATTTCTTTTCACAAGATTAAATGATATTTTCACATTTTTTAGCAAGCATATCTTTCTGAACTATGTACTTAATACATCTCCCAAACCACACATTTGTCTTGTCTTAGTAGTACAGAGAAGGAAGATAGAAGAAAGAATATCAAGTTGCCAAGAGCTGCTGAAAACCTGACTTTGTTCTTCTCTTTCTCTTCTTCATTCTCTGTAGGAATGTACCTTCTTCTCTTGCATTTAAAACTCTTACGAGACTGAGCAGGATCAAGATGGCAGAGGAGTAAGACATGGGGCTCACCTTCTCCCACAATTGCATTTGGAGTGGATAAGCAATGAGATCCTGCTGTATAGACTGGGAACTATATCTAGTCACTTGTGATGGAAAGTGATGGAGGATAATGTGAGGAAAAGAATATATATATATATATTCTGTATATATAAATATAAAGATATAAATATACAGAATATATATATATATATACATATGGGTCACTTTACTGTACAACAGAAATTGACAGAACATTGTAAATCAACTATAACAGAAAAAAATAAAAATCATAAAAAAACACAAAACCATCTATATGTAGAATCATTCACACGGAACATCTACTGAACACTGGCAGAAGATCTTAGACCTCTAAAAAGTGCAAGAAACCCTCTGCATAACTGGATAGAACAAAAGGAAAAAACAAGAGAAAGGAGAGAGAGAGAAAAGGAATTAGAATAGAACGAGCACTCCTGAACAGGAAGTGTAAAAGAGGAAAGGAATCTGCACCCTGGGAGACCACCTAACTGAGAAGATCAGCCCGGAGGGAGGGGGAACCTCAGAGCCTCCGAGAAAAGCCTAGCAGCTGGACTGAGGAGGGCAAAACAGAGAGAGAGAGCCGCATAGACTGTCAGTACCATTGTCTGGGACACCACATCCTGAGTGGGGACTGGGTGCTGAGACTCAGGCTTCAGAAAATAAGAAAAATATAAGCAGGAGTTCTTGCTCAACTGGATGGGCGCACCCTTGGGAGCACTGGGGATGCAGGTTCAATTCCTGGCATTAACAGTTGGTTAAGGATCTGGTGTTGCCACAGCTGAGGCTTGGGTTGTGACTGTGGCTTGAATCTGATCCCTGGCCTGGAATTCTATATGCCTTGGGGCGGCAAATGAAAAAATACACACACACACACACACACACACACACACACACATAAATGTAAGCAAAATGAAGAAGCACAAGAACCATTCCCGATGAAAAAAACAGGAGAATTCCTCTGAAGGAGCAAACAATGAAACATACTTTTGCAGTCTAACAGACTCCAAGCTCAAAAAGGAGGTAATGAAAATTTTGAAGGAAGTAAGAGCAGTATGAACAGTAATGCAGATTACTTTAGAAAGAAACTAGAGGAGTTCCGTCGTGGCGCAGTGGTTAACGAATCCAACTAGGAACCAGGAGGTTGCAGGTTCGATCCCTGGCCTTGCTCAGTGGGTTAAGGATCCGGCGTTGCTGTGAGCTGTGGTGTAGGTCGCAGAGGGGGCTCGGATCCCCCAATGCTGTGGCTCTGGTGTAGGCCGGCAGCTACGACTCTGATTGGATCCCCAGCCTGGGAACCTCCATATGCTGGGAGCGGCCCAAGAAATGGCAAAAAGACAAACAAAACAAAAAAACGAAAAAACGTGAAAGCAATACGAAAGAGCTATGGCATAATATAAAGCAGGCCAATTCTCAAGATGACAAAAGCTATTCAAACTGAAGCAGAAAGATCAAAAATATGAAATCTTTATGGATCTGACGAAAAGACCTTTGAAACTAGAAATAAATGGAAAGGAATACCTAGTGTTGTGTTGGAAGATTCAATATTGTTAAAATATCAGTTCTCTCCAGGTTGATCTATAAATTCAACCCAATCCCACTCAAATACCAGCAGGCTTTTTTTTTTTTTTTTTAACATTACAAGTCACTTGTTTTATTTAGTATACAGGTTTCTCCATGTACATGTAATAAAAAAAATCCCATAATTATATTAACAAATAAGAATTACAGACATGTAGACTCTGCAATAGCCTGGTTCTTCGTAATCACTCTGATGACTACCATACAATCCAAGAAAACCTGTGGCAAAAACTAAAGTTGAACAGTCCTTCAGTGAGCACAGCCATCCCTCCCCCAATCAAATTCAAGAGTTTACTGGAGTTCCCGTCGTGGCGCAGTGGTTAACGAATCCGACTAGGAACCATGAGGTTGCGGGTTCGATCCCTGCCCTTGCTCAGTGGGTTAAGGATCCGGCGTTGCCGTGAGCTGTGGTGTAGGTTGCAGACGCGGCTCGGATCCTGCGTTGCTGTGGCTCTGGCGTAGGTCGCTGGCTACAGCTCCGATTGGACCCCTAGCCTGGGAATCTGCATATGCCACGGGAGCGGCCCAAGAAATAGCAAAGACCGAAAAAAAAAAAAAAAAGAGTTTACTGAGCTATGGCGAATATAAAAGGGGTGCTTAGTAATTTTGAGAGTAGCAGTTATCAATGCTTCAGCTAATTTAGATAAAGCAGCTCATTCTCTACTGCTATCTTTACCGAATGTATCATGCAATATTAGAAGTTGGAGGAAAAAGAAGTTTCAAGCTCCTCCTATCCCCACTAAATAACGTGATTGCTGATGGGTGTAAGTTTCTTGAAAATGGTGAACATTATTTTTCTGTTTGATAGTGGAGAACGTGTAGAATTTTGTCCTTTGGCACAGAATCTGGCTTAGATGATTTGATAAAAGTTGAGGACTGGGCATGCGATGCAAGTTTTAAACGTGGTCCAGATGTGTCCTACTTGTTCTTTCCATGTATTGATAAAGACACAGCATTCCTTCTCTGGTGGGACTTGAGCTCAGCCAAAACTCAGATTGGGACTCGAACCCATGAGTTGGGACTTGAACCCACCTGCACCTCAGACTGGGACTTGAACCCAAGATCCCTGACTTGGGGGGGGGGGACTGAAACCCACTGTCTTTTAATTAAAACTGCTCACTGATATCAAGCTTTACTGAAGCTCAGTTTCTTTTGTCTCCTAGCAGAACGAATTCAGCAGGAGGCAAAGTGGCAGGCAGAAAGTGAGTTTATTAGTATACTATAATAATGTTGTGAGAGATACAAGCAGGCTGGCAAAGGAATAGCAGCCCAGAGAACAAAGAGTGCTACCCTTTTATAATCAAAGAAAAGATGGGGAGGGGAGAAGCCCACCTTCTTCCTCATTTTTGGGTAAATGTCAAAGCTTATAACATTAGTTCCTCCTTGGACCCTCCATGCTATTTAAATCATATGTATACTAGCAAAGGGGTGGTAAATTATACTCAAATACACTAATTCATCTCAGGTTTCTTTTACCTAGTTTCCTCCCCGTTACACCTATAATTCTGTCTGGGCTACATGCAGAAATGCTATTCTTCAAGGACTGTTAACCCCCTGACTTCGTATAACAATTTTCAGATCCCGTATCTATTGTCTTGTGTTCTAACGATCAGGGTTTGTGGCTTCAGTGTATCTGGCACTTAGATGCACCTGGTCTTCTTTCAAGGTAGTGTAGATTGTTGCTAGGTTACTGGATTCTTTTCTTGCAAAGTCTTAATGACAGTCTCAGACTCCCTCAAATTTCTTTTCTGTCTTTAATCCCCTAGTGGGTTTTTAAACTAACTGTTTAATTATCCTGCTCTGTCCCTATCAATAAGAAACAACAGCATCCCTCCTCTGTTTGTTTTACTCCCAGGGAAATCTGAAGAGTTTCATAGATTTTTTTTTTTTTCCACATCATAAAGAACATACAGGAGTTCCCATCATGGTGCACCGGTAAAAGAATCTGACTAGGAACTATGAGGTTGCGGGTTTGATCCCTGGTCTTGCGCAGTGGGTTAAAGATCTGGTGTTGCCGTGAGCTGTGGTGTAGGTCGCAGACATGGTTTGGATCCTGCATTGCTGTGGCTGTGGTGTAGGCTGGCAGCTGTAGCTCCTATTCAAGCCCTAGCCTGGGAAACTCCATGTGCCATATGTGAGTGTGGTCCTAAAAAGCAAAAGCAAAACAAAAACAAAAACAAAAACAAAACATACAACCAACATTAGATACTGAATTAATTTTTAAAAAAATTTTTGTTTTGTATTGGAATATAGTGGATTTATAATGTGTTAGTTTCAGGTGTACAGCAAACTGGATCAGTTATACATAGACACATATCCATTCTTTTTCAGATTCTTTTCCCATTTAGATTATTATAGAGTATTGAGTAGAGTTCCCTGTGCTATACAGTAGGTTCTTGTTGATTATATATTTTATATATAGTACTGTGTATATATTAATCCAAAACTCCTAATTTATTTCCCCCCCCCCCCCGACAAGACCTCTCCCCTTTGGTAACCATAAGTTTGTTTTTGAAGACTGAGTCTGTTTCTGTTTTATTTTATTTTATTTTATTTTAATTTTTGCCTTTTAGGGCCACACCTGCAGCATATGGAAGTTCCCAGGCTGGGGGTCTAATCAAAGCTGTAGCCTCCAGCCTACACCACAGCCACAGCCACATCAGATCGGAGCCGTGTTTGTGATCTACATCACAGCTCACAGCAATGCCAGAGCCTTAGCCCACTGAGTGAGGCCAGGGATCGAACCCGCAACCTCATGGTTACTAGTTGGATTAATTTCCACTGCCCCATAATGGGAACTCCCTGTTTCTGTTTTATAAATAAATTCTGTCTTATAAATAAGTTCATTTGTATCATTTTTTAGATTCCACATATAAGTGATATATGATTTTTTTTCTCTGACTTACTTCATTTAGTCTAAGAATCTCTAGGCCCATCCATGTTGCTGCAAATAGCATTATTTCATTCTTTTTAAAGGCTGAGTAATATTCCATGTTGTGTGTGTGTGTGTGTGTGTGTGTGTGTGTGTATCACATCTTCTTTATCCATTCCTCTGTCAATGAACATTAATGTTGCTTCCATGTCTTGGCTGACATAGATAGTGCTGCTATGCACATTGGATGCACATATCTTTTTAAAAAATGTTTAATGTTGGCTCAGGCCACATTAACTTCATTTTAAGCATGTTTCCTTTTTTAATTTTTAGAAATTTAAAATTTTTTATTTTTTTATTTTTTATTTTTATTGAAGTATAGTCATGTACAATGTTGTGATGGATCCTGACTTCTTAATGATTGACTTTGAGATAGGAAGTACCATTGCCTGCTCTAAGAATGCCCAAATATAGCTACTACACACACTTTAAAATATTTTCAAATATTTTTGTTATTTTTATTTTTCACAATCAAATCTTTAAAATTTTTGTTAGTAATTTTCATGATTCATTATGTCTCTTTTAATGTCTGATTCTTATTTTATTTTATTTTCGTTATTTTCTTTTATGGCAAAATTGCCTTACTGCCAATTAGTTGGCAGTGAAACTTCTTGTGATGAAATTGCTTGAGGCAAAAGAAAGAAAAGAAAGAGAAAAAAGAACAAAAATCCCCAAAAAGATAAGAAAAGAGAAAAAGAGCTCTAATTCATGTCTTATACAATTTTTTTAAAAAACCCACTCAAAATGGACCATGACATAAAGGTAAAACCTAAAATTATAAAACAACTAGAAGAATACATGAGAGAAAATATTTGTCAAATGTTTGTAATTTTGTGGTAGATGAAGGTTTTTTTAGACCCACCATCAAAATCATAATCCATACAAGAATAAATAGACAAATTAGGCCTCACAAAAATTAAGTACATCTGCTTTTCAAAAGATGCTGTTAGGAGAATGAAAAGAAAAGCCACAAATTGGGAGAAAATTTTTGCAAATTTTATAACTGATAGAGGACTAACATCCAGAATATACAGAGAGCTTTCAAAACTCAATAATAAGAAAACAAACAGTCCAATAAACAAATGGACAAAGGTTTAAGCAGACATTTCACCAAAGAAGATATAAATTGGACAACTAGGCAAATGAAAAGATGCTCAATATCATTAATCATTCAGGAAATCAAATTAAAACTGCAATGAGATGACTTTACACATTCTTTAAGATGGCTAAGATTAAAAAGACTCACTGTGATGGTTAATTTCATGTTATTTTAAGTTATTTTATCAACTTGACTGGGCCACAGGATGCACAGATATTTGGTTGCACATCATTTCTGTGTATTGTGAGGATGTTTCCAGAAGAGATTAGCACTTGAATTGGTAGGCTAGGGAGTTCCCATTGTGGCACTGCAGAAACAAATCCAACTAGTACCCATGAATATGTGGGTTTGATCTCTAGCCTTGCTCAGTGGGTTGGTGATCTGGCATCGCTGTGAGCTGTGGTATAGTTCGCAGACATGGCTCAGACCCCATGTTGCTGTGGCTGTGGACAGCTACAGCTCCAATTCGACCCCTAGCCTGGGAACTTCCATATGCCATGATTGCAGCCCTAAAAAGCAAAATAGTAGTAGTAGTAGTAGTAATAATAATAATAATAATAAAATGAATTGGTAGGCTGAGTAAAGGAGATTGCTCTCCCCAGTGTGGGTGGGTATCACCCAATCTGTTGAGGGCCTAAATGGAACAAAAAGGCAGAGGCAGGGTGGATCTCTCAGCAGAGACTGCTTGAGCTGAGACTGGTCTGCCCCTGGAGTAGGATTTACACCATCAGTGTTCTGGGTTCTTAGGCCTTTAGACTCGGACTGGAATTTACATCAGCAACTTTCCTGGTTCTCCAGCTTGCAGACAACAGACTGTGGGACTTTTCAGTTTCCATACTCATGTGAGTCAATTTCCTATAAATCTAAATCTAAACCTCATTCTAGTTATATAGATATGTATCCATTGATTCCCTTTCTCTGGAGAATCTTGACGAATACACTCACCGTAACAAATGTTGGCAAGGATATGGAGGAATGAGAACTTTTATACACAGCTGGTGTGTGTGGATGTAAAATGATGGCTATAAATTGAGTGCTCGTGTCCCCTAAAATTCATATGTTGAAACTTAACCCCCAGTGTGATGCTATTAGAGGGTGGAAGCTATAGAAAGTGATTTGAGGAGTTCCCTTGGTGGCGCTGTGGTTAAGAAATCTGACGAGGAACCACGAGGTTGCAGGTTTGATCCCTGGCCTTGCCCAGTGGGTTAAGGATCCGGCATTGCTGTGAGCTGTGGTGTAGGTCGCAGACGTGGCTCGGATCCCATGTTGCTGTGGCCCTGGCGTAGGCCGGTGGCTACAGCTCCAATTCGACCCCTAGCCTGGGAACCTCCATATGCCTAGGGAGCAGTCCTAGAAAAGACAAAAAGACAAAAATAAATAAATAAATAAATAAATAAATAAAAAATGATTTGATTCTGAGGCTAGAGCCCTCATGAAAGGGATTAGTGCCCTTATAAAAGAGGTCAGAGAGGTCTTCCTCCACCTCTCTTTTATGTGAGAACATGGCAAAAAGACAGCCATTTATGACACAGTAATCTTGCCCTCACCAGACACCGAATCTGTTGGCTCCTTGATCTTGGACTTCCCAGCTTCCAAAACTGTGAGATATAAATTTCTATTGCTTATAAGTGACTTTGTTTATGGTATTTTGTTATAACAGCCTGAATAGACTTAAGACAATGGTAAAATGAAGAGAACAGTGACAAGTTCTTAAAAAGTTACACTACATCTACCATAAAACTCAGCTATTTCACTTCTAGGTATTTACTAAAGAAAATGAAAATATATGTCTGTACAAAGACTTGTACATGAATGTTCATTACAATTTTATCTGTAATAGCCAAAAACTGGAAACAACCCAAATGTCTATCAATAGGTGAATGAATAAACAACTTGTTTATAGTCGGAATAGAATACTACTCAGCAGTAAAAAGAAATCAACCATTTGTACAAATGAAATATGACAACATAGATGAATCTTAGCATAATTATGCCAAGTGAAGGAAGTCAGATACAAAATATTCTGTAAGTTTCAGTTATAAAATTTTTTAGAAAATGCAAACCTTTTTATTCTCCTCCACGCAAAACTCTGCCTCTGCATTTCTATTTGGCATCTGTGGATAGAGGCCAAGTTTCAGCAACAAGAGCAGGGCTTTTTTTTTTTTTTTTCTCTAGGGCCGCTTCTCTTGGCATATGGAGGTTCCCAGGCTAGGAGTCGAATCAGAGCTGTAGCCACCAGCCTACGCCAGAGCCACAGCAACGCGGGATCCGAGCTGCGTCTGCGACCTACACCACAGCTCACGGTAACGTCAGATCCTTAGCCCACTGAGCAAGGCCAAGGATCGAACCCACAGCATCATGGTTCCTAGTCGGATTTGTTAACCACTGCGCCACCACGGGAACTCCAATGCAAACTTATCTATAGGGATAGAAAGCAGATCAGTGGACCTGCTTGTGGGGATGGGTATAGGACAGGTGAGTGGGATCACAAAGGGCACAAAAAATCTTTTGGCAGTGATAGATCGGTTCATTATCCTGAGCGTAGTGATTGGTTCATGATGTATACATGTGATAAAACATATATTCACATATTTAAGCAAAGAAGTTTTGGAGTCTCCTACAAACTGTTCCCTTGAGTATAGAGTCATTTGAGTATCTGAAACTCAATTCAGATTATTTTTAATTTTTGGTTTAAGTGTGCAGGGTTTTGTTTGTTTGTTTGTTTGCTTTTCAGGGCCATACCTGTGGCATATGGAAGTTCTCAGAAGTTCTCAGGCTAGGGATCGAATCCGAGTGGCAGTTGCCAGTCTACACCACAGCCACAACCACGCAGGATCTGACCTGTGTCGGCAACCTACACCTCATGGCATTTGCGCCAGATCCTTAACCCAGTGGGTGAGACCAGGGGTCTAACCTGAATCCTCATGGATATTGTCAGGTTTGTTACCACCAAGCCGCAATGGGAACTCCTAAATATACAGATTTGACTGAATATCCCCACGTGTCATGCTCTGAATATTGCTGTTAGATTTTCTAAGTGATTGGTTTCACCTCTCCTTGGGAAAAGGTAAATATTGCATCATTTAATTCCAAGTCCTCGAACTTAAATTGTCAAGACAGTGGGTGTCACCAAACCTCCAGCATAATTCCTAAATTTCATTTTCGGTGTGAGCTTTGGACAATAAACACATTGCAGTGTGTGCTTTGAATGAGAAAATGCATAATGATAAAATGTATATGCAATCTACTTAAAATATAGTGATTGTAAAACTTTAGGCACCTTATAACATAGCATTTACATTCATAAATCCAAAATTTCTTGAAATATGATTATAACTTGTCTGGAAGATGCTTATGTTTCTTTTCATTCCAATTAACTTGTCCAGTTAACATTCTAATGATGGTGTCTCTTGTCTCACTCACTGCAGTGTTTTCTTCTAATTTCTATCTGGTGGTACTACCTAGCAATATACCCACAAACTGGTTCACCACAAATCAGTTTTTCTACTGCCAAGTTCTCTCTTCCACCAATAAGTGATAATGCCTTAACAGACTGGGTTAAATCTTGAAACTAGTCTGTTCTATTATTGATACACATAACATTTTAAGAAACATACAAATCTATAGTCTTCTATCACTAATAAGAATTAATTAGTGTTGATAATTAATTAGTGTTGATAAAGCTACCTCCCAGCAAGATGAAATGTTAGCATTTATTTCTCTCAATCTCTTCATTTTGTGAAATAAACTAGAGTTTTATTTCGTTATTACTTAAAAAAATAGTTTCCTGTTTAAGACTCCTCTCCTAGCAATACGTATATAAACAATTTTATTGTCAACAGTTATTGATATTTACTATTATTGTTTTCTTTGTTCATCAGTATGTCTTGAGTTCCATAATTTCATCCCCTTTTTGGAAATCATTAATCTATTTTTAAATTGAAATATAGGTGATTTAAAACACCACACTAGGAGTTCCTGTCGGGGCTCACAGTAAGGAACCCAACTATTATCCATGAGGATGTGGATTCCATCCTGGCCCTGCTCAGTGGGTTAAGGATCTGGTGTTTCCATGAGCTGTAGTGTAGGTCACAGATGCGGCTTGGATCTGGTGTTGCTATGGCTGTGGTGTAAGCTGGCAGCTGCAGCTCTGATTCAACCCCTAACTCACACACACACACACACACACACACACACACACACACACACACGCACACACGCACACACACACACCCTTCATAGTAGTTTCAGGTGTAGACACAGTGATTCAATGTTTTTATGGATTACACTCTTTATTTATTTATTTTTTGGTCTTTTTAGGGCCACACCCATGGCACATGGATATTCTCAGTCTAGGGGTCGAACTGGAGCTGTAGCCACCGGCCTATGCCAGAGCCACAGCAACACAGGATCCGAGACGCGTCTGAAACCTACACCATAGCTCACAGCAATGCCAGATCCTTAACCCATTGACTGAGGCCAGGGATCAAACCTGCATCCTCATGGATCCCAGTCAGGTTTTGTTACCGCTGAGCCATGACAGGAACTCCTAGATTATACTCCTTTTAAAGTCACCTAAAATAATGGTTATATATCCTTGTGCTATACAATATATCCCTGTAGTCTGTCCACATTTGTACCTCTCAATCCCCTACTAGCATCCCACCACTTCCCACTTCCCTCTTCCCTGTGGTATCCACCAGTCTGTTCTCTATGCTTGTGAGTGTGTTTCTGTTTTGCTATATTCATTCATTCATTTTAATTTTTAGATTCTACATACAAATGATAACATTCAATATTTCTCTTTCTCTAGCTTATTTTACTAGCATAATACCCTCCAGGGTCACCCATCTTGTTGTATTAGCAAATTTTCATTCTTTTTTACAACTGAGTAGTAATCCATTGTATATATGTACCACATCCTCTTTATTCATTCTTCTGTTGATGGACACTTAGATTACTTCTCTATCTTGGCTATTGTAAATAGTTCTATTATGAACTTTGAAGTCAATGTTCATAATAGAACTATTTACAATAAGGAACTTTTCAAATTAGTGTCTTTGTTTTCTTTGGATATATACCCAGGAGTGAAATCCCTGGGTAATATGGTAGTTCTGTTTTTAATTTTTTTTGTGTGTGTGTCTTTTTGCCATTTCTTGGGCCGCTCCCTTGGCATATGGAGGTTCCCTGGCTAGGAGTCGAATTGGAGCTGTAGCTGCCAGCCTACGCCAGAGCCACAGCAACACGGGATCCAAGCCGCATCTGCGACCTACACCACAGCTCACGGCAACGCCGGATAGCTAACCCACTGAGCAAGGGCAGGGATCGAACCCTCAACCTCATGGTTCCTAGTCGGATTCGTTAGCCGCTGCGCCATGACGGGAACTCCTGTTTTTAATTTTTTGAGGAAGCTCCATACTGTTTTCCATAGTGGCTACACTGATTTATTGTCCCACCAGCAGTATACTAACATTCCCTTTCCTTCACATCCTTATCAGCATTAGTAATTTGTAGATTTTTTTGAATGACAGCCATTCTGACAGGGGTGAAGTGCTATCTCATTGTGGTTTCATTTGCATTTCTCAGATAATCAGTGACATGAGCATTTTTTTATATGCCTGTTGGCTATCTGTATATCTTCTTTGGAAAAATGTCTCTTCATGTTTTCTGCCATTTTAAAAATCAGATCTGTTTATTATTTAACCTATTTTTCATTTTCTTTTTTTAAAAATTAAAAATTTAAAAAAAATTTTTATTTCCCCAGTACAATTTTTTTCCTGCTGCATAGCATGGGGACCCAGTTACACATACATGTAAACATTCTATTTTCCTATTTTTTAATTTGAATCTATCTTTGTTATTTTAATCTGTTTTTAAAAGTGTTTGCCCTTGAGTAAATTTTAAAAAGTGTACTCAAGAAGTATATATTTTGTGTCCATAAATATTTATGGATGTCTTCATTTGCTCTCCTGTGTGAATAACTTAGCTGGCTATGGGCTCAGTTTTTGTTTGTTTGTTTGTTTTGTTTTGTTTTGTTTTGTTTTGTTTTTAAGCATTTAGAGTTGTGTACAAGAAAAGTGTGCTATTTTTATTCTTATTCTTTAATTTCTCTGTCTGGAAATATTTAGGATTTTGTCTTTATTTTTGAATTTCTAGATTTTATCAGGAGGTGTCCAGGTGTGTTTTATTTATATAGTCCTGTCCAGCATCTGGTTGTATTTTCAATCTGATGTTTCAGCAAAAGGAAATTTTCTTCTGTTTCCTTGATTATTACTTCTTTTCTGTTCTCTCTACTTTTTATTCCTGAAATTCCTATTAAAATACCTGAAGCTATCCTCCACCTGGATGAATTAATATCTCTTTGTCTTTTTGTTATACTCTGAAAGAATTCCTTATAGACATCTTATGGAATGTCTTCCAAACAGGGCTTTCAGCCATGTCCATACTCTTCAGGTTTTTGCTTGAATTTTAAACTTTGGTAATATGCTTTAATATCCAAGAGTCTTTTATTAGCCTTCAGTAGCTCAGTTGTAAAATAAGGACAAGCCATGATAGTACTTTAAGTTTGTTTTGAGAATTCAATGAGAATGCTGTGAACACGTAACAAAGTACTTGGCACATTTTAAGCTTTCAATGAATGTTAGTTCTTAATATTGTCATCATGAAGAAATGAACAATAAATAGCATATCATTTGAACAACATTAGTTATCAGGAAACTGTCCACCAGAGAGCAACTGATAGTAAAATATCTGGCACTGATAACAGTAAAAAAAAAAATAAGACATATTTATCATTTACTGAGTGCTGAGTGTTTTTCTGGGACTATGTCAAACACCTCTATATGAGAAATCGTTGAAGGAACTGGGGTTGACTAGCCTGGAAAAGAGAAAATATGGTGAGGGGGATGAAGTTAAGGCAGCAAGTGAAAGAGTGTAGTAACCATGGCCAGATATTTGGAACACTGTTTTTTGGATGATGGTGCCAAGGCATCTTCATAAGGCAAGACTAGTCACCAAGGATCTTGTTCTAGGACCGTTGACTTCAGTTCAACATGAGAATTCTCCTCTTAGCAAGTATAATTACCCTGCAACAGACAGAAGCATTTGAGCCAAGACTGGATCAAGCTGTGGTAAGCAGATGTTATTGTGGAAATGTGTCATTTTGTAATTGAATCTTGAATGTCTCCAAGAAAAATTTTTAAAATTCTGTGTTTCATTCTTATGAAATCCTCCCAGCTATCTAGTATTTGGGGCCATGAACCCAGAGGTTGTTTATCTAATAGATATTGTTTTTCTGACTGGCTTAAAAACATATCAACAGCTTGTGGGTAACCTAACAGGATAAATATCAGTGGAGGGGAGTGATAAATTCTGCAGCAATTTTGATATTCTCAGCATGCAAGCTGAAACTGGAGAAATAATAACTTTTTATATAAAGATATGGAAATGTACATTGGGGTAATGAAATGCAAAATGCTTGTGTTTAACAGCTAGTCAGAGAGAGCCTGAAAAGCTAAAGCTTACTAGCACTATCTCCGGTTATTTGGAGAAAAAAAACGTAAGGAGAGCAGTAAGTCCCCCTCTACCCAAATGCTCAGAGTCCATTATTAGCATCTAATCCATATCTTCAGTGCATAGGGAGAGGTTTAATTTTTAAATAAAACTCATTTTTTCTTCTCTCTTCTCTTATTCTTTATCTCCTCTATTTTTTTCAAAAAATATTTCAAGAGGGAGTTCCCATTGTAGCTCAATGGTAATGAGACTGATTAGTATCCATGAGCATGCAGGTTTGATCTCTGGCCTTGGTCAGTGAGTTAAGAATCTGGCATTACTGTGAGCTGTGGTGTAGGTTGCAGATGCAGCTCAGGTCCCACACTGCTGTCCCTGTGGCAAGGGTCAGCAGCTGCAGCTCCAATTTGACTCCTAGCTGGGGAACTTCCATATGCCACAGGTGTGGCCCTAGAAATAAAAAAAAATATTTTAAGAGAAGGTAAGAGGATTAGCTTAAAACAATAAAACCAATGTTATTTACAGGGAGAACTCCAGTGAGCTGCCTAGCAAAGTGAGGGACTAAGGGAGAAGCTGCTGATGTTGTTAGCTACACAGAATGGTCCTGAGAGCTTCCTGGTAACAGGAAGGGCTGTGGTAGTTGCTTCCACCCCCCTGCTCCAAGAACAGACCCATAAACCATGAACCACTGCCACGTCCCTCATGGACCCCATCCTTAGCAACCACCTGGCTCCAGGAGAGGTAGTGTGATACTGCTGTTCCCATCATGTACTGAGTACATGTGAGCCTCCATCACTCCCAAGAACTCTAGGACTTGGCATCAGCTGCTGCATCTACACACCTGCTATCAAGGGGACCACGAACATAGACAGTTAGACAATATGGAATGACAAAGAAATAGCTTTCAGACAAAGGACAAGATAAAAACACACAAAAACAACTAAAAGAAGAAGAGATAGGGAATCTATCTGAAAATGTATTCAGGGTGATGATAGTAAAGATAATGCAATATATTGGAAAAAGAATGGAGTTACATATAAAGAAGTTATAAGAAATATTTAACAAAAAGAAGATTTAAAGAACAAGCAAACTAAGAGGAATAGCATGATATCTGAAATGACAAATATGCTAGAATGAATCAGTAACAAGATAAAAGAGGCAGAAGAACAAGTAAGTGAGGTGGAAGACAAAGTGTTGGAAATCACTGCCACAGAAAATAATAAAGAAAAAAAGAATGAAAAGAATTGAAGAGCACCTAAGAGACCTCTGGAACAACATTAAAATTACCAACTTTCACATCATAGGGGTCCAAGAAAGGCAAAGAGAGAGATAGAGAAAGTGCCAGAGAAAATATTTGAAGACATTATAGCTGAAAATTGTCCTAATATGGGAAAAGAAACACTGACTCATGTTGAGGAAGCATAGAGAATCTCATATAGGATAAACCCAAGGAGAAACACAGTGAGATTCATACTAATCAAACTGACAAAAATTAAATAAAAATAAAAATATTAAAAGCCAAAAGAGGAGTTCCCATCATGGCTCAGTGGTTAACGAATCCAACTGGGAACCATGAGGTTGCAGGTTCAATCCCTGGCCTCACTCAGTGGGTTAAGGATCCAGCGTTGCCATGAGCTGTGGTGTAGGTTGCAGATGTGGCTTGGATTCCCCCATTGCTGTGGCTCTGGTGTAGGCTGGTGGCTACAGCTCCAATTCAACCCCTAGCCTGGGAACCTCCATATGCCATGGGTGTGGCCCTAGAAAAGACAAAAAAAAAAAGCCAGAAGAGAAAAGCAACAAATAATATACAATGGGACCCCCATAAGGATAATATCTGATTCTTCAGCAAAAACCCTACAAGCTAGAAGGAGTGGCAAGATATATTTAAGGTGATGAAGGGGAGTAACTTAGAACCAGGAATATTCTAGTCAGCAAAGCTCTCATTCAGGTACAATGGAGAAATCAGAATCTTTGCAAATAAGCAAAAGCTAAAAGAACTCAGTACCACCAAACCACCTTTACAACAAATGCTGAAGCACCAAAGACAGTCATCAAATCATAAAAGAAGAGAACAAAAAAGGGAAGAAAAAAGTCCAACATCAACAAATCCAAAACAATTAAGAAAATGACAATAAGTACACATATATCAATAATTACTTGGAGTATACATGGATGAAATGCTCCAACCAAAACACATAGACTGGCTGGGTGGATATGAAAATAAGACCCATATATATATGCTGTTTACAAGATCCCTACTTCAGATCGAGGGACACATACAGACTGAAGATGCGGGGATGGAAGAAGATATTCAATGCAAATGGAAATCAAAAGAAAGTTGGAATAGCAGTACTCATATCAGACAAAGTGGACTTTAAAATAAAGATTGGCTTACTCTATTCATGAACTAAATATTGAGCTTAGTTTAGGTTGGAGGAGGGAGGGACATTTGTTTGGTTCAGGAGTACATAGGAGAGTGGGGAGCTAGACTGACATCTTCTAAAAGGAGAGTGAAATACTTCATGGTCCTGCCAAGATTTTGAAGAAGTGTGGGTTGGAGTTTGAAGAGCAAGATCTACTACTGTCTTTCATATCTGAGGTGATAGATACCTGACAGTCCCTTGAGAAAAGACCCATGAGAACCACAGCAAAGAACAGGGTAAAGCAGAAATAGATTAAATCTTGTTAAAATTGAAACCCAGCCCAACCAAGCTAATTCTAGGATTTTACTGAGGTGATCAGCCTCTTACCCTATTTGTCTAACAGAAGAAAAGGGAACCCTTTCTGATGAAAGATACCATAATTTAAAGCTTCTTTATTTCTTTTACTTATAATTTATAGTATTACATTTAAAAAATGCCAGGCAGACAAAAAGATGATTGATAATCAAGATAGAAAATAGACATTAGAAGCAGATCTATAGATACAGATTAAAGATTTTGAAACAACTGTTATTAATATTCTGAAGAAAATAGAGGAAAGGATTTCACAGTAGATGAAAAGATAATTTCATTTCTCATTTCTTGCTTTCTCATTCAGAGAACCTGAATCTATGAAAAAATGAATTGGACATACTAAACCTATTAGATGATGATACAGAAGAATATATTTATAACCTTAAGAGTGAGGAAACTTTTTAAACCAAGGCATAAAAAATATAAGTAATAGAGTGAAAAATTTATGACTACATCAAATTAAGTTTTATATTTAGTGAAATATACAATCAATACACAGTATTAAAAGGAGGTGTATGTAACCAACTAAAACCTAATGTCCCAAATACATAGGAAAACCCTGCATATTATCCAGAATAGAATAGAATATCTAGTGGGAAAATTAGTCAATAATATGCATAGGCAATTCATAAAAATGGAAAGTAGAACAGCAAACAAGCATATGGAGGGTTGCAGTATCCCTCATTAAGTGTGAGAGAAGTGAAAATTAAAACTACTACATCACATACTTGATTGAAAAAAACTTAGATGATATCAAGTGCTATTGAAGAAGGGGGAAAGGAGGAACTCTAGTGTACTGTCAGTGGGAGTATAAGTTTTGCAGAATAATTGAATACATCTAGAGAGTTGAGTATTTGCATAATTTATTACCCAGGAATTCTACCCCAGGTACTGCCCAGAGAATTATTTACATGGGTGGCAAAAGAGATATAAAATGACAAATATAAGGTTGTTCATCATAGTATTGTTTGGAAAAACTCAATGTTTATCAATAAGGAAATGGGTAGATGAAATGTAGCATGTCTGTAGGATATAATAGTATACAATATTCAAAAAAACTAAGCTAAAGCTACATGTTTCAACTTGGAAATGTCCAAAAATCACAATATTGAGCAACAAAACCAAAACGAAACTGAAAACAGAAAGAAATGTCTACATATGTAACTTCAAAACAGTTCTAGAGATCCATATATACTTGTAAACACGCACTTAAATAATGAACACATTTGACAGATTCTATCCAGGGACAGGGAGGTGGGAAGCAGAAAGAGAACAGGGATGGGGTATGAAGGGGAAAATACAATATTAAAATGAGATAAAAGAGGCCTAGTACATGGACCAGTGATGATTATATACAATTAAATGAGGAATATGCAAATTGTATTCATCCATTTCTGTGGACCTGAGTCCAATTAAAAACCAAAATAGCTGCAGAAGATACTGGAAGATAACAGTTTCACTCTTGTCTGCATTGGTATACTTTACATCTAAAGCAGAGTTCAATCTTGAGCAGCACATTTTAAGAAGCATGGACAAACCCATCTATGTCTAGAGGAGAGCAGTCAGGACAGTGGGAGGGGCATGTAAGGGGCAGGTGTCATGCAATAGATAATTGAAAAAAGGAGACTTAGACACCATAGACTATTAGGAGTAGGAGATTTTAATTTCCATTGTTACTTAAAACTTTTAAACTAATTATTTAAACAAACTTAATCCCCTCTCTCCCGAAGTCTGAGTTTTGTGCACCTCTGTGTGCTTGCTGAACAACCCTCACCCTCTCTGTCATTCTGGTTTCCCAGCCACTGCCCCAGTGTAATTGTTAACTGCATCGCCTTTTACTTTCAGGTTGTCCCAGTAGATCATGTGGTTTTCTACCTATCATAGTATTTTAATTGCCTTGTTCTTTGTATCTCCTCCTGGGTGACAACCTCTAACACTTAGTAGGAACTTATTAACAATTTGTCGAATGAGTGAAGCATTGAGTAGAATTAAGAGTCTTCTGTGAAATCAACGTATTGTAGTTAACTTTGATTAGAGTCTGCTATCAACCCACATTGGCCCTCCTTATCTCTAAGGGGAAGGGTCAGTTTTCCCTCCAGCCTGTAAGTGCTGTGAACTGATGAGAATACAGCCACAGTTTCAGCAAGTCTGGGACAGAGTCCACATCCTTTCAGTGCAAGCGAAGTTGTTGGGGATGCTGGGGTGCAGGTAGGGGAAATATATTGCTACACCTCCCTCTAGTGGCTGTTGTGGGGAACACTTCACAAAATCCTTTCAGATTATAATTATTAGCCTCTAAGTTGGTGGTTCTAGAGATCTTCATCCAGAGTTCATTTGTGTTTGAGGTAGGTTTTGGGCATCAGTATTTCTTTAAAAGGTACCCAGGGAGCTCTAATATTTAGATAACCTTGGCAAAATTGGCAGATGTGGGCCATGCTTAAGTGACTAGGTGGCCACTTTCCAAATACGGTTTTTTTCCTCATTAAACTTTTTTAAATGGGTCTCAAAATTCTGTGACAGACTCTTTTTTTGGGAGGGGGCCCACATCTGCGTCATATGGAGGTTCCTAGGCTAGGGGTTGAATCAGAGCTACAGCTGCTGGCCTACGCCACAGCCACTGCAATGCCAGATCTGAGCTGTGTCTGTGACCTACACCACAGCTCAGGGCATCCCCGGATCCTTAACCCACTGAAAGAGGCCAGGGATCGAACCCAAAACATCATGGTTCCTAGTTGGATTCATTTCCCCTGCGCTATGACAGAAACTCCTCTGTGACAGATTTTTGGTTAAGTTGTTTCCATTAAAAAGTACTGATTTTAAAAACTAAAAACTGCCACACACAAAAAAATGGTCCACAAAATCTTCTGAAGTTTTTACAATGCATTGTTATCATTAGCCAGTCTTTTACTATTAAACTTTTTTTTTGTCTTTTTGTTGTTGTTGTTGTTGTTGCTATTTCTTGGGCCGCTCCCGCGGCATATGGAGGTTCCCAGGCTAGGGGTTGAATCGGAGCTGTAGCCACCGGCCTACGCCAGAGCCACAGCAACGCTGGATCTGGATCCGAGCCGCGTCTGCAACCTACACCACAGCTCACAGCAACGCTGGATCGTTAACCCACTGAGCAAGGGCAGGGACCGAACCTGCAACCTCATGGTTCCTAGTCGCATTCGTTAACCACTGCGCCACGACGGGAACTCCTTACTATTAAACTTAAATGGCCAATTGAGACAAATATTTCTGAGACATTTCTTCTACCACTAATTAAGCCTGGGGTGGCAGATATTGGCGATAACATTCATTTAGCCTTCTGAGCTTTCTGAGCAGACTTGTTGTCCTTGCCAGCTCCAGCTGCCTTCTTGTCCACTGCTTTGATGACACCTACAGCAACTGTCTGTCTCATGTCACAAACAGCAAAACCGCCCAGAGGAGGATAGTCAGAGAAGCTCTCAACATACATAAGCTTGTCAAGAACCATATCAATGATGGCAACATCACCAGATTTCAAAACTCAGGGGCATCTCCTGGCTTTTTCCCAGAATGACGATTGATCTCCTTCAGTTCAGCAAACTTGCAGGCAGTGTGAGCTGTGTGGCAATCCAGCACAGGTGCATATCCAGCACTGATTTGGTCAGGATGGTTCAAGATAATCACTTATAAAGACAGCTGTTTCCATTAGGTCATTTTTGCTGTCACCAGCCACATTGCCACAAGGAACATCTTTGACAGACAAGTTCTTGCCATCGAAGCCCATGTTGTCCCCAAGAAAGTCTTGACTCAAAGCTTCATGGAGCAGTTCAACAAACTTTATTTCAGTTGTGACATTGACTGGAGCAAAGGTGACCACCATGTCAGGTTTGGGAACACCAGTCTCCACTCAACCCAAAAGGACAGTACAAATATCACCAATTTTGTAGACATCCTGGAGGGATAGATGCAAGGGCTTGTCAATTGGCCGAATTGGTGGCAGGATGCAATTCAGAGCTTCAAGCAGCGTGGTTCCACTGGCTTTGTCATCTTTACAGGTGACTTTCCATCCCTTGAACAAGGCACGTTAGCACTTGGCTCCAGCATGTTGTCACCATTCTAGCCAGAAATGGGCACAAATACTACTGTATTAGGTTACAGCCAATTTTCTTAATGTAGGTGCTGACTTCCTTAACAATCTCCTCGTACCTCTTCTGGCTGTAGGGTGGCTCAGTGGAATCCATTTTGTTAACACCAGCAATGAGTTGTTTCACACCCAGGGTGTAGGCCAGAAGAGCATGCTCACAGATCTGCCTGTTCTTGGAAATACTGGCTTTGAATTCACCAACACCAGCAGCAACAATCAGGACAGCACAGTCAGCCTGGGAAGTGCCTGTAATCATGTCTTTAATAAAGTCTCTGTGTCCTAGAGCATCGACGATGGTCACGTAGAACTTGCTGTTCTTGAATTTCCACAGAGAGACGTTAAAGGTAATACCACACTCGTGTTCAGCCTTCAGTTTGTCCAAGACCCAGGCGTACTTGAAGGAGCCCTTCCCCTCGAGGATTCCCCTTGGCAGGCTGTTTTTCGAATGGTTCTTTGGTCGATCCCACAGCATCTGTAGATCAGATGACCGGTAGTGGTAGACTCGCCTGAATCGGTGTGTCCAGTGATGATAGTGTTGGTGTGAAGCTTCTCCTTTCCCATTTTTGCTTAGGTTTTAGCGATGGTTTTCATGACACCTATGTCCTATAGGCACACCCATTGCAAAAAAAAAAAAAAAAAAAAAAAGGCAAAAAGCCAAAATACGATTTTTGATAGGTCTACTTCTGGTACACAGATGTATAGCTAGTCTCTGGAAAAATCACTGAAGGGCCCATATGTTTATCAGTGGTCCTTAATCAGTGGAAAGATTTTGCCCAGCAAGGAATATCTGGCAATGTCAAGAAGGATTCTTGATTGTCATGACCAGGGATATGGGATGTGCTACTGGCATCTAGTGGGCATAATCTGGAGATGCTCCTAAACATTATGAATGCCCTCCGGTCAAACAGTTATCTGGACCAAAATGTCAACAGTGCCGCAGCTGAGAAACCCAGTCTAGATTTTCTGCACAAGAGAAATTGGGAGAAATTCAGGGAAGGCAATTACTCTAGCAGTGATGAAAATTATACAATCCTTTAAAAACAGTTATCTTCTCCATGTGGAGCATGGCACCTGACTTGGGTGAAAAGGGCACAGAGCTTGCCCGACCCCTAGGAAAAGAACAACCTGGCAGCTCATCTAAAATCAAATCAGCCACCATCTGTGCTTCACAACCACAGCTCTAGCGGTCAAGTAGTATATAAAGGCAAGTGTCTTCCCATAGTGCTATGTTATAAACCCTCCAACTGACACAAAGGCAAAAGCGAAATTTCCTGGATGAGATGTCTGTATTTTTCTTCATTTCCAGGTAGACACAAACTCTTGAGTAAGAGAAGTAACTTACTGTAATCAGTGGTTTCTCAATCAGCATGTGGACTCTACCAATCACATCCTACTTGTGTGACAAGAGGTTCAAGGCCACACCCAGCCTGTATTTTGGAACCCAGTCCCTTAAAACTGAGAATGGGTCAGTTCCTCCTGAATTCTCCAGAATTCAGATATATGTAGTCAAAAGAAAACATTAAAGACGACACATGGGGAAATCAGACTCTGAAGTATCAGTTTTATTTTTTAAGCCTGAGGAAAAAGAAAGTTCCAGCTCACTCACAGTGCCTTAAGGGAAAAGTGGAGAGTGATTAGAGAATAATCTGGGGTTCTCTGCTGTCCCCCTGAACCCAGGGCCTCGCGAGGCAGGGCATACATCAGATGTCATTTGAAGGATGATTCAAGGGGCTCCAAGACACAGCCATGCTCTCAGTCAAGTCTGGAGCCTTGGTCAGGGAATTTTGAGTAGATAGCCTATTCTTTCCCCCTTTGTTTGTGCGCTTGCATCAAGTAGAATTCAGCCACTGGAAAAACCCAATTGTTGGGAACTGAGCTGCTAAAACAATCTGAGTTACAGTAAAGGACTGATTGCTCATAACCCCAGGGTTTACAAATCCTGGTTAGTAGCTCCTTGGTTTTTGAGTGTAGATGGCTAACGAGCCTTAAGAGAATACAAGAGTGATGCAGCGGATATTGTGTGTGTGTGTGTGTGTGTGTGTGTGTGTGTGTGTGTGTGTGTGTGTGTCTGCACCCGCACGTTCCTGCCCAGTATTGAATCCCACTAGTGGTGTTTGGGGAATTCCCTGACTCATGAGAAACAGACCCCTCCAACCATTATGAAAATGGAAAATGCCAGATATTCAATCCCAGCCTCCCTTGGAGGTAGGACATGGACGTGTGACCTAGGATTGACCACCTGGTCCCAGAGACTGATTTAGAAACTAGAGATGAAAAGATGAAGAGTGGATCCTGGAGAAATCACTTTGGTGCAGGCATACAAGAGCAGTTTGGAGTTTCCAGGTCCAGCTGAAGCAGGGAGGGAGCTGTAGAGTGTGAGTGCAGCGCTGGGACGACAACGGCAGCACAGCTGGTGCCCAGCATCGTCATTCCTGGGCTGATTTGTGATCTGGGCTGTGGTCCTAGCCTTTTCCTGCTCATTTTCAAACCACTGTTTTACAGAGTGTGCTAGCAGTTATTTGAACCAACTAATATCTTTTCAGTTGATTCCTTTTTCTGCATAAAAAAATCCAGAGTCAGTTTCTGTTCATTGCAAATGAGCATATTATTGGAATTTGTTCCAGGAAATGGGATGCATTGAACAACAGAAATAAATATGAATTGATTGAATAGAAGGAGTAGGGTACAAGGCTGTAAGGGCCTCAGAGTTTTGGGCTGGAAAGTTGGTGAACCTTGTTATACAGTTGTAAGATAGTCGGTGATTTCTTCCTTCTTTCCTTTCCTTTTCCTTCCCTCCCTCCCTCCTTTCCTCCTTTCTTCCTTCTTTCCTTCCCCTTCCTTCTTTACTTCTTTCTGTTTTCTTTCTTCTCCTTTAGTCTTTTCTTTCTGTTCGTTCTTCTTTCTTCTTTCTTTCTTTCCTTTTCTTTCTGTCCTTTCTCTCTCTCTCATCTCCTCTCTCTCTCCTCCTCGTCCTTCCTTCCTTCCTTCCTTACCTTCCTTCCGTCCTTCCTTTCCTTCTTCCTCCTCCTTTCTTTTCTTTCTTTCTTTCTTTCTTTCTTTCTTTCTTTCTTTCTTTCTTTCTCTCTTTCTCTCTTTCTTTCTTTCTCTCTTTCTTTCTTTCTCTCTTTCTTTCCTGTGTCTTCTTTAGGGCTGCACTTGTGGCATATGTAAGTTCCCAGACTAGGGATTCAAATCAGAGCTGTAGCTGCCGGCCTACACCACAGCCACAGCAACACCGGATCCTTCACCCACTGAGTGAGGCCAGGGATCAAATCTGTGTCCTCATGGAAACTAGTTGGATTAATTACCACTGAGCCATGATGGTAACTCCAGACAGTTGGTGATTTCTTAAAGTGTTCGCTAAGGTCATACAAGACCCTATCAGACAGAAGATGTGCTTCAATAGAAGAAGAGCTGCTCTGAAAGCAGAGAAGAGAAGGAAAGTAGGACTTTACCAGACGAGACTCTTTCTGTCTGTAGCCAACAATTTAAGTTATTAAACATTCGATTACTTGAAGCTGTTGAGCCAAAATATGTCAATTTTCTATTTCAGGATAAATTTAGTGGTAAGGGGAGGTATGCAAAGATAAAGAAGTGCCTGGTACAGACCTTAAAGACATAGGCCACGGATGTAAAATGAGCTCAGGATCTCTTTGGAGAGTCTTTTTTTTTTTTTGTCTTTTTGCTATTTCTTGGGCTGCTCCCGCGGCATATGGAGGTTCCCAGGCTAGGGGTCTAATCGGAGCTGTAGCCGCCGGCCTACGCCAGAGCCACAGCAATGCGGGATCCGAGCCTCGTCTGCAACCTACACCACAGCTCACGGCAACGCCAGATCGTTAACCCACTGAGCAAGGGCAGGGACCGAACCCGCAACCTCATGGTT
Source organism: Phacochoerus africanus (assembly GCF_016906955.1). Classification (NCBI taxonomy): domain Eukaryota; kingdom Metazoa; phylum Chordata; class Mammalia; order Artiodactyla; family Suidae; genus Phacochoerus; species Phacochoerus africanus. The sequence goes on along the minus strand of NC_062549.1, from coordinate 90,155,213 downwards.
CCTAGTCGGATTCGTTAACCACTGCGCCATGACGGGAACTCCTCTTTGGAGAGTCTTAACTGAGGCTGCAGGTTTGTTCTTCAATGGAGTAAATAGATAACCAGAAATTAAAATCATTTTGGGAAATGAAAAATCACTCCGGGACAAGTTTTCATTATCCCAAGATCCTTTGTCACAGCATCACCGGACACTGGCCACTTTTCTTTAAATCTGAATGCCGCTTACACGGAACTATCCTTTTAAGAATCTCAGATTTGTTTCATTCCATTCGTCAAAGCTCAGAGATCTCAAAGTCATATTTTTCAGTTTATTGACTCTTTAGTTTCCTGGTTTTACAAATAAAATACTCTATTAGCTTCTTTTATAGAATAATGTCAGAGTGTTTTACATACAATGAGGAATTCCCCCTTCATTACCTGTCCAGAGAGAGAAACTGAGGCACAGAGCCTCGATCAAGTCTGCATGGTGATCGGGAGCAGCTGCCCGACCGGGTACAGGCAGCCAGAGTAAGCTGTCCCAGACTTTGTGACAGGTAGTCAGCTGTCTGAGATAGGTGCTAGATGTCCTGTCCTGGCTTTCTGCCTTTGGCTTTTATTATCCAATCGCAGCAAAGAGCAAGGCCTCTGAAGTTCTGTACTAGCTGGACCCATATTATCCATTTCGTCTGCTGCACTACTGAGATGGAAAGCTAGACCAAGTAGCTCTCTGTTCTGAGCCTGTGTCCCTTGCAGAGCAGGCTAAGTGCTTGAGAAACCTCCCTTCCTTATCCATGTCACAGATGGATGTGGAAGACACATCAGCAGGGAGTTGATCCGAGAAGAGTACAGATGTGTAGCTGTCACAAGAAACTTGTGACCTGGGGCCAAGATCGGTGTTTATCTTGGCTCCTCCCTATTCCTTCAGAAAGTCCCTTCACTGGGTCTGTGGTGTCAGCTCTCCGGAAGAGTCACGCTGGCATAGACTGTGATGGAGCTTGATTCCTGGGGGCAAAACAGAAAGAGTCTGTGAGTGGAAGGACCAGCACTAGGTTCACAGGCTACACATAGAAACAGTGATGCTTAGGAAAGGGAAAGGGTCTCAAGAATCACATAGCATAGGAACTTGCTCAGGGTCTGTCCCAGCTGGGGGTTGTTGGAGGCAACTCTCAGGTCCCCAGACTGCCTGCTTGCCCACAGGATGGGCTGCAGCTCCCTTCAAGCATACACATGCCTTCGGGGAGACTGGGAGACCTGGCCCAGTTATCTGAGACCCCCGCTCAGTTTAGGGAAGCCAAGAGAGTTCTAAATTACAGGGCTTTAAAAAAAGGGTTAGTGAGACCCAAAGGGAGAAGAAAGAAGGGGTTCAGGTAGGAGAGGGGAATGGAGAGGAGATGAAGATTGTGGATGAAAATCTGTTGTAGGGAGAGGAGATTCAAGAGTCAGAGAAAGAGACAGGAATAGGGGAATTTAGGTTTTGCTATAAAATATGAAATACACAGAGTGTTGTGTTTCTTCCCCAAGAAAACATCATTATAAATAATGATTGTTTTAAAATTACTCTTTATTAATTTATTTATTTATTAGGGCTGCACCTGCAGCATATGGAAGTTCCCAGGCTAGGTGTTGAACGGGAGCTGCAGATGCCAGTCTACACCAAAGCCACAGCAATACTGGATCTGAGCTGTGTCTGCAACCTACACCACAGCTCACAGCAATGCCAGATCCTTCACCCACTGAGCGAGGCCAGGAATCAATCCCACATCCTCATGAATACTAGTTGGGTTTGTTACTGCTGAGCCACAATGGGAACTCCTACTTTAAATTTTTTTAAAAAGATCATTTATCTTTTATTAAAGTGTAGTTGATTTATGATGTTGTGCCAATTTCTGCTGTACAGTAAAGTGACCCAGTCATTCATATATCTATATATTCTTTTTCTCATGCTATCTTCCATCATGTTCTATCCCAAGAAACTGGATATAGCTCCCTGTGCTATAGAGTAGGCCCTCATTTGCATCTACATTAATTTTTAAAGCTTTTAAAGTCAGATGTGTGTTTTTACTTTTCTTTGGATGGGAGAGTGGTCTGTGAATAGACCTCAGGATGAAGACAGAACATCTCCCCAGGCCTGGCTGGGTACGTGCAAGGTAGGAGCTTTGAGGAAGATAAATAAAGGCAGGCATTTCTGTGGCCTTTTCCTCCTCCACTGTCTCCTAAAATGCTTTTAATTAATTAATTAATTAATTAATTTTTAGAGCCCCACCCACAGGATATGGAAGTTCCCAGGCTAGGGGTCAAATTGGAGCTGCAGCTGCCCACCTATACCACAGCCGCATCCACAACCTACACCACAGCTCACAGCAATGTGGGTTCCTTAACCCACTGAGCAAGGCCAGGGATCAAACCCATGTCTTCATGTATCTTAGTCGGGTTTGTTAATGTTGAGCCACAACAGGAACTCCTAAAATCCTTTTTATCAGAGCCCAACTGGAGCCAAGATTCCAGCCCAGAATTTACTTTGTTTATTTAGTAAAAGCAAAAAGTCCTGTCAAGTAAACTTTAGTCCATGCTGATCTTGCCAAAGGGGAGAACAGAGGAGGCTCCTTTTGGGCTGTACATCGTCCTCTCTTCTAGGCTTTACTCCCAGGCAGAGCTCCACTCCTAAATGCTCTGATTAAATGGGGTCGAAAGGATACTAAGCATGAGCATTTTGATTCTGTTATGCAGATGGACTGAGAACTCCTAGACTCAAGATGCCATTCCCAAACCTAAATACGCGTCAGGTTCACATGAAGGATGTTGTTTTTTAATTTTTTAATTTTATTTTTTAATATTTTTTGTCTTTAAAAAAATTTTTTTTGGGGGGCCACTCCAGTGGCACATGGAGGTTCCCAGGCTAGGGGTCTAATCAGAGCAATCGCCGCCAGCATACACCAGAGCCACAGCAACGTCAGATCCAAACCGCATCTGCAACCTACACCACAGCTCATAGCAACACCCGATCCTTAACCCACTGAGTGAGGCCAGGGATCGAACCTGTGTCCTCATGGATGCTAGTTGGGTTTGCTAACCACTGGGCCATGACAAGAACTCCTGGATGTTGTTTTTTTAATGTGTAGATGCCTGGTTACTCACCATAGACATTCTGATGGAACAGAATCCTAGATGGAAGCCCCCAGGAATCTTAATTTTTTTAACAAATATGCCAGTTCATCCTGATGTAGTCTTTGGACAATGCTCAGAGAAACAGTGGTGAGCAGAGAACGAGCTGGGACCCATGTGAGCAGCCAGATGCTTCTTGCTAACTCCTTGCTCGGGTCTGCCTTCTCTGTTTTAGAACTCTGTTCCACATCAGCTCTAGACAGTTTCTACCTCCCCACCTCCACCGGTAACCGCTCTATAGAGAGGAGACACAGAAAGATGCCTCACCTGGACGGGCTCTGGGATGGGCTCTGTGGCAGCAACATAAATGGTGGTGCAGGGGTCCTGAGCTGGCAGGGGGTCAGGTTTCTTCTGAAAAGACTACAAGGAGAGCAAAGAAAGCAGGAGATTAGCTGAGCAGAGAGTGATTTCCCATCCAACTCTCCCTATGGAGAAGCCCAGAATCAAGAAGCTTTGAGTTAGAAAGCTCCTTGGAGTCACTTGGTCCAGCCTCCTTCCAAGGTGAAAATTCACCCCTGAATTCCCTGGAGCCCAATTCTCTGGGCTTTGCATAGACTCCCCAAGTGTCATCTTGGAACACACAGCCTTGAGAGAAGGGCTGACTCATCATTATCACTTCCTAGATGTTTTAAAGGTCTTCCTCAGAGTGAACTGAACACGGGCAGCCACAGGGAATGGGATTTTTATAGTGTTTTAGTCTCACTCATATCACCCCAAACCTGCAGAGGTCCTGCTGTGTCTGACTCTAACATGGTTTTGCATCATTTCTCTTTCCTGCCCCAATATTGAACTTAATAATAACCACACATGAGCAAGTGGGTTAAAGTTTACCCAGTTCTTCACATACATCTTCTCATTTGTATCAAAACCACTCTATATGTTAAATACTGTTACTCCCATTCTACACAGGAAGAGGCTGAAGCCCAGAAAGATTTAGTACTTTCCTAATGTGCATATGCAAGAAGTATCAAAGCCAGCATTTTAACTTAAATTGCATATTCATCCCATCCTACTATTCTTCTTTGCTTACCCTAACTTATATGACTTCTCCTTTAACCTCAATTCTTCAGGTACTTAAAGTATGATTCACATGTTACAGCACTTAACTCTATACTGTATTTAAAACACTCCAATATACTTTCACGTCTCCAAACAGACCCTCCATTTCTTGAGATAATAGCCTACGTATATTTTTTTGCATTCCTCACAAAACAGTGCTGGGCACATTAGAAACCTTCAGTCGATGTTTCCTGGGGTTACATAGCATGAATTAAAATCCACAGTACCAGGAAGAAGTCAATGTAGGGCAAGTTGAGACCATATCCCTCTAAAGTGAAGTCCCTGGAAAGTGTCGTCCTTCCAACACACATGGGGGCACTGGTGTAGGATAATGCTACTCTCTGCTTTCCCTGGACACAGAGCAAGACTTAAAACTGAAGCACACACCCCCCATTTTTAAAGGTTTTGTTGAAGTATAGTTGATTTACAATGCTTTGCCAATTCCTGTTGTACAGTAAAGTGACCCAGTCATATTTATATATGTGTGTATATATGTACACACACACATTCCCTTTCTTATATTATCTTCCATCATGGTCTATCCCAAGAGACTAGATATAGTTCCCTGTGCTATACAGTAGGACCTTATTGCCTATCCATTCTAAATATAATAGTTTGCTAACCCCAAACTCCCAGGGCCCCCACTCCCTTGGCAACCACAAGTTTGTGAGTCTGTTTCTGTTTTATAGACAGGTTCATTTGTGCCGTATTTTAGATTCCACATATAAGTCATATCATATGGCATTTGTCTTTCTCTTTCTGACTTCCTTCACTTAGTATGAGAATCTCTAGTTACATCCATGTTGCTGTGAATGGCATTATTTTGTTATCTTTTAATGGCTGAGTAGTGTTCCACTGTGTGTGTGTGTGTGTATGTGTGTGTGTAGCACATGGATTTTTAATGGGAGGGAACTTGAAATCTTGTCATCTGACGGGAGAGGTAAAGAATTAGAAAAGATTACTAGAGGAAAGAAGACTGAAGGTGGGACATGATTTTTTCTTCATATATTTGATGGATTGCCATGTAGGAGAGGAATTAGATTTGTTCTGCAGACTCCTTCAGCTTTAAACCAAGGTTGAAATTTTTAGGGAAATATTTTGGTTCAATATAATGAAGGTCTTTCTAATAGCAAGAGGTGCTCAGATGTGGGATGAATTGCCTTGAGAGACAGGGAATTCCCCATTACTGCAAGTGTTTGCGGTAGAGCGGAGCTTCTCATATTTTAATGTGCATGTGAATTACCCAGGGATCTTGTCAGAGGGCTAGTTCTATTTCAGAAGATCTGGGACAGAGCCTGAGATTTTACATTTCTAATTAGGTCCCAGGTAATGCTGATGTTACTTGTTCACACACTATAATTTTTTAGTAAAAACAAGATAGCCAGCACTTTGGAGGTAATGTTGCAGAAGATAATTTAGGCAGTAATTGGGTGAAATTAAAGAAGATCTAAATAAAGGAAAGGATATATCATTTTGTGAGTTGAAAGACTCAATATTATAAATATATGTGGTCTCCTCAAATTGATCAATGCAGTTCTAATTAAAATTACAGCAAGATTTTAAGGAGGATCTTGACAAACTGAATCTAAAATATATGTGAAAATGTAAAGGACTAAAAATGGCCAAAAACTAGAAGAAGAACAAGTGAAAAGACTCATTTTACCAGCTAACAAACTTGTAATAAATCTATAATCACAGATTTGTAGAGACAGTATGGTACTGGTGCAAGTGTAAATAGACCAATGGAGCACAACAGAGAACTTCAAAATAGATCCACACATGTACAGACCCTCGACTTATGATGAAAAGTGGCATTGCAGTGGGGCAAGGACAATCTATTAAATACAGTCAATAGGATGTCCATATGTAAAAAAACAAAACATGACCCATCTCACACCACACTCAAAAAAATCATTTTTAGGTACATAACAGATATAAATGTAAAAGAGAAACTACACAATTTTTAAAAGATGATGAAAGAATATCTTCATACCTGAAGTAGGGAAAGATTTCTCAAACAGAACACAGAAAGTGCTATCTACAAAAGAAGACATTACTAAATTCTTCTATGCAAAAATGGAGAACTTTTCTTTATCCAAAGGTATCTCCGAGAAATTGCAGTGGAAAGCCACAGGATAGGTGAAAGTATTTGCTAACAAATAACTGCCAAAAAGTGAAAAATACTTAAAGATCTTACAATAATCTCCCCCAAACAGACTGAAAATCAAAAGAAAATGGGCAAGAGATTTAAGAGGCATTTTAAGAAGGAGGATATTAATGTGGCCAATAAACATATGAAAAGTTGTTCAACTTCCTTACTAATTAGAGGAATGCAAAAAAAAAAAAAAACTATAAAAAGACACATCTAACAGAACGACCAAAATTTAAAAGACCCATGATATCAAGTTTTGATTAGAATGTGTAATGACTGAAACTCTTATAAGTAGTTGTAGAAAAGTACGTTGGTACACCCTCTTTGAAAATCACTTTGGCCTTATCTAATTGATTTGAAGATATGAATAGTCTATGATTCAGCAAGTCTACCTCCAGGCATATGCCTGACAAATATGTGCACATATCTACCAATAAGTTCACATACAAATGTTCATAGCTGTAGTTTTCATAATAGTCTCAAACTGGAAGTAACCCAAATGTCCATTAATAGTCAACTGCATAAATAAACTCTAGTATATGCATACATTGATATTCCATAAAGCTATGAAAATAAATGCATTATATATAACCACAAAGACATGCATGAATCTTATAAAGGTAATACTGAGCAAAAGAAACCAGACACAGGAGGAAAAATACTCTAGGATTCCATTTTTATCAAGTTTGATAGAGAGAGAGAGTGAGGGGAGAGGGAGGGAGAGAGGAATGAAACTATCTTTTCAGAAGTCAGGCTGGGAAATCCTTGGGGAGGAGAGAGAATAGACTAATTGGGAGAGGCATAAAGAGGTCTTCAGGGGTGCAGACAATGTCCTGTTCCTTAAACTGGAGAGTAGTTTTTATAGTTCTAGAGGACTCAATACTGAAAGACATAACTTCTCCTCATATAGATCTATAGATTCAATGCAATCCAATTAGGATTTTTTTCTTTTTGTAATACTTGAGAAGCTGAAGCTAAAATACATAAGAAAGTACAAAGGGACAAGAATAGCTAAAAACTCTTGAAGAAAAACAAGAAGGGGAGACTTACTTTACTAGATGTCGAGATGGGATAATTCAATGACCTGTCATTTATACACCGTGCACTTTTTGGTATGGGTGTTCTTTACAGGAGCAATAGAGCTGTTAGCAGCATGGGATAGAATAGATTGGGAAGGCACCATGGTAAAGTTGAGCCTGATTACCTAACTGTGTAAATGTAAAGGAGGTTGCTCCTGGGACTCGCATATATTTAACAGAGTTTAGTTCTCAACTACGGTCATGGCCTGTGTAATAAACCCTCCAGGCCACTAGGGGACAGCAGAAAGAAGAGCTTTGTTCACGAGTTTATCTCTGGTTATCAGAAATGCATTTACTGTTATACGATGCTATTTTCCTAGGTGCTAATCAAAACTGCCTTTACCGCCACATCCTTTACTCAAGAATTTACCTTCCCTACACCCTGAATGGCCAGATTCTGGCCTATACATCACCTAGAATTGCCTTCATGTCTGAAAAACTAAAATATTTTCATATCTAACCATAATTCTTTTAGCCTCCCTCTTACTTCTAATATATCTGCTCCTCAACTTCATCATGACTCTAGTTGGTTTTCTTTCTTTTAGGGCTGTACCCGCAGCATATGGAAGTTCCCAGGCTGTTCTCACAGCCACAGCAATGTGAGATCCCAGTTGATTTCTTCAACTTATACCACGGTGTGTGGCAATGCTGGATCCTTAACCCACTGAACGAGGCCAGGGATTGAACCTGCACTCTCAGGGACACTGGTTAGGTTTTTAACCTGCTGAGCCACAGTGGGAACTCAGTTTTTTTATCCTTCTCTTTTGTCTTAGTCTAACCATCACTCCATTGCAGGTTTGCTTTCTTTCATTGCCAGCCTATATACCATCTCCCGTCTCTTTAATCACTCTTTAGACAGAATCCTCAAGATCCCCCTTCCTGTCTCTTTAGTGTTTGCCAACTCCCAAGCTTAGATCAGACCAATTCCTAAACTATGTTATATAATAGCCTTTCTCAGCCTTTCCCTCTCTCCTCAAGCCTGCACCCTCTTCCCTAAAGAGGGAGAGAGTTTGATAACATAGAACCATAGACTCCTAGAATGCCAGAGCTGGAAGGAGTCATAAATCACGTGTTTCTAGCTTCTTCATTTTTTTCCTATGAAGAAACAGATGGTCAGAAAATTACCCAGTGTTTCTCATTATTTCAAGTAATAAATAGTCCCATCTGTCACTGAAGTTTGATGTCCTTTTACAGAGCCCTTGATCTTGACTTCTGCTTTCCTAATTTCCTCTGCTCCAGAACCCATGTAGAACCAAGAATGTCAGACATGCAGAATGAACTGACTGGCCAGGGACTCCATGGGAAACATGACAGATACACCCCAGACAAAGAAAGTACAGAACTTACACCTGGTTTCTGGACTTGGGCATAGATAGTAAGGCTTTTTGCTTCCATTGCTGGCTGGTAATTGTTGGCTTTACCTGGGGAAAAGAAACCACAGTAGTTATCTCCCTCTGGTCTCCAACGTGAAATCTCTGCTCAGATTTGTCTGGTCTTTACCCTGTACTGCATACCCACCTCCTCCAGGACTACCACAGGAACAAGCCCTGAATCCCCCTGCACATTTGTCATATGACATTAGGTTGGTGAACTTGATCTTTCTGAGCTGATTTCCCTATCTGTAAAACGGGATGGAAATACCTGCCTCACAGGGATGTTGTGATGATTATATGAACTATTACTTGTAAAGTGCTTAAAACAGTGCCTGGCACATAGTATTGTGACTACTCTATTAGACAGTGCAGTTCTGGACACTTGCTCTACATATACAGATATTTTCATATGCAAATGAGGTCTTTCCATTCACACTTCTCTCTAACATGACTTTTTCACTTATGATATGTGAGGACATTTTCCACGCTAGTGCAGTAGATTTATCTCATTCCTTCTAATGTTTCATGGTATTCTTCATGTGCATCACACAACAGTGAGAAGAATAGAGGGAAAGGAACAGAAGGAAGCAGGGAGGCCTGTTTTGGGACTATTACAAAGTGCGGAGAGAGGTAAGGGAGGCTTGGCCCAGAGGAAATCACACAAAGAACTTAGGGTAGGCTAATTATAACACCACATAATTTAACCACTTAAAATGTGCTCCATGATAGTGTGATCTTTGGGGAAGAAATAATGGGCAGCCACCACAGAAGCTCAAAGAATTCAAAGAAGCCAATGTGGAGTTCCTGTCTTGGCTCAGAGGAAACGAATCTGACTGGCATCCATGAGGACGCAGACTCAGTCCCTGGCCTCACTCAGTGAGTTGGGGATCTGGTATTGACGTGAGCTGTGGTGTAAGTCACAGACATGGCTCGGATCCTGTGTTGTTGCGGCTGTGGTGTAGGCCTCAGCTGTGGCTCTGATTTAACCCCTAACCTGGAAACTCCATAGGCCATAGGTGCAGCAAGAAGAAAAAAAAAAAAAAGAAGAAGAAGAAGCCAATGTGTGATTTTTCCTGTAGACATGGAGTGCCTGCCTGGTCTTGGTAAGGCTGACAACTGGCTGAGGAAAGAGAGAGAGAGTCTGTGTACGTGTGTGTATAGAATGGAAGATAGGGATTGGGGTGGTGAGAGGAGCAAACAGAGGGGTTGCAGATGAAATTCTATGAAATGTATCCTTTTGGTTCAAATCCATGAGTATTTACACAGTTAGAAGCATCTGCCTAGCACTGTCTTAGGTGGTGTAGGGAACAAATACTGTAGAGAACAGACCTCAGTCCTTAAGGACTTTCAGTCTTTCAGGTCAGCTCAAGTTGAAAATTACAACTGAAGGGACAGTCTGAAACGGTCAGGCAAATAGAAAAATTAAGGCTGAACATTGCTTCTCAAAAAAACTGCTGGATCAAGATGATCTAGTCTCATACTTTTTTTTTTTCCCTCAGTGCAAGAATAGATGTTCAGGAGACAGCTCAACTCAGCTTGAGTCTGTGAGGCCTCAGGATCTAATGAAAAAGTCTTGGCCTTAGAACTGGGGCATCTACCTTAGCTGTGTAGTGTTAGACATCACATGTCATCTCAATGGGTCTCTTCTTTTGCCATAACTGTAAAACCAAAGCGAGGCCTGTCTAATGTCCTTTTCAGCTGTCATCTGGGTCATAAAGTTGTCTTATGTTACCTTAACTCCAAGTGCTTACATTTGCCACAGAGCCTATTCCCAGATCCTTCCAGTGCTGCCCTCTGCTGGCAGTAGGACTTAAATATTGATGTTTTAACTTTCCTACATGAAGAGATTTGTCTTTCTGTGTATACATGCATGTATATATGTATCTATCCATCTATTTATCTATCTATCATCCACCACCTATCCACGAGAGCCACTGTGTTCGGTGTTTTCTGTGTGTTGACTCATGGATCCCCACAACAATACCATGAAGCACATAATATCCCCACTTTGCAGAGGAGAAGTTAAATTGTTTGTTTGGTCACAGAGCTTGTTAGTGGCAAAGTTTCCATTTGAATGTAAGTTCATCTAATGCTGAAGTCGAAATTGCTAGAGTCCATTTGAAAACCTTCAGAGACAGGCTGCATTCTGGAGATGATACCATTAGAAGAATCTCTTGAGCAAAGTCTTGCAGAGGATACGGCAATTAAGTACAGGTTTTGCCCACAGGTTCGAGGCTGGGTTTTGTGTGTTCTTGGTTTACAAGGAATACATGGCGATTAGATCAGGATGGGCATACGTGTTGGGAAAAGTGGTAGGGAATTGTGGCGGATTGGGGAGCACTAGTCCCTTCAGCGACAACCACGTGATGAGCAGAATGTAGATAAGGAAAGAGTGTGGGTTAGGATCCAAGGACCTTCACCAGCAGGGTTAATGCAGGTATGTTAATCTCAGTTTTCTATCACTGGTTCTTCACTGCTTCCTTATAGTTCAAATGTGGTTGCCCTGCCCCCATCCCCATAGGCTCTCTTCATGATTTCTGTCTAAATAGCTCCACCCCCATCTCCTCCCCAGCTACCTCTTAGGTGGAGGAAATGAGACAAAGTAGGCGGCTTGCTGTGATCTAGATTTTCTTATATAAGCAAAACCAACATCAGAGTGCTGAGGTAAGGGCTTTTCCAAGGAGGTTATAGGTGGAGAACACTGATCTACTTGAGAATGAGATCGGGCATCAGGTTGCTGGTGCGAGGATCACGTTCCACCCTCTCGGTGAGAAGACCAGCCCAGGGGGTCTGTCCTGATCAGGGAGCAAGACCTTCTGGTTCTAGTGTGGGTGGATGGTGGAGAGTGTGGCTGAGAGGACATCGCCCTGAGATACTGAATCATAGGACAACTTGGAGGAGAGGCCAGGAGATACTGACTCTAGGCATTTAAACTGCCAGGGAGTAATTGGATCTTAATGGTTTCAGTCTACCCTGGGCGACTTTCCATAACTATTTAGTCTGGCTTTAAGTCACCTTATGGCTTGCACACTTTTCCAAGGCGAGTCAGAATTTGTGCTAAAATCTTAGTAAAGCAAGTTCCCTCTGCTCTCCTCTGATGACTCGTGGGCCTTCCTGGAAGAAGACACCCTAGTAGTTGGAACATCCAGTTACAGTCCTAATTAACTTACTAACCAGTAAGTGACCTTGCAGGAGTCACTTAGCCTCTCCGTGCCTTGGTTACCCCATTGCTAAGTGACACAAAACACCTACACCCTTCCTTCCTCAGAAAGATAGCATAAGGACAAAAAGAAATTTATAGAAAGATTTCAATCCTTGGGTAATAAAAACATCTTATTATAATTGTCCTTTTCATTGGTCATAGTTATAACTTTTCTTTTTTGTTTGTTTTTTTTGTTCATTTGTTTTTTGCCTTTTCTAGAGCTGCACCTGCAGCATATGGAGGTTCCTAGGCTAGGGGTCCAATCGGAGCTGTGGCCACTGGCCTACACCACAGCCTCAGCAACATGGGATCTGAGCTGCATCTGCTACCTACACCACAGCTCACGGCAACGCCGGATCCTTAACCCACTGAGCAAGGCCAGGGACTGAACCCACAACCTCATGGTTCCTAGTCAGATTTGTTAACCACTGAGCCACAACAGGAACTCCAGTTATAACTTTTCTTGAACAAGATCCAAGAGTCTTCTGAATTCTGCTCCTAGTGAATATTTTAGGGTTCTTATCTGGACCCCTTCAGCATCTAATCTAATTCTGCTGCAGCATTAGTCATATGAATTTAAATTATCTGTGTAATATCTCCCCTGTTAGCTACCTATGGCTCATCTCTCTTTTTATCCCCTTAGCCTCGTATGGGGGATAAAGCAAGACACGTAGAATTAGACTGAATTGAGCAAGGTCCCAGGATATGTTTATCTAGTGTTTTTGCAAAGGCGCTCCCTGCAGAAAACCAGTGTTGAGAGCAAGTGCTCAGGGTGAGAGGTCCCCTGCTTACCACAGAGTCTGATAAGGATCTCTTTATTGTCAGACACCTACCTCTTCTTCTCAACAGGAGTATTACCACTTGGAGAATCATGATGACACCGATGATGCCCCCTAAGAGCAGCCCAACATACAGTCCCCATTGTCTTGATTCTGAAAAGAAAAATAAAATAAATAAATAAATAAATAAATAAATAAATAAATAAATAAAACAGTCAAAGGGCAAACTCCAAAGTGCTGTGAGCTCAAAAAGCCTCCCACGCACAAGTGGGGAGACCTAGCCTCGTGTTTTCTACCTACGTTCTTTCTCGAGGAGACGTTTGTTCTCATGGTTTTAAAGATCAGTTTTAGACCACTGAAGAGTTCCAGATCTGTTTTCTTATCCCGATTTCTCTCACTGTATTTGACTTTCATACTCTTAATTTCTGTCAAGATTCTTGAATGTAACCACTATATTCTCACTTCACCGTCGACATTTTACTACATGACTAAAAGTAAACTTATCTTTGTTTTTTTCTAAATCAACTTCTCGGCCCAGAGTCTCTGTTTTTAAGTCTCTCACGTGTGCTATATTCATTTTGGTGAAAGGAACATGGTGGCTCCACAGGCTGTCTTCCTACTCCCAACACCATTCTCATGAGATGCTGGGGGCGGGGAAGGGGGGGGTAGAAAGATCTACTTTTGTGTTTTAAAAAATAGACATAATAGTGCTATTATTGCCCTTCCATGCAAATAGCTGTATTGAGCCCACTGGACCTGAACTGAAAGAAAAGCATCTCGTTTTCCTCTGAATCATTCCTGTGTTTAATATTAGCACTAATATTACTGACACCCAGAGATCCACTTTTCATTGCTTTTTCCCTTTTGCCCGCTTTACCAAAGCCTTCTGAACCAGCAGCAGCTCTTTGGAAAACAGTGGTTGAGACCTCTTGCCCTAGTAAATAAGACAGTTGGCTCGTGTCTTAAGTAAATAAGACATTTAGCTCATGTACAGATAATTATTGAGCATTTATAATGGGCCAGGCATTTTTTAAATGCATCTTGTTCATTAATGTATTTAATCTATGAGGTAGATACTCTTATTATTACCCTCATTTTTGTGGATAAGGTAGCAGGCACAGAGAGCCTCAAGAATCAGAGGTTGTTCTAGGAGTAGAAACATGGCTGAGTACTGAAGACAGACTTTTGGAGAATCAGGGGGTCTTGTGGGCTTGGGAGTAAGTTATACCAGAGTAATGAACAGTGAGGCCAACCTGAAACACTAGAGTTCTAAAGTATTGGCATTCATGTTCTACATAGAATAATGTCAGGACTTAACATTAGTGCATAAGAGTAACTTATAAGGATGATTGTGGAATCAGTCTGCTTGTTGTTGAACCTATGATGGGTTTGTTGGGAAGAAATTGAAAGGAAGGAATAGGCAGGTGACAAAGGAACAGGAGCAATTCTGATGTTTATGGAGTTGCCCAAAGATACAGACTGAAATCTCAACACATGGATAAAAGGCATCCCACCAAGATCCAAGTGGGGCTTTAGCCAGATAGATAACCAACATTCGTCTCCTAGGTTTGAAAAGATCTTTTGCTTTCTAAGTCTTTCACACATCAAGCCATCCCAGGAAATCTAACGGAACTGGTTTTTGTAAACATCTCGATGACAGAGTCTCTTTCCAAAATTAAACATATTTTAACTCTGCCAGATACAAACTATAGCAGAGAGACATATGACCCGATCAAAGAGCTAGGGGGCAAGCAGAGTCATATGACTCCTGAATTTATATAAGGTGTGAAATCTGAGCACAAATCGATACTGAGGCTGGAGTTGCCCTCTACCCTGAATGACCATTCTGAATGGCTTATGGTTGCTGAGAACCCTCTTTGCAGGTGTGTGTATATAATGGTGAGAGAATGATTATTGAGGGTTTATGGTTTTTTTCATTTGTAAAAGTTTGATTGAAGTATAGTTGATTTACAATGCTGTGATAATTTCTGCTGTGCAATAAAGTGATTAAGTTATACACATACACACATAATTTTTTCGGTTTTTTTTTGGGGGGGGGTCACACCTTTGGTATATAGAAGTTCCCAGGTTAGGGGTTGAATCAGAACTGTAGCTGTCGGCCTACGCCACAGCCACAGCCACAGCAACGTGGGATCTGAGCTGTGTCTGTGACCTATACCACAGCTCACGGCAACGCAGGATTTTAACCCACTGAGCGAGGCCAGGGATAGAACCCAGTCCTCGTGGATTCTAGTCGGGTTCAATACCACTGATCCACGATGGCCACTCCACATCCATTCTTTTTAAGACCCTTTTCCCATATAGATTATTACAGAATATTGGGTAGAGTTCTCTGTGCTATACAGCAGGCCCCTGTTGGCCAGTCATTACATATACCTTACTGTGCATGTGCCAATCCCAAACACCCTCTCTACCACCAGTCCATCCCTCTCTACTACCTCTCCTCTTCGGCAACCATAAGTTGGTTTTCAAAGTCTGTAAGTCTGTTTCTATTCTGCAAATAAGTTCATTTGTATGTTTTTTTAGATTCCACATGAAAGTGATATCATATGATGTTTGTCTATCACAAACTTCACTTGCATGATAATCTCTAGGTCCATCCATGTTGCTTCAACTGGCAGTATTTCATTCGTTTTTAAGGCTGTTATTTATATGTACCATGCAGGGTTACCAACACCAGAAACTCATCGAGAAACCTTTCAAATCCTGAGATAAAGAAGCAGAGCCAGCAGTCTAAGTACCACCCTGTTTCATCAGCCCATGTAACTGACCCAGCAAATTGTCACAGCGGCACTTATATTTTGAGACCATTTCCTCTTTTTTCTTCGTGTATTTTGAGACCTTCTAAAACAACAGTTAATTTAAGAACAAACCCTGCAACCATTTATGTCAACTTGAAAGGTAATGGTTCTCTCGAAATTTATTTGAGATAAAAATAAAATAAAGCCAACAAGGTGGAGCCCCTAAAACTAGAAAAATCACAAGAGAAATAAATAAAAACAAAACTGGAAAATAGCAGGTGACATAATTGTATCAGTAACACCTGCCAAGTGAACCTTTTTCCTGCGCCCTGGTGCCTGTTGGTGACAGATCAGTTGCCCACCTATGCACATAAACTAAAGTGATAGGGACATATCACTGAGGCCGGGAGGACGTAACACCAGCCCTCTCTTTTCAGGGTCAGAGAATGATGAAAGCTCTCTGCTCCCCTCATTCTATGACGTTCGTGAACAGCTTCTGCCAATCCGGCTTGGTCTGAGAGGAAACCGGGCCATAGTCCTGAAAGATATTTCATAAGCCCTTATTTTTCTCCTAGCTTTTAAAAGTAATATGAAACTAGTGAAGGATTTAAGTTAAAGGATCATAGACTTTTTTAACTTTAAGGGAACTATATGGTGCTAATTTTATGTTGAGGAAACTGAGACACAGGAAAGTATACCTAGAGTCACAGAAGGAGATGATGGGTGAGCTGGGTGAGATGAGACCTGCAGACTTTAGAGTTTGTGTTTCAGCCTGTGGAGGTGAGCCCCACCCCACCCCACTCCCAAGGAAAGCAGCAAAAGGCTGGGATACCTGGAAGACCTCATGAATCCAAAGTGCTTTGAGGTGCCAGCTCCTCCCTTCACCATCCTCCATCAGCACCTGTCATGTGCAGTCCTCCACTCTCCCTCCTGCTGTACCTTCCATGGTACCCCTCTGCCAGTCCAGCCCTGACTCCAGGGGCAATCTTCTTCTGTGTAACTTTTCCTGGCCATTTTAGCTCCCATTCTTCCCTCTCCCATAGACTCTGAAGCACCTTGGTTTATGTCCTACATCTTAGAATTCTCTTTGCTGTGGAGGTTATTGCTGTGAGGGCATTTGGAGCCAGACAGATGGATTGAAATTCTGGGTCTGTGACCTCAGAAAGGCTGCCCATACCCTCTGGGGCCCTGATTTCCTCCTCTGTGAATTGAGCATAAAAATATTCAGTTGAAAGAGCTATTCTGATGAACCATTGCAATAATGTATGGAAAGTGGTTGGAGCAATGCCTGGCACCCAGCATGTTGTAAATAAATGTCGACTCCACTCGTTTCAATTCCCCAACGAGCTGCTGGGTTCTTAAGAGGCCAGAGACCACCTCTTTACTTTTTGCAGCTCTCTTAGTACTTGGCACATAATAGGTAAATTATTGCTGGTTGATTGGAAGGACAAGAAGATTTTTTTTTTTTTTTTTTGGTCACACCTGCAGCATATGGAAGTTTCCAGCCTAGGGGTTGAACTGAAGCTGCAGCTATGACCTAGGGAGCAGCTTGTGGCAACACCAGATCCTTAACCCACTGAGCAAGGCCAGTGATGGAACCCGCATCCTCATGGAGACAACATTGAGTCTTTAACCTGCTGTGCCACACTAGGAACTCTGAGATAGGTTTGATCTCAAGTCCAGAAGAGTCCTTCCTCTGGTGTTAAGGGATGCTTAAGCAGCATCATGTCATTTGCTTATGATTTAGTTTTCCTATCTGTCTGGCAAGTCCAAGTATTTCTATCTTTTGGGTGCTCTTATTCAGTTATGATCTGTACATGGAAACTAAATGTCAAGGACTTGAAGCCTTCAGAAATTCAGATAAATATGGACAAAATGCTACTTTCACAGCTTGTTGGGTTCAAGCTGTCCATAATTTCTGTAATTTCTGGGGATAACTTCCATATGATCCTCTAAATGTTTGCTCCTGCAGCTCACGTGTTCTAGTCTGGGCTGTCCTGGGTGCAAGAGTCAGTGCCTTCATCAGTTTCCACACACATACACAAAGAAACAAAACAAAAACAAAAAACCTACACTAAGAATTCTATGGGTTCGGGAGTTCCTGTCGTGGCACAGAAGAAACGAATCCGACTAGGAACCATGAGGTTGCGGGATCGATCCCTGGCCTCGCTCAGTGGGTCAAGGATCCGGTGTTGCCATGAGCTGTGGTGTAGGTCACAGATGTGGCACGTATATGTCGTTGCTGTGGCTGTGGTGTAGGCCGGCAGCTATAGCTCCAATTGGACCCCTAGCCTGGGAACCTCCATGTGCTGCAGGTGTGGCCCTAAAAGACAACAACAACAAAAAAAGAATTTTATGGGTTCGAATCCTATACTATGGATGTGAGAGGTCACAGGGAGCCAATTCCATCATGAACCAGGTTT
This sequence comes from Phacochoerus africanus, assembly GCF_016906955.1. Lineage (NCBI taxonomy): Eukaryota > Metazoa > Chordata > Mammalia > Artiodactyla > Suidae > Phacochoerus > Phacochoerus africanus. Next base: position 90,137,244 of record NC_062549.1, on the reverse strand, counting down.
CCTATCACCTGACAGATTCATACCCTCTCTTTCTCTTCCCATAATATCTGCCCAAGCAACATCTCCTTCTGTTATAATACAGAAATATATCATCATAGCTGTATTTTTTGGGGGAGGGGTCTCACCTTCAGCTCACTAGCATTTATAAAGCTACCATCCTAAACAAACTCTGTGCCCCTCCAAAGAGAAATTCTAGCAGTGGTTTCTTTCATATGCTTGTGTTTTTCTACTTAGTAAGGTAAAGGAGTCCTATATAGATTGTAAACTCCTTGAGGGTCGTCCTGTACCTCATGCTTCATATGCATATTCCCCTTTCCTTGTGATCCAGTGTAGGGCGGGGGGGGAGGGGGGTCCTCAATATTCATGTGATGGGCCAAGTTAAATTAAATGAGAGGCCACAGAATGAGGCTGGGAAAAGACTGTCCTGTACCTTTTGGTTAAGGATGATCAGAGCACTAACAATAAGAAGGTCTGAGGAGAAACGCAGGGTCACCTTCTGTGGGGCCCAAGGCAGGATTAGACCAGAATGAGCAATGACCTACTTGGCATGAGATGTGAAGTAACAAAATGGAACCAGGAAGGAGGTGTGCATCTGTGCTCTCAGCACCATCTGTGTTCCCATTTTCAAACCACCACTTCCTGTGGCAGAAACTCCAGCTCTCCCTCATTTTGCTCAGTCATGTAGTGAGGCCCCTCGGGATGGTGATGCTCAGAACTCAGGTCAGCGTTGTTGTGGGGTCCACAGGCCCCCTTCTTCCTCCACAAAGAAACCCTATCTGAACATTCTTAAACAGGATCTTTGGGACTTTTCTTCCCCTGGAGCCTCGTAGAGGTAGCTGAGCAGGCTGGTGGAGAACTTCAGTGCCATTTATGAAGAGTTCTTTGCATGCGTCTCCACCCTTTGGTCTTCTCTTCGATTGGCTGTGGTTTAAAGCTGATAACCTGGCATGTGGCCACGCCTCCAAGGAAAATGCTGAAGGGCCTTTTTTATCTCTGAAAGTCTGCTGCCACAGAAACACAAAAGCCTCTCTCTCTCAAGTCCCCAAACCTTTATTCTTTAAGGGAGATGAAGAAAATAAAAAGAATCTGAGCAACAAATATAGTTCACCCCAGGAGATACTGAGATGCTAATGTAACGGTCTGAGAGTGCCAGATCGCTTTCCTGCCTTTCAAGTGGTTCTGTCGGCAAGGCTGCTTGCATGGAGAACATCAAATTGAAGAAATAAGCCATCTTCAAGAGATGCCTTTATGTTGTTGGCGGTTTCCTCTCAGCATTGGGGGAAGTGTGTTAGAAAACCATACACTAATTTGAGATCTGGGACCCCAAGTAAAAATTATTACAGAGCTCACAGCTTCCATAAAGATTCCTTACACCTACCTCCCTGTCCCACTCAGCCTTGTGTTGCAGAAGCTACTAGGTGTGCCCCCAGTGCCATTTTCATCATTCCACGACAATGCAAGTCTTGTCCAGTCACCTGGCTCCCCAGCTAAGGATGATATTTCTCAGCTTCCTGTGTTGCAGGTGTGGCCATGTGACAAGGCTCTGGTCCATAAGAGGGGCCCAGATCCCATCCTTCCACCATGGTTGTTGTGCTTGCTGGACTGGGAGTACCGGGGAGAGAGAGACCTGCCTTGTACATGGGACAGCTAGGTGACTGTAACAATGGGAGCTCCCTTTTGATGAAATGGCCTTGTTAGAAAGGGGGAGCCCCCGGAACTCACCGGCTGGTGTCAGATTTTCCTTCCACTGAGTTAACCCAGACTTGCTGAGGCAACTTTTTGCTAATCAACTGAAAGGGGTCCTCTTTTCAAGATGAACTTCCAGGGGCATTCCCTTTGAGCTCAGTTATTTAAGGTTGAGTATTACTCATTCTTGCACAGACATAACAATTTTAGAATATGGTCATGAAGGACGGCAGCAAATCACATGCTGTCCAGTGTAAATCCATATCAACATATTCTGCAAGATCTAGGAGAATGCTTCGTAGCCCTCTTGGATTTGGACTTTGCAGTAAAGATGCTTTAGAACAATAGTGTTTCTTTAGAACAAAGGTGTTTCTTACTTTAAGACACTGACATAGCAATTGGAATAAAGACGACCATATGAGGGAGAGCCTGGCAATTGTTAGAAAAAAAAAAAACAAACATTTTGAGGAACAAATACGTTCTCAAGCAGTTTAAGTTCTGATGAGAAACAGTGCTGACACCACATCCCATTTGCTCTCTTCCCATCATCACCACTTAGAGTTAATGAAAGTCTTAAAATCACTGTCCTCATTGTAGATGGCAAAGCAACAGCTAATAAACTCTCATACCCCATCACTTCATCCCAAGGCTGGGGTTTTCCTTGAATGGAGTCTCTGTTGAAGGAACAGCTATTGCTTTGGCTCGGGTCTCATCATCTCTTGAATGGGTGACTGCAATAATGGGCCCTCTCCAGAATTAGTTTCTCTTTCTTCTGCCTCTTCCCCACCCCAGTCTGTTCTCCATGTCACTGAATTTTCTCTCTGAAATGCAAAGCTGATGGTGTTACTCCTCGATCTAAAACTATCTATTAGTTCCCATCAGGATACCACAAGACTGTAGACACAATTATATCTGCCTTTCCCTCTGCCTGGAATGTCTTTAGTTTATCTGCTTGGGTAATACATTTCTATTTATTCTTCAAAACCTAATTTATGTCACATCCTCATGACGCTCTTTCTGATTTCCCGAGACAGTGTCAGTCATTCCCGTCTCTTGGTTCCCTTGCACATACAAAGTATTTGCACTTATTACACTATTCAACCTAGGATAACTAGTTACATAGAGAACTATCTCCTTCCTTAAGGGCAAGGACTGTATCTTTTTTGTCTTTGTGTACTCAGCACTTAGCAAATGCTGGGACATGGTAAAACCCCAATAAATGTTTTATCGAACTGAGCACAGTGTCTTAAAAAAATGAGTAATATTCATTTGAAAACGCAAATCAGCAAACTAATAAAACTTTGTTTTCCGTATTTAGGCAATCTGGTATACTGCGAATGGCATGCCACAAACGAGCTGTGTGATTTGGTTCTGACAGGCTGTGGTTCCCCATCCCTGGAGGCAGGGGAGGGGATCTCTACTTGTGTTATGGGTTGAATGTGTTTCCCCAAAAATTCATATGTTGAAGTCCTTAGAATGTGACCTTATTTGGAGACTGGGTCTTTACAGTGGTAATTGAGTTAAAATGAGGTCATTAGGGTGGTGTTAGGGGCTGAATTTTATCTCTTCTCAAATTTATGTCACGGCCCTAGCTCCCAGTACCTGTATTTGGAGCTAGGGTCTTAAAAGATGTGATTAAGTTAAAATGAGGTCCTCAGGATGGGTCTGAATCTAATCTTACTGGTATGTTTATAAGAAGAAATCTGGGTGTTCCCACCGTGGCTCAGTGGAAACGAATCTGACTAGCATCCATGAGGACGCAGGTTCGATCCCTGATGTCACTCAATGGGTTAAGGAACCGGCATTGCTGTGATCTGTGGTGTAGGTGGCAGACAAGGCTCAGATCTGGCATTGCTGTGGCTGTGGTGTAGGCCAGTGGCTACAGCTCTGATTGGACCCCTAGCCTGGGAATCTCCATATGCCGCAGGTGCAGTCCTACAAAGACAAAAAAAAAAAAAAAAAGAAGAAGAAGAGGAGGAAATCTGGACACACGAGGAGACACCAGGCATGAGCATTCACAGAAGAAAGACCATGTGAAGACCCAGCCAGAAGGTGGTCATCTACAAGCCATGGCAGAGGTCTCAGAAAAAAAAACCCCAACCCTGCCAACACTTTGACCTTGGATTTCCAGGCTCCAGAATTGTGAGACAATACATTTGGGTCATGGAAGCAGCTCAGTTTGTGGCTCTTTCTTACAATACACTAGCAAGGGAATATACCTGGTGACCCTTTATTAGCATTTCTCATGAATGGACATACCAACTGAATCGTAAGATATTTACTCTGGAAAGTACTTCACTAGTTCACCCTTTTCATTTCACCCATAATGCAACAGAGCCCCAAGAAAGTGCCATGGCTGTTGAGAAGTTATCTTAATGCCTGAGCTGTGGTCCTGTCAGGGCTTTCCCATGGTTCCACATTTCTGCTGCTTCTGTCTCACCACCCCTCATAAAAAGTCTGCTCCATACCCAGGAAATCAGGTCCCCCTAGTGCATACTTTGTCCTCAAAGTGCCTTGAATGGGTCAGAGGATCTTCACATGTTTCTTAAGAATGTCCTGAGCTAGGTACCTCTAGCAGAAGCTTTATGGCCATGACTTTACAATGCACTAGATAAGTTTTTCTTAAACCATATTAAACAACAGGAAAAGAATTCTCCCTCTTTTTTGACATGGATCCGGATAAAACCTTTCATTCCCTATCTTTACTCTGAGGGGGTTGCTATGAACAGAGAGGGCTGTTCGGGGATGAAGGCTATTACTTCCTCAGCCCCAAGGGAGAAAACACTTATTTTAATTTTGACTTGTAAGGCATTTAAAGCGTATCACCTCTTCTACTAGTATCTGTGAGGACTTCAGGATCAGACAGGTCAGCTCTGCCACTTGCTCTTTGTGTAACCTTTCCCTACCTCTATGTCCTCATCTGTAAAGTGGGAACACTTAGACCATTTGGCTGCTGTGAGGATTAAATAAGATGCCACATAACTGGTATAGAGTAATTAATTAAGGCCTTTCAGCTGTTGTTATTTTAGATAAAGAATCTAAGTCTTAGGTTAAGGGCTTATCTTTATAAGTAAAAAGATTCACACTGGATCTAGGACCTCTGGGGTTTACATTCTGTAAACTCTAAACTATGCAAGACTGCTTTCTTGATCCCACCAGCATGCTCTGAATGACTGTGGGCAGGGAGAGAGATCTGAACTGGGAGACAGCCTCTGAATGTGACTTGTGTGCAAGGTAGCAAACAGCCAGACACATGGGGCAGGTGGACAGGTGGCCGACTCTGCCCTGAAAGGCTGGGGAGGCAACATGCAGTGTGTTAGGCTCACCAAAGAACTCTCAGACACAGACTGCAGGCCAGGTGGGCCTTGCCAGTCATCCATCTGGGGAGTCTCTGACTGGAGGTGCTATGCTGAAAGACATGATCTGGCTGAATTTCCCTGTCCTCCACCCCACCACCACCTGCTAGTCCCTGGTCATCTAGAAAAGCTCTCCACATATACACCAAAGCTACAGTGGGCAGGAGTCTCCTTGGAATGATTTCTGTTTCCCCCAGTGGATGCAGAGAGAAGAATGACAGGATATAGATAATGCCTTGCAGGACCAGCGACGTAGTTCTTTTGTCTCTGAACCTACCCGAGGCATGGGCACAAGATCTATTAGTGAAAAGGCTCAGTGGTTTATTCTGTTTCTAATCTCAAGGGGTTAGATGGGCTTACTTAATCAGCTCTTCTTTGGATAACAGAATCTTGATACTTTATCTTTCTTGAGGAAGAGCAGTTGGAAGATCTAGGTTTAGGTGCTGACTCTACCACTAATAAGCTGAAGAAACTTGAGGAGGATACTTACATGCTATGAGCTTCAAGTTCCTCATTTGTAAAATGAGGATGATGACAACACTTATCCGATAGAGCGATTGTAAAGATCAAAAGAGGTCACTCAGTTGAAAGTGCTTTGCCCATAATAAAGTGCTATGTGACATCTTCCCAGACTGCGCAGTCGAGATCTCAGTCAGAGTTAACTCTCCTAGCCATCTGACCTGCCACAGAAGTCAGAGTACATTTCATAAAATATGGCCCTTTTTAATATCCTGTTCTTCACATCGAGCATATGTTTCGTGTCGTAACTTTATAACTCATGGCTAGAGAGCAGAGGTCATGTATCATATCTAGTCCCAATTTTCTGCAGCGGAGAAGATTGATAAATACATATCGATGCTGTAGAACTATCCTATTATTAGTGGGGCATGGACCTGGGAGTTAAGACCTGCTCCTGCACTCCCTCACCCGGACACCCTTGCGGTTGGCACCAAGGCAGGAGGGGAGAGAAAGGATCGCCACTTGAGTCCTGGGCTCTGGGCTCTGGCTCCATCATTTCTCATTGGTTTTCTCAATTGTGAACTGAACATCATGTCACCCTGGTCATTATGAGCAGTGGGAACTCACTGAATGCACATGGGAAGCTTTTACAAACTATAGAGAAAAACATCAAGGTGATGGCCATGGCTATGGAAGCAGAGCAGTTGGTCCAGGTGGGGACTGATCTCATATCGTTTAATGTGACATGAGAGCCACCACCAGGGCACTCACCTGAGGAACTGGGGCTACATCTGTCCCACGGGATGAAGGTCTGAGAGCGGTTGCTGATGGGGTTGTTTGCAGTGCAGATGTAGACATTGTCAGCATGCTGAGGGCCAAGGGTGAGATAGAGGAGGTGGGAGCAGTTGGCAGGGCTTGGCGGGATGACACCCCCCTCCTGGCTCCAGCTGTAAGTCACATGGTCCCCTTTCTCCACCATACAGGCCAGCATCAGGCTGCAGTTCCCATTCTCCTGCGTGGAGTTCAACACCTTAATTTCCGGCGTGGAGACCTGCTCTGTCAGGAGGGGGAGAGAGGAAGCCATCACTGAAATGAAGCCTCTGGAATGCTGACTTCACCTTTTCGCTAGAAGAAAATGCAGCCTAATGGCATTTTTCCCTCCCTGGGGGTCTGCTAATAAAGTGTGATTTATTTCTAGTGGAGACCACTACTTCACACCATCTCTCTCCCTACCCCCAGCCCATATTCCTTTCCAGGACCAACTTGGGATAAAGTAGAGAATAAAAAATTGTCTTTCAGTCCCCATCTACCAATACTGTAAGCTCCCCCCATCCCCTGTTCTTTCTGATCTAGGTTGCTCTCCTGTATTCTCTCTGTGGTGTTTGCTGTCAGCTAATTCCCCTTGGGTAATTGTCTTCGGCTAAAGGATTACTTCCTAGACCTAAAAGAATAGTGGTGGAGTTTCATCTGTGTGTGTGTTTGTGTGTGTGTGTATGTGTTTGTAGAAAGTGCTTTAGGGACTCTGATGAGCCACAAACCTCATCAACTTAAGGTAAAAGGGAAAGTCTTATTTATTTAGTAACCACTATAGGACAGGCATAAGGCTACAATTTCACACTCATCACATTCTTTAATCTTTTCAATGTAATTTCCCAAAAATTATGATAGATGAAGAACCTGAGTCCCAGAGATGTGGAGTGTCTTATGTAATGTCACTCAACTTCTAAGCAACTGTGCCGAGACCTGAACCTAGGTGGTGTAACTCTAAAAATCTTTCTTTTTTTTTTTTGACTTTTAGGGCTGCACCTGTGGCATACGAAAATTCCCAGGATGGCGGTCAAATTGGAGCTATAGCTGCAGGCCCACACCACAGCCACAGCAATTTGGGATCCGAGTCACTTCTGTGACCTACACCATAGCTCACAGAAATGCTGGATCTTAACCCACTGAGCAAGGCCAGGGGACAAACCCACGTCCTCATGGATACTAGTTGGATTCGTTTCTGCTGCGTCACAATGGGAATTCCAGCCTTTTTTTTTTTAATTGAGAAGAGTACCATGGTTGTAGAGCCCATATTTTCCAAGTTAAGAATTTGATCATAAAATATGAGAAGATGTGACAGTGACCTGTTTCAGAAAATGCATGTCTAGTCTTGCTTGTGGCAACCTTGCTCTGGGCACTCTATCGGAGTGACCAGGACTTGCTGATACATGATAGAGGGCTGTGGGAACTCTGCATACGCTGGAGGAGAGGGAATGCTAGTGCTAGGGGAAGGGCGGGGAGGGTACTGCTATCTCTCCTGTAGGTGCCTGAGGATTTCAAAGAAACACTGGGTGTGTGGGGCTCCCCATTCCATCTTCAGAGATAAGGAAATCACTGTGGGGGAAGCAGGACAGCCCACATGGCTACTAAGATCCCTAGAAATTCAAAGGAGCCTCTGGACATAAGAGACAAACTCTGGGTGCATTCAAGAGGGGCTGGCAGTTAAAGAGGCTCAAAAAAAAAAAAAAAAAAACCAGCACTGGCCTTGAATTCAGATGGATCTTCATTCTAGTTTAAGTTTAAGTTCTGCAACTGAACAATGTTATAAACAGAGGCTTTGTTTAAGCGAGAAAGATGTGCCTCATACAGGAGAGAGACGCCGCCGTCCTCGTGTGGAAGGCAGGGCTTGGTGAATGGTGTGTGGGCTGGGTTTCAGCTCTCCTTTCAGGACCCTCTCTGCTGTGAACCACATATGCAGATGTGAATAGGCACGTGCAAACCACTTATCTCTAGACTTCAGAGTCTTTATCTGTGGAGGACAGATTGGGCTTGCTCAGTGGTATTCAAACTTTTTAAAAATTGGGGGAAAACTTCCTCTTTTTTCAAGCAAAATCATATTTGTAAATTGAGACCCTTGGGGCACCAGGCCCTCTAGCCTACAGGCAGCTGGGCTCCTTTCCTTTGGGAAACGGGGGTACAGGTAACTAATGCTAATCAGCTATCAGTATTGTATAATTTTCTTTTTCTTTCTTTCTTTTCCTTTTTTTCTTTTTTGTTTTTTGCTCTTTTTAGAGCTGCACCTGCGGCATATGGAAGTTACCAAGTTAGGGATCAAATTGGAGCTACAGCTGCCGGCCTACGCCACAGCCACAGCCATGCCAGATCTGAGCCATGTCTGCGACCTACACCACAGCTCACAGCAAGGCCAGATCCCTGACCCCCTGAGTGAGGCCAGGGATCAAACCCGCAACCTCATGCTTCCTAGTCAGATTCGTTTCCTCTGCGCCATGACAGGAACTCCACTACTGCATAATTTGGATGAGAAAAAACTTGTGAACATCTAAAACTTCCTCCTGAAGCAGCTTTTAGCCCTGGACTTGATCTTCCAAGTTGCTTCCAACTCTGAATACCCTTTGCTTCTGGGAGAGGCCTAAGTTTTCAGGCAAGGAACTATCTTGTTCCTCTGGTGTAGACTGGGGAAGCCACCGTTATTACCATAGAGCTTCAGCTGCAGGCAAAATTGCTGGACAGAAACGTTTTCCTCCAGGCTCAAAAAGTACCAGCCCTCATCCTCTTTCTTGCTTTCCAAGATACTCAGGCTCATGTTTTCCAGGTGAAACGCATAGCCATCCTCCAGATAGCGTGGAGAACTCCCTTCTGGCAGATCGAGAGACACTATTTTCTTCTTGATGTTGTGGACGGGTGATTCTGCCATTGAGACCAGAATGTGGATGCTCTTGTTCATGCTCTTTCTTATCCCCTCGGATGTCAGGGGCAGTAGCACGCTGCTTCCCAGCCGCCCAAGGACCTTTGGGCAATTCATCGAACCCTCACCTGTGAAAGGCAGGAGAAGAAAGACCCTTATTGTGGAAGCCTTTGAGACCCACCTCCTGTGTGTGCATCAGGAATAAGAGACTGGAGGATCTCCTCTTCCTGTTGGGCTCCCTGGGGGTTGCCACCTCCTTAGTTTATGAGGATCGCAATATATTCTCAATATTTCAAAAATCCCAATGGAAATCTTTTTTTTTGGTCTTTTTTTGTTTTTTGAGGGCTGCACCTGCAGCATGTGGAGGTTTCCAGGCTAGGGGTCGAATCGGAGCTGCAGCCACCGGCCTTCGCCAGAGCCACATCAACGTGGGATCCGAGCCGCGTCTGCAACCTACTCCACAGCTCACGGCAATGCCAGATCCTTAACCCACTGAGCAAGGCCAGTGTTCGAACCTGCAACCTCATGGTTCCTAGTCGGATTCGTTAACCACTGAGCCACAACGGGAACTCCCCAGTGGAAATCTTAAAATTACTTATGACAGAGCTGTCTAGACAAACTAGGACACTGTGTTTCTTTGGTCTAGGAGGAAATCCTATCAACTCAGATTTATGGTTATGGTACCTAAGGCACAGAGAAGTTAAATGACTTCCCTAATTAATTCCTCGGCCAGACTTTTCACAGCCATTGGATATATAGCATGAAGGATGGAGAGTAACTGAAAGGGAGTCTCAGCTTGGATGCCCAGGAGACCAAGGTTAGAGAAGCATCATTTCATGATGAGGAGGGAAGAGAAAAGTCTGGGGGATGAGAAGTCAGGGAGGAGGTAAGCCTGATGTTCAAACTGTAGAATGCTAACTCTCCAAAAAACTTTTAAGATATTTAATTGTCCAGGGTGAGAAATTATTTTATTTCTCCTTTTCAAAAAGCTGAGCCAACAGCAACCAAAAAAACCTCAAACCTGCGAGGGATCCTACTGCTGACTGTTTAACACCTCCTCTCTCCTCAAATATACAACCTCAGTGGTCTTCTCATTTCACTGATAATGGAGAAGAAACAAGAGAGAACTTCCATTTGTTTCCACAACCAAGTCAACCAACATCCTTGGATGGATGGCCTATGCTCCTGGGTAAGGCTATCCAGGATAAGTGCTTCCTTATGGAGCACTCACCTACTTCAAGGCTTTGCTTCTACAATTGCCCTCACCCTTGCATCAACAACTTTGTTTTTGTTATGGCATGTTGTTGGTTATTTCCATTAACACACAGAGTATCCACATGTAATTTTCCTCATTTTAAAAACCCCTCACCTGATCCCATGTTCATTCCCAGCCACCTCCCCATTTCTCTATTTTCCTTTATCCCAAAGTCCTTTAATGTGTGTTTATACTTTTGGTCCCCATTTTCTGATCCATTTTTTTTCTTGTACCCACTCCTAACAGACATTCTTCCCTACTATTCATTGGACTTGTCAAGGTCACTGTATACTCCATGATATTAAGTCAATTCTCTAGCTTCATCTTGCTTTCTCAGGAGCACTGGACATAGTTCATCATCCCTCCTTTGAAACACTGTCTTCATTTGACCCAAAGAACAACACACTGTCTTGGTTTTCTTCTTATCACACTGGCTGCCCCTTCTCAGTGGCCTTGACTGGAAATGTCTGCTTTTGAAGATCTCTAAATACTGGAGCATGTCAGGACTCAGGACTTGGACCTCTTCTCCTCTTTCCCAGCCACACTTAACTAGGTGCATAGTTGGACATGTTTCTGGAATGCTTATAGAGATACATCTCCCACCCAAACCCCTCACTCGACTCCAAACTGCCTACATAGGTTGGTATTTGTAGATCTATGGGCATCTCCTCAGACTTAGCAAATGAACTCTTAATTCTATAGCCTCTTCCTCAAACAACATTGCCATTCTCCCAAATTCTCAGGCCAAAACATTGGAATCATTCTGAACTCTCTCTCTCATACTCCACTGTCTATCAGCAAATCCTGTTGGCTCTACCTTCAAAGCATATCTGGCATCTGAGGAATTCAAACCTCCTTCATTTCTACCACCATCATCATAGGCCTGAGCCAGCCATTGTCTTCCAATTAATCTCCCTGTACCCATACAGTGGAGAGAGCAATATTTTAAAACTGTCTCTCCTGCTTTTAATCTTCCAGACCTTTCTAAGCACCCATAGAATAAAGTCCGCAGTCCTGTTATGGCTTCAAAGACTCTGAGTAACTCAGTCCCTGGTATCCCTCCAACTCCACCTCCTGCCCTTTCTCTGCTCATTGCACTATGGCCACATGGCTCCGGCTGTTCCATAATTCATCCAGAACATTCCCATCTCAGAGCTTTTGCATTTGCTGCTCTCTGTCTTTCATCTCTTCTGTTACACATCTAAAGAGCTCATTCTCTCATTTTATTTCAGATTTCTGCTCAAAAAAAAATCATCTTTTCTGAGAGACCTGCTCTGACCGTCCTATTTAGGGTAAAATCTCCCTTCTTTTTTTTCTTTTTTTGTCTTTTTTGGACCACACCTGAGGCATATGGAAGTTTCCAGACTAGGGATCAAATCAGAGCCTTAGCTGCTTGCTTACATCACAGTTGCAACAACACCAGATCCAAGGCATGTCTGTGGATTACACCATAGCTCAGGGCAACACTGGATCCTTAACACACTAAGCTAGGCTAGGGATCGATCCCAGGTCCTCATGGATACTAGTCAGGTTTGTTACCGCTGAGCCACAATGGGAACTCCACCTATCCCATCTTGCTTGTCACTGTCTGAGGTTATACTGTATATTTGTTTGTTTGTTTGTTTGTTTGTATTTCTCATCCACTAGAAGGCCAACTCCTTAAGAGGAAGAATTTCATTTTGTATACTGTTTTGTCCCTAGGACCTACAATAGTGGTTGGCCCTTAGTAGGCTTTAAATAAATATCTGTTCGGTTTATGAAAGCTGAAAGCCATGTAACCTGACTAAAAGCTCTCTTATTTATCTTTGCCCAGTATGGGACTGACATAAGCCAATGTTTGTAAAAGAAGGAGACCATGACTCAGAGAGAGCTCAGATTGTTCTAGTTGATAAGAAAGCCAGAAGAGTGCAATAAAACTGTATGCTTAAGTAATGTAGCCTCCTATAAAAGGTGTAATTAACTTGTGGTTGAGATGGGTTGCTGGAAATTCAGGCAAATTGACTGAGATATTCTCAACACCAAAATGCAAAGATAAAGTGGAGAGCATGTTAGAATTTGTAAAGGGCCCAACTGAGAACAGACTAGAGAGTCAGAAGTTGGGAAAAAAGAAAAGCAGGATTTGAGTGGTTGACCCTTACAATTATTAACAAATAGTGAGAAAGAAAATTAGACATATTTGTTCTTTTACCTTTTTTTTTTTTTTTTTTTTTGCTATTTAGGGCCGTATCCATAACATGTGGAGATCCCCAGACTAGGAGTTGAATTGGATTTGTAGCTGCTGGCTTCTACCACAGCCACAGCAACGCAGGATCCAAGCTGTGTCTGCCACCTACACCAGAGCTCACGGCAATACCAGATCCCTGACCCACTGATTGAGGCCAGGGATCGAACCTGTATCCTCATGGATGCCAGTCAGATTGGTTTCCACTGAGCCACTCCAGGAACTCCCATTTGTTCTTTTACATATTGCTAATATATCAGCTCTTGAAACAGAGTGCTCCCCCCCCCCCCCCCGCCGGTTGCTTAATTGATTAGACAAGGAATGTTGCTCAGGGTGCTTGTGTTGCTGTTGCAAAGATAAAGTGGAGAGCATGTTGGAATTTATTCCAGCCACACTCATGGTTGTCTGATTGTCCAGATTTATAATGGTAATGTGGTAAGTACAGTACCCAAGAGAGCAATCTCTTGGGTACTGAACTTAAACTTCAACCAATAAAGGGATGGGACCAAAAATCAGAACCATTCATGCAAGTAGAAATGTCATGTGCTACAAGGGCCACCTGAAAGGGGGTACGAAATTCATATAGATAAGCATATATGCATTTTCTGGGAGCATGGCCATAAATGTCATCTCTCAATGGAGTCTGGGCTTCAACTCAAGGTTGAGAATTATCATTATACTGTTGATTTTTTAGACCAATTTTGATGTGGAGAAAAAAGAAATGGAATTTGTATCCATTCACAGACCATAAGCCTCCCCCCACCTAACCCAACAGACTCTTTCTTTAGCTTTTTGAATTTCTTTCTTTTTTTTCTTTTTTCTTTTTTTGCGATTTCTTGGGCCGCTCCAGCAGCATATGGAGGTTCCCAGGCTAGGGGTCTAATTTGAGCTGTAGCCTCTGGCCTACACCACAGCCACGGCAACGCCGGATCCTTAACCCACTGAGCAAAGCCAGGGATCGAACCCGAAACCTCATGGTTCCTAGTTGGATTTGTTAACCACTGAGCCACAACAGGAACTCCTTCAATTTCTTAAAAATTGTTTTAAATTAAACTGTAGTGGATTTACAATGATGTGCCTATTTCTGCTGTACAGCAAAGTGACTCAAACTCATTGAAATATTCTTTTTTATATTCTTTTCCATCATGTCCCTCCCAGGAGGTTCGATAGAGTTCCCTGTGCTATACAGCAGGACCTTGTTGTTTATCCATTATAAATATAACAGTTTGCATCTACTAACCCCAAACCCAGTCCGTCCCTTTTCCTCCCCGCTCCCCCTTGGCAACCACAAGTTCCCAACAGACTCTTTACACCATGATTGTTTTCAGAACTTGGAATTGGTAAAGAGTCAGGGGAAGAGAGGATATACAATGGGGCAGGCAGTAGCCAAAAAAAAAAAAAAAAATCAAAGAGAAAAAAGAAAGAAAGAAAGAAAAGTGGAGGGGAAAGAGGAAAAGGGCAGATGAGAAGAACAGGCTGAGTGGTTTAGGAAGACTCGATCATGGAGAATGGAATTAAGACTTCATAAGGAAGAGACCCTCACATAACACAACCCACATAAAGAATGATGATATAACAAGTGCGTATGAGTGGCCGGGTTTGCAGGGGGTATGTGAAGTCATCACCATCTAAGCAAGGGTGGAAAAATAAGTGGGGACTATAAAGTAGTTGGTAAAACCCTTCAAGTAGAGGCACGAGTCCTGAAACATCCGATTGCCTGATGAGTGTTTTCCAGTGGGTCTGTGATTCAGTCAGCCCCTGTTTACTAAGAGAGTCTGGAGGAAACATTGGTAGCTACTAACACCAACTCATTTTCCTTCCAGGGTAATTCTACTTAGAAAGTAGAGTGATTCACCAGGGCCCATGGATATTTTCCTGAAATCAGTAGCCATTAGCCAACCCTTTCACAAGGTGGGATTCTACCTAATGATAACTCTTTTTTTTTCTTCTTCTTTTTTTTTGGCACAGCCCTGACACTTTCACATGTGCTTAGAACATCTTGCTAAAGCATGTCTTTCAGGTCTGACTTAAAGGGCTCACAGTTCTTAAGGGAAAAGCTAAGCTTACAAAGAAAAGATGAATATGTCTAAGTCTCCTTTTTAAACTGAAGTCCTACCAGCTGTCCTCCTAGTCCCATTCCTTGACGCCACTGGGTCTTTCTAGCTCAGAATCTTTGCACTCACTGTTCACCAGCCTGAAAGCCTGTTACTGTCCTTTGTTTGCCCGGCTAACTCCTTCTGTTCTTCAGGCCTCTGCTTTTGATCCTTGGCTTAGATTTGGTTTCCCCACCATGTGCTTCCAGTGTACTTTGCACCTCTCCTTTCATACCGCTCATCGCACTTTTAACTCTGGTTCAGTGTTTGTCATCCTTACTCAATTATAAGTTTGCAAGAGTAGGGACTGTGTCTGTTTTGTTCACCACTGTAATCACCAGGTAATACCTGCCTGGGACACAGAAGCAACTCAATAAATCCTTGTTCCCCAAGAGAATAAAAAAAAAAAAAAACAAACTGAACGAGATGAATGAATGAATGAATGAGTGAATGAAAAAAATGACAACATAGAGTCTAATTTCTCCTCTTTACAAAATTAGAATATACTGCTATAATCTTTATAACATCCTGAGGAGGTATTTATGTAGGGAAATGATGGGGACCCTTCTCTCCACCCACCTGGTGAGGAGATGGAAGTGCCTTAGCAAGGAAACCTAACTTTCAGGTACAAAAGGCCACTTATCATTCCCTCTGAATATTCACAGCACTTTACTTCTGCATCTGTGCCTTCATCTAGAATATGCTTTTCAAGTCCTATAAAAATCCAATGTGAGGAGTTCCCACTGTGGCATAGTGGGTTAAGAATCTGACAGTAGTGGTTTGGGTTGCTGCAGAGGTGAGGGTCCTTGGATTCAGTCCCTGGCCCAGGAACTTCTATATGCCATGGGTGTAGCCATTAAAAAAAAAATCCAGTTTACTAGATGTATGTATTTGGAAGGGCATGCAAAAAACTGGTAACACTAGGGTGGGGTATGGAAGGGAGATTTGTCCTTTGTCTATGCCCTTTTATATTGTTGAAGTTTTATAGACATATATGTGATACTTTTCCAAGAAACAAACTATCTTACAAAAAAATTAAATGAAAACTTACATGAGGAAAGAGGTTTCTGCTCACTTTCCAAATTCCAGATCAAATACTTTTAAATGTCTTCGACTTTCCTCTATGATTTCATCAGCCTCTCTTATCTTTTGAAAATTCCTATACTTCATTTCAAATCAATTAAACTCAACTCATATGCTTCAATTATAGATAGCATAGTCTAATTTTTACCATGGGACCTGGATGCAACTTTTAACATTCCCTTCCTCCCTAAACATAATCTTATCCACTTTCACGGATTGAGGCCTCCGCAGTCAGGCTGTGTGACTACAGAGAGATTGCTAAACTATTCTGTGCCTCTTTCCTCTTTTACAAAATTGTAACGGTAACAATAACAACACATATCTCTTAGGGTTGTTAAGAGAATAACATAAGTAATACATGTACGCTTACAGCAATATCTGGTAAATAGGAAGGATGTTGTACATATGCACATATTATTGTTCATTCAACAAACATTTGTGGAAGGGCCCTCATATACAAGATACTGCATCAGGTTCTGGGCAGAGGTTATGGTTGTTTATTTTACTTTCCCCACACCTCACATCATGTGTCCTTGATAGATAGTTGTGAATGGGATTGTTCAAAGTTAATCTGGGGTGAAAACCTAATAGTTCTGAGGTTCTGATTTCTAGCCCAGCACTGGAGACAATGAAGGGGATGGCATTATATCACAGTATTAAAGCTTTTGAGAAATAAAGGTGCCTAGAGCTACAACTTGGGATAGAATTGGGCCAGTGAACACATGAGGTTGGGCTAAGTTGAAAACCCCTGCATTTGTCCTTCTCCTCTCCCTCCATGTGTGTGAAGGAGGTAGGGAGGACCTGAAAGGAGGAATAAAAATCCCACTGGAGTAGAGTCATCAGTTGCCTCTGATGTACCACTCTGGTGGGGGATGTTGATAACAGAGGAGGCTATCCATGTGTGGGGGTAGTGGGAAATTTCTGTATCTTCCCCTCAGTTTTGCTGCAAACCCAAAGTGTTCTAAAAAAATGAAGTCTATTAAAAAATATCATTGGGGGAAATGGAAAATTCACATTATTGGGGGAAAGGACATGTGGACTTTTTGATTTTTACAATTCTGACTGGGCACTGGAAGTTGAGCTAAGTTGAGATAGGAAGGAGAGGGGTACTGATTTTACAAGAATTGGGCTTCTTGGTTGGGTAGCTCTGTCATGGCTGACCTGTCCCACTTGCAAAGCATTTCCGTTTGGGTTTTATTGGGGTTTCACTAAAGGGTATGTATTTAAAAATAAAAACACTAAAATTTTTGTACCTATTTCAGAGAAGACGAACGCAAGGAAGGGAGCCACTGCTGATTGGGTGAACACGCCCCATAGGGATGGGCTGTTTCACACTAATGAGTGACCTCCAAAGCCATCAGAGCAGCAGCTGTCACCAGAACTGGAGATGCCATGGGCCAGGCTGGCCAGGAGGCCAGCAAGTACCGAGATAGAAAAGTCCAGCTCATCATTCAAACCCATCACTTTAAGAAGTATCCCCACAATGGTGGAGCCACAAATGGGGTGCACCCAGGAACAATTGACTCCCCCCCTGTGATGGCTTTAAGTGGTTCCATTTGGCTTACTGAGTCCTGAACTCAGTTTTTCCTCTTTAGACCCCAGGCGGTAAAAGGGCCAGGGGCCTGCCTGATTCCAAGGAAAAGCGGGGCCAAAGAGGGGCTATTCATCTAGGAATCTGGCCAAAGATAGAGCCAAGTGCAGCTCCTCTGACAACCCTAGCATATCTCTGGGCTTTGCCTGGAAAAGTCCGTAATGGATTTGCAGTCTCAAAAACCCCAAGAACAAAACATCCAGAGCCTCAGGATTTTCCCCCTTCCCTAATGCCACTTCCATGCCAGGCTTCCTCCCACAGTCTAAACAGAATCCCA
The DNA here is from genome assembly GCF_016906955.1 of Phacochoerus africanus. Classification (NCBI taxonomy): domain Eukaryota; kingdom Metazoa; phylum Chordata; class Mammalia; order Artiodactyla; family Suidae; genus Phacochoerus; species Phacochoerus africanus. Next base: position 90,119,535 of record NC_062549.1, on the reverse strand, counting down.
AAGCATTTAAGCAGAGAGGAGATCCTCGCCTCCCTCCACAGTGAGCCCATAGTCCACTCCTCACTTGGCCTTTTCCTTCTTAAACACATTTTTCTGAGCTCCGTTACTACTAAACAGAGAATACCAGCTTGCCTTTGGAGGACAAGCCAGAAAGACAGGAGAAGGGCCTGGCTCCACATGCTTTGTTGTGTGTCTGGCCCTACACTGGAGTTGCCGTGATCCTGAGGGTTCCCAATTTTCATTTCTTACTTACCGTAACAAGCCCCAGGCTCCAAAAATCCTGACTTCTCCCCCTCTTGCTGCTTTGGAACCTTTTCCAGGAAAGTAGCCACCAGTATGACCACACTGTGGCCACTATCTATTCTCAACCAGTGCCTGGGGTTTTCACTTCTACCCTCTCTTCCCACTAACAGCTCTTTCTTGTACTTGGGCCATGTTTTGGTTTGTGCACTTGTGTGTGTAAGGATCTCCTTCCGGGACAGGGGAGTAGGAGCAGTCTCCCAGACCTCCATCCCTCCAGCTTAGTTCCTTAGCCTGGTCTTTGCCAGAGGTATCCCCATGCAAAACCAACCCACTGGCAGGACTTTGACTGGAGCCTCTCCCCCCCAGAAAAGCTGGTCCATAACGGGACTGGTGCCTTTGGTTTAGAGCTCCTGGTCTCCTTGGAAACTAGAACTGTTGGGGCTGAGCCTCAGAACCTGGGAGCCCAGTAACTCACAATGTTCCTTCCTCTTTGAAAGAAGCAGACGGAACTCAGAGCCTCTGAGGAAGAGGGAGCCATATCACAGCCCCCCTCCGCCCACCCCTGTGTCCCTTTTCCGTCCACGGGGCTAGCTGAATCCTGACAGGTAATCGTGGGACCCAGAGACAGATGAACACTCACCCGTTGTGCAGCTCAGCTCAAAGGCCAGGGACAGAAGCAGCAGGACGTTCAAGGAGAAGAGCCTCCTCTTGGGATCCATCAGCCAGTGAGGAGAGGGAGGGAGGGCAGCCTGGTGAGGAGCTGGCAGCTGCTCACAGACGCCACAGCAGAGTGAGCTCCGTGTCAGGCAAGTGCTGCCTCTACTGTCTAGTTTATGCATCAGGAACCAGCAGTCTTCCTGTCTCACAGGGACTTTTTCTGCCTGTGCCTCGAAGATTGCTCATCTCTTTTCAGGCCTTAAGTCACTCAGCTGTTCCCAAGAAGTCAAAGTCAGGTGCTTAGACTATAAGAGCCGGGAAGGGAGCAGTGTAGTCATCTTGGCCAATCCCCAGGTTTTTGGGCAGAAACGTGCTCCCCTCCTCCCTTTCTTAGCTGTCTCCCAGAAAGGAAAGGGGGTGTCAAACCTCTCTGGGTGGTTATGTCTGGGAACTCTTCTTTGAGTACAAAAAAAAAAAAGATGTGGTTTTGTCAGGCCACACCAAATCTGGATGGGTTAGTTCAAAGCTGAACTTGGATGACTGAACTTTAATGAGCTGATGGACCCTCTCACTTCTGATTTGTTTCATAATTCCAAAGAACACCTCTCCATGAAGTCAGCTCCTTGTGCCAAAGCCACAGAGAGATGGGGTGGGCAAGGGTGTGTCCACTGGCAGACCTAATTTCCCTGTTGAGTATAATGTGGTAGGATTTAGTGAGCCCTGTGCCATGTTTGGAGGGGCTGCCTTTAGTTTTAGAGCTTGTAACTAATTTTTTGCTGAGGAGGAGGGTCTAGAATTGACAGGAGGATAATGTGCTTTTCTATAGGTTGTTATAAAACATGAAACATAGGAAAGAGGCTATTACTGGCTCACAGGGGACTCGGAAAGGCCAGGCCAGTGTTTTTAAAGTCCACTTTGGAGTTTCTGTTGTGGCTCAGCTGGTTAAGAACCAGACTAATATCCAGAGGATGCAAGTTCAATCCTTTGCCTCATACAGTGGGTTAGAGGATCCAGAATTGCCATGAGCTGCAATATAGGTCGCAGATGTGGCTTGGATCCGGTGTTGCTGTGACTGTGGTGTAGGCCAGCAGCTGCAGCTCCAATTTGACCCCAGAAAAACTTCCATGTGCTGCAGGTGCAGCCCCCCACCCCCAAAAAAGGCGCCAGCTCCTGTTACCCTTATCCTTTTAGGGAGACCCATTGGAAAGTACCTTGACCTGTTCAACTGGACTTTACTTTTCTTTCCTTCTTTCTTTTTTTTTTAGGGCCACACCCACGGCATAAGGAGGTTCCCAGGCTAGGGGTCTAATCTGAGCTGTAGCCGCTGACCTATGCCACAGTCACAGCAAAGCCAGATCCAAGCCACATCTGTGACCTACACCACAGCTAATGGCAATGCCGGATCCTTAACCCACTGGGGCAAGGCCAGGGATCGAAACTTTGTCCTCATGGATGCAAGTCAGATTCGTTTCTGCTGAGCCACGATGGGAACTCCTGAACACAATCTTTATTTCTCATCCTTTCCCCTCCCTCCTTCACGCACACACTCAACACCCAACCATCCTCCCCACAACACTACCAGTGGAGTGTGTGGAGCTGGCTTGTACCAACTCATGAAAGCCAGCTATGAAAATTTCAGGAATTTGTGAGCTGGTTGGTTGATAAACATTACCATTATTAAAAACTGAATTACAGGAGTTCCTGTCGTGACTCAGTGGTTATCGAATCCGACTAGGAACCATGAGGTTGCAAGTTTGATCCCTGGCCTTGCTCAGTGGGTTAAGGATCCAGCGTTGCCATGAGCTGTGGTGTAGGTTGCAGATGCGGCTCGGATCCCGCATTGCTGTGGCTCTGGTGTGGGCCGGTGGCTATGATTCAATCCCTAGCCTGGGAACCTCCCTATGCTGCAGGAGTGGCCTAAGAAATGGTAAAAAGACAAAAACAAAAACAAAAACAAAAAAAACTGAATTACATAAACTTACAATTAAATAAATTATATCAAAAACTAAGGGAATAAAAACTCAAAACTCTTTACTTCTTAATTATCTTACATTTTACTCTTCTTTATGCTCTTGAGGGCATTTATGTCTATTGTATCTCTGTGGTGGAAATAGTCTTCCAGGTTATATGTGCTGCTACACTTCTCTTCCCAGCTCTACATTCTGTGGCATAATGTTGGTAGCTTGAAATCAGCCAGGGTGAGAGTACATATACTATGAAAATTGGAAAATGATATAAATCAGTTTTGATTTATTGTTTTAGAATGTTTAGATATAAGAAAGTGATAGAGAAAAAGTAATGATGCAGATTAAACTTAAAAGTGTGTCATGACTGTAGCCTTTACATTGTGAAATACATTTAAAAAAAATGAGGAAACGTGTTTCCAGTATTCAAACACTATCATCTTATTCAGCAAAAACTCACTACTGTCACCAATGAGCTAGTGAAGTCACAATATATGTCTTTGCTGTTTCACATTCATTTAAGTTAAAAACAATTGACTGCAGGCAAAAGAGAGAGTGAAGTTAAATATTTAAAGTGTTGAGAAAAACACATCAACTGATAATTTTCTGTATCCTGTGAAATTACCCTTCAAGAGGGAAGGGGAAATAAAGACTTTCTCAGACAAATAGAAATGGAGAGACTATGTTGCTAGGAGTTCTGACTTGTAAGAAATGTTGAAAGAAGTTCTTTAGAAGGAAAATAATAAAGGTCAGAATCTCAGATCTACCCAGGAAGAGCATCAGAGAAGGAATAAATAAAGGTAAAAATAGAAGCTTTTCTTAATTTATCTAACAGATGACATCATTCAAAATATTAACAATAATTATATAAAATTATAACTATATTGCTATTATTATATTTCACTTATATAAAAGTGAAAGGAATGACAGTGATGATACAAGGGACAAGAGGAAGGAATTAAGATTATCTTGCTGCTATAAGGTACTCACACTACCCATGAAGTGGCATAATGTTGTTTGAAAGTGTGCTTGGATTAGTTGTAAATATATATTGCAAAATTTAGGACAACCACTTGAAGTTTAAAAAAAAAAGTATAACTGATATATTAAGAAAGAAAAGAAAATAGAATTATATGAAAACTCAATTAAAACTACAAAAGGCAGAAAAAGAGTGGAAGGCAATAAGAGCAAAAAAACAAGGTCAACAAATAGAAAATTGTAACAAATGTGGTAGATAGGAATCCAGTGGTATCGATAATCACTCAGAATGTCGATGGTCTAAATTAATCAATTAAATGACAGTAAGTGTTGGAATGCCTCAGAAAATAAGGTCTAACTATATGTTGTCTACAAGAAGCCCACTTTTATTTATTTGTTTGTTTGTTTGTTTGTTTTGCTTTTTAGGGCTGCACCTGGGCATATGGAAGTTCCCAGGATAGGGGTTGAATCAGAGCTAGAGCTGCCGTCCTACACCACAGCCATAGCAACACAAGATTGGAGCCACATCTATGAACTACACCACAACTCAAGGCAATGCTGGATCCATAACCCACTGAGCAAGGCCAAGGATCGAATCTGCAACCTCATGGTTAATAGTTGGATTTGTTTCCTCTGAGCCATTACAGGAACTCCTAAGAAACCCACTTTAAGTATAAATACATATATAAATTAAAAGTAAATGAATGGAGAAAGAGAAAACAGACTAACACTAATCAAAAGAAAGCAGAAATAGGAAGCTTCCATTGTGGCTCAATAGGTTAGAACATAACATAGTCCTTGAGGATGCAGGTTTGGTCCTCAGCCTTGCTCAGTGGGTTAAGGATCCAGCATTCCCACAAGCTGTGGTGTAGATCGCAGATATGGCTCAGATCCCACATTGCTGTGTAGGCTGGCAGCTGCAGCTCCAATTCAACCCTTAGCTGGGGAACTTCCATATGCCGCAGGTGTGGCCACAAAAAGAGAAAAAAGAAAGAAAGCAGAAATAGCTATATTAATTTCAGACAGAGCAGACATCAAAGCATGGAAAGTTATCAAGATGAAGAGGGATGTTACATAATGACAAAGGGATCAATTCTCTAAGAAGACATATCTTAACATGTATGTGCCTAATAATAGAGCTTCAAATATGTGAGGCAAAAACTGTTAGAACTACGAGGAGGAATAGTTAAATCCACTGTCATATTTGCAGACTTCAATACCTGTCTATAAGAAATAGAGAGATCCAATAGGCAGAAAATCAGTAAGGACATCACTAAACACAACACCGCCACCAATCAACTGTGCATAATGGACATCTATAGACTACATCATCCAACAAGAGCAGAATACACATTCTTCTCAAGTTCACATGGACTGTTCACCAAGATAGACCTTCTTTGCCATGAAGCACACCTTAACAGATTTAAAATAATAGAAGTTATACAATGTCTGCTCTCAGATCAGAATGGACTTAAACTAGAAATCAACAGGAAAAACTGGAAAACTTCAATGTATGTGGATATTAGTATACAATTCTAGATAACATAGGTCAAAGAGGAAATCTCGAGACATTTTTAAATATTTTGAACAAAATGAAAATGAAAATACTACTTATTGAAATGTGTAGGAAAGAGAAAAAAGTTGTGCTTAGAAGGAAATTTATGGTACTGAATGTATGTATTAGAGAAGAGGAAAGGATTAAAATCGATAATTTAAGCTTCTGCTTCATGAAACTGAAAGAAGAGCGTATTAAATCCAAAGCAAGGAGAAGAAAAGAAATGATAAAATTAGAGCCGAAAGAAATGAAGCTAAAAACAGGAAATCAGTAGAGAAAATGAATGAAACCAAAAGTTGGTTCTTTGAAAAGATCAGCAAAATTTACAAACCTCTAGCCAAGCTAAATAAGGGAAAAAAAGAGGACCCAAGCTATTAATATTAGAAATAAGGAGTTCTTGCAGCGACTCAGTGGGTTAAGAACCCGATGTAGTCTCTATGATGATGTGGGTTTGATCCTCAACAGAAAAAACTGGAAAACCCCACTCAGTGGGTTAAAGATCCAGGTTGCCACAAGCTATGGCATAGGTTGCAGATGCAGCTTGGATCTGGTGTTGCTGTGGCTATGGCATGGACCAGCAGCTTACAGCTCCTATTCGACCTCTATACTGGGAACTTTCATATGCTGCAGGTGCAGCCATAAAAAGAAAAAAAAGAAAAGAAACAAAAGAGGGGACTTCACTATCAACCCCATGAACATTAAAAGGATAATAAAAAAATGCTGTGAACATCTCTATGCCCACAAATTTGATAGCCTAGATTGAAATGGACCAATTCCTTGAAAGGCACAATCTGCCAAAACTCATGCAAGATGAAAAAGTCTGAATTGTGACTAGGCTTATATCTATTAAATAAATTGAATAGATAATTAATAACCATTCAAAGCAGAAAGTATCAGTTCCAGGTTGACTTACTGGTGAATTCTACCAAATATTTAATGGAAGAAATCCTATCCATTCTGTACTCTTTCAGAAGATAGAAGTAGAGGGAATTCTTCCAAACTCATTATTTTCTGTATTCTAATTTACTTTCATACCAAAACCAAACAAAGACATTACAAGAAACCCCACACACCAATAACTCTCATGAGCATAGATACAAAAATCCTCAACAAAATATTAGCAAATCAAATCCAGTAATGTACAAAAAGAATTATAAACTACAACAAAGTAGAATTTATCCTAGATATGCAAGACTGGCTTAACATTTGAAAATCAATTAATCATTCACACCAACAAGCTAAAGAAGAATCACATTGATGGATGCAGAAAAAGCATTGGACAAAATTGGATAGTTTTTCATGATAAAAATTCTCAACCACCTAGAGATAGGGAGGGACTCCTGAACTTGATAAAGAATATCTACAAAATCCTAAAGCTAAGCCATCAAGTTTGTAGTAATCTGTTACAGCAGCCACAGGAAATTAATACAGGACCTGAGGGGCAAGGTGACTAACTTGAGGTTTGCAGTTATTGTACCTGGTACACCAAGCTGCTTCATCAGACTTTGGTGGACTCAAAGCAAAAGATACACAGGTGACAATGCCTTGAATTTGGAAATGCTTTTTCAAAAGCCTTCACGTTCACTGCTTTCTTTGATCTTCACAATGGCCCTATGAAGGAGGCAGAGCTGGTGGTGGTATAAGGCAGAGGCCAAACTTGAAAATCCTGATTCTGAGTCAAGACCTCTTTCTCTTTCCCTGGAGTGTACTCATTATCCCCATGGATATTCAAGAGAGTAGGAGAAGGGAAAGTCCACTAACTGAACTCCTTAGGTGTCTGAATTTCCATGTACATTATTCTATTAATCTTTGCGACAGTAAAAAAGCAGGCATAATTATCACTATTTTACAAATGGAGGCACAGAGCTGCTAAATGGCTTGTCTGATTGCTCAGAGCCAAAAAATGGAAGGATTGCTTTCAATCCTAATCTGACTCCAGAGTTTGTGCTCTAACTACTCACTATACCACTTCCATTATATTGGGCAAGAACCTCAGACAATTAAGTTCACATTGATCCATAACCTCTTATCTGTGGAATATTCCATCTGGCACAGAGGAAGGCATTGGCAACAGGAGCATCCTGGGTGAGCACTGTTTTCTGCCTCACACATTTATCACCTGTGACAAAGCACCTCATTCTTCCCTTTGGCTTTATGGAACCCCACCCTGAGCGTGAGAAGGACCATGTGTCTGTGGGAAACAGCCCTCCCCAAACAATCTCAGGTGGGCTGCACAATGAAGTCATCTCCTATTCTTAAGCAGAAGAGAGCAAATATTCCCCTGAGACTTGCTTCTCTCTCTCCTGACACTTTACAGCTAGGGGTGGCAAAGTGACCTGCTTGAAGGTGCCTGGGTCTGGGCTGCCCTTGAGCATCCTGGCTTCCCAGCCAATGACTGTTCTCATCATGGTCTCTGACCAGAGTTCCCTATAACATGAGCCAGCCCCACAGGGAAGGGTCACGGAGAAATAGTCCAGACCACCTGGCCACTTGGAGCCCATGGGAGTACATTTATCTGGATAAGTGAAAAACAAAAAACAAAAAACAAAAAAACAAAAACCCCACAGAAAACAAAATGAAAGTTCAAAATTCCCCCAAACTCTGAAACATCTCCTAGGAGACCTGATTGTAGAGTCTAAAACTGGCCTGGGGAAAGCACTGGAAAAAACACCCTGGGGTCAGCCCTGCTGGGTGAGAGAGGAAGCCCACAGGGACAGGTGTCTGCTATGGAGGGTGAGCAGACCAGCGTACCAAACAGCCCTGTCGTGGGCTGGGGATGTAGGCGTTGAAAGGAGACGGGAGAGAAAATAAGACTCTGAGGTAGCTCTAGCTCAGGTTTTATCCAGTGTATTTACCCTGAGTATTCAGAAAGTCACCTTCCTGAGCAGATACATGTGCCCAAGTTCAAGGAGGGGAGCTTGGAACATTGCCTGGTATGGCCTGTGATGATGCCCACTGGCCTGGCCTTCTGCCCTTACCCAATCTTGGGTACTTCAAGGCCTTTACCAGGTTTCCCACATCAGGGCCTCCTCCAGGGTTCAGACCCAGCACAAAGCACTGGAGTCCAGAGGCTGGGAAGAGATTCGTGAGAATCTGTAATCTGAGGATTTTCCCTGAATCCTTGTCATTTTCACTGATGCTCCTGCCATCCTTCCAGACCCCACAGCCAATGTGTGGGTATCGTTCCTCTTCTGGGGCCTTCCTAGGACTGACCTTGAAATCCTCATGTCCCTGTTGTTTCCATAGCTCTTTTAGAAGCATTCTTGGTAGAGTTAGGGGTACTTTTTAATGTCCCTCAAATTACCCTATATGGCAGGCGTAGTAGTTCGCTAGCTAGCTTTCTACTGGCATAAGCTGCTAGAGAGAAGCAAACGCCCTTGCCATTCCACACCTTCAAGGAAGGAACAGGGTTTAGGAACCAGTTACAGAAGCTGTTGAATCACCAGCCTCAGACATTTTCTGTGCACCAAAAACTGCCTGCCAAAACTTTGATCTACCTTCTTAGACGAAAGTGGTAAATATGACAATTATGAGCAAAGTCCCTTAGAAACCCTGAATAACCATTGTTTTCCCTCTATACAAAGCTCAAACTAAGGCCTCATCTTTGGCCATTTCTAGAAGGTTCTTCGGTACCTCCGCTGAGCCCTCTTCCGCAAAAGCTGGCAGGGAGGAGAATCCTCCTTTCTCTCTGAATTGTTCCAGTCCCTAACCAATGGTGGCTTCCCTGGGAGACAGAGGCAGCTGGGGAATGAGTGCTGCATGCTCCATGACATCATTCAATAATCCTCAGAGATGCTCATGGGCCAGGTATGCAGCCTAGAACAGGGATTCCTGTGCTGTCATGCCAACAAAGGGGGCTGACTCGAAGTGAGTCCAGAGAAGAGGGAGAAGCTAAGATACTTGAACAGTTTGGAAAACTGAGCTATAAATTAGAAAGCTTCAGTGAAGAACTCTAGCTGGGATCACTGAAAAGAGTGATGAATGGTGGGGACAGCCCCAGATGAGGCGTGTGGAGGAAGTCCAGTAAGCTTCCTCTTCTCCATCCATTGGCCTGTCCCAACAGTAACCCTGAGAAAACCATCCCACTGGGCTAAAATGCAATGATTAAAAACATCATTTAATGATGTAATCATACACGGACTAACGCATTTCATTACCAACCACTCAAATGACTTTGTCAAATAACATTCCTAGTTAAGAGAGAGATATTTAGGGAATGGAATTTTTTCTTTTCTTTCTTTCTTTCTTTCTTTCTTTCTTTCTTTCTTTCTTTCTTTCTTTCTTTCTTTCTTTCTTTCTTTCTTTCTTTTTTAAGGGCTGCACCCCCGACAAATGGAAGTTCCCAGGCTAAGGGTCGAATTGGAGTTACAGCTGCTGGCCTACACCACAGCCACAGCAACTCCACATCCCCGACCCACTGAGCAAGGCCAGAGATCTAACCCGCATCCTCATGGATACTAGTTGGATTCATTTCTGCTGTGCCACAATGGGAACTCTGAATTTTTCAATATTAGTGTCCTGTCTCCTCTTTTAAAAATCGCAAATGTAATACAGCATTAAAGACAAATTTTCAAATCAAGTAAAATCTTTCATAGTTTTATAACCTTGTCACAACTGTTTTCAAGTCTGCAAATCTCCTCTACATCATTGGTTTCTTATCCTTTTTTTTTTTTTCGGGGCCCCACCTGCAGCATATGGAAGTTCCCAGGCTAGGGTCTGAATCAGAGCTGCAGCTGCCAGCCTACACCATAGCCAAAGCAAGGCCACATCCAAGCTGCATTTGTGACCTGCACCACAGCTCGCAGCAATGCTGGATCCTTAACTCACCGAGTTAGACCAAGGATCAAACCTGTGCTCTCTTGCATACTAGTCAGGTTCATTACCACTGAGCCACAAAGGGGAATCCTCTACATCTTTGTTTATAAGGTGCTGGGGTAACTGGTTCAGAACTCTGGCTCTGAGATCAGACCTGGGTTTAAGTCCCCAGTCTGTTATTCATAAACCACATGGGTTTGGCAGGTTATTTAACCTCTCTAAGCCTTTCTTTCCTCATCAGTAACAGTTGAGATGAACCGCAGGGCCCAGTGGCCTAATGAATAAGGCACTGGCCTCCTGAGCCAGGGACTGTGGGTTTGAGTCCAACCTGGGGTAAAACTATCTAGAACAATGTAAATCAGCAATAATGGAAAAAATAAAAATCATTATTTAAAGAAAAAAAAGATCAACCATCTCATAGGGTTGTTGGGAGAACTAAATGACATTAACGCAAGCAAGGTGTTCAGAGCAGGTGTCTAGTCCGTGGTGTCCATTTTGCATTTAGTGTCTGTAATTTTATTTATTTGTTGAAAGTGGGCACAACTGATTAAATGAAGAACCTCGTGTTTCTGTAGCAGGTGATGGACAAGAATTCCTTCCTGTGGTCAAGATAGGGACAATCCTCAAAGACATGGAACAGAATGTTTAAGGCACCTTGGAAAGAAATGTCATTCCTGAGCTTCCTCATAAGACCAACAGTAACTTTGCAGCATAAATTAGAGACCAAACACATCATGAGCTGTCAGAAATTTTAGCAATTGAAGAAAGAGAGGTAGATTTTTCTGCAGTGGGTATTTAAAAGCCCTGTTACAAAGGAATCAAAAACTCTCATCATAGATGATCACATTTGATATTTTAAAAAGTCAGTGTATAAAAAGAACAGGAACAATAAAATGAAATATGATTCAGAACTGAAAATGTAAAATAGAATGAAAATGCGAACTGAACACTTAGCCGCATCTAATTCAATTTTGTAGAATCCGTGTGTGAGAAGATTTGAAATCAACGTCAAAACCACACACTGTAGTAATTACATTTATTGTTTATTTTAATTGTACTTATACAAAATACCTATAGAGTTCTCATTCTGTAGGATGAGCTTGGTCACCTCAATTTATTCTTTTGCTGTACTATGAAATTTCAAGTCAAAAAATGCCTCTGGGTATCTTCATAAATAAACATCTAATGATTGAGATTTCCAGATAATTACAGTCAAGATGCACTGCCCAGGGTGGAGACTGGAAGTAATCCTCCTTCCTGAGCAGAGGCATAAGTGAAATATTTTCTTGCCATAAGCACTATGATGACTGGTGTGACCACATTTTTGTATTCTTTTTTTTTATTTGGCATAATACATGAAAAATATTATTATTGCTTAGTTTATGAAAAGGGACTTCTTAATGTTGGGTTATTTTGCCTCTCCTCTCTTGAAAGGAGTGCAAATGAAGTTCATGAGATTGTTTAAAAAGTTAAGTTTTAGAAGGCATTCTATGGAGCAAAAGAAGTATAAACCACACCCAGAAACAAAGGTTTTCTTCTTTGGTTTTACTATTTCTTTTTTTTTTCTCCTTGTCTTTTTGCCTCTTCTGGGGTCGCACCCACGGCACATGGAGGTTCCCAGGCCAGGGGTCCAATCGGAGCTGTAGCTGCCAGCCTACCCCACAGCTACATCAACGTGGGATCTGAGCCGTGTCTGCGACCTACACCACAGCTTAGGGCAACGCCGGATCCCTAACCCACTGAGCAAGGCCAGGGATCGAATCCGCAACCTCATGGTTCCCAATCGGATTCCCTAACCACTGCACCATGACGGGAACTCCTAGTTTTACTATTTCTAAACTATGCTTTGTTACGCAAAATACTGGCATTAAAACAGTAAGGAGCGGTTTCTATCCTAACACATTTTTTTCTAGGAGTGAATTATTCTTAAGAGAAGGCCTCTATTTCTGTTGTCTTGTCTTTAAGAAGCATGGCTCATAGCTCCCAATTTTGATGGCAGGACCAGGATAAAGAATTTTAAAATGCTGAATCTTGATCTCTTTGGGCCCCAAATGGCTGGAATGTTAAATCCTGCTAGCTCAGATGGCCACCTGGACCCCAGCTGTCCTTCACAAATATCCCACCAGCTAGAATCTCCAGCAGGAGCTTCTGCAAACATTCCTGCTGAATCCCAAACCATCTACTCTTCCTCCTGAGAGAGACTTCCACACTGGAACAGAGGCCTGGGAGAAAGACAGGCAATCATGTTGCTTCCTGTTTGCTTACTGAACTCTTTAAGATACAAGAATCTATTTTAAGAGCCTGGATACTAAATTTGGTTTGTCCACAGTTAGGTCATGGGCGTGGAAGAATATGAGAATTCTAGAATAGAAACAGCTTGTTTTCCCCATGAGCTCTGTACCCAGCTCTAGACCTTACTGTTACTACCCCCCATTTGCAAGTGAGGAAACTTAAGTTTAAAGAGTTAAATAACTTGCTTGAGGTCACATAATAAATACGTAGCAAGTACAGCACTTGAATATAAGTCTTGCCACTTCCTGCCACATTGGCCTGGCATACACACTTCCTAGCAAAGCTATCATCAAAGCCCTTAATGACCAGGGACAAGAAGCCTGAATAAGGAGAGACTAGAGGAAGAGAACAAATATGACCTAGTGTCCTCATTCTGTCACATTCTTTCTGGGCTCTGCACCCCTTATCCTAATCCATTTTCCTTAAGTGTCTATGATTCTTGACTTCTTTAGTATTCCCTGTCTCCTTCTTAGGAACTGCCTTCTTTTTGACCTTAGGCCCTCTCTCTCTCCCCCTCCCTTGGTCCCTCTCCCATCAGCCCTTTGAACTCTCTAGCTCTCAGGCATTTCCGGCCACTGGCCAAGGTCTGTGATTGCTGCCTTGCAGGTTTTTTTCAGCTGCCAGTCTTTTACAAAGAGTCATTCTGAACCTGCCTGCTGCCCTTGTCCTAAATTTCACATTGAGTCTCCACAAGACCTGATTCTTACTCTGTCTCTTCTCAGAAATCTCTATCTATGCCTTTCAACACTTGGCTCATTATTGCTCACATTCTTCCTTAAAGGATTAATGTGTGTGACAGCTTCTACTGCCACCCAAAGTACTTGAGGGTTCAAATGGGACCTTATGCGCATGGAAATTTTTTCCATGTTCCAAAATATATGTAGTCTAAGCCATATGGAGTCAGAAAAATGTAGATTTGAACAACAGAGGTTTAACTCACTACATATATGACCTCTTAGCTAAGTCACATTGTTGGTTGAACACAGTTTTTCTACCTATTAAATAGCACACTACAAGTTATAAATCGTAGAGTGGACATTGTGATGTGCCACTCAGACGTCCTCAGAACCAAAGCAATCATTCCCCAGTTACCGGAAGCTTTGGTGGATGACGGCTCTCAGCTGAGGTCCTCTTCAGGAGTTGCCCTCAGTCAGTTCCTTCCTCGAGGGCCACCATATCTAACAACCAGTCAGTCAGTCAGTGAAAAGATTTAAAATCCAGTCCTCTTGTCTCAATTTAGATCAGCCCTTTAGGAGCCTTCCAGCTCCAGAGCTCCTCATGGAGTCACCTGAGGCTTTTTTTGGAACTATATCTAGAGATCCTTCTCACTCTGCTCAGTCTTACATCTTTCACTTCCCACAGGTGTTGATGCCACAAGTACTCCCCAATAAACTTCCTGCACATACATCTCCATTTCAGCCTAAGATGGGGAGGTACCTTATCCAAGATATATATGTTTTGAATGTTAAAATAACATAGGGTATATAAATAAAGAACAGTATTTGATGTAGCATGGGCCCTCAATATTTGCTACTTCCTTTCTCTTCCTCTTGTTCTGTTCTTTCATTTATTCCTAAGGATACAAGACCTAGTGAACCTAGGCCTTCCAATAAGAGGTAATGTCCTTCCCTCCACCTGATCAAAACACCTTTTCACATACAATTTTTTTTTTGTCTTTTTGTCTTTTTAGGACAACACCTATGGCATATGGAGGTTCCCAGGCTAGGGGTTGAATCAGAGCTGTAGCTGCTACCTACACCACAACTCACGGCAACGCCATATCCTTAACCCACTGAGTGAGGTGAGGGATCGAATCCGTGATCTCATGAATGCTAGTTGGGTTCATTAACCACTGAGCAATGATGAGAACTCCTCACATACAAATATTTAAACGCCTTCTTGGAAAGTCTTTCATACTTTTAATGGAAGCCACCAAAAGTTTCAAGTTGGTGAATGACCTAGTCATACTTCTATTTAGAAAGATTACTTTGGCCATAGTGTGGGATAGATTTAGGTAAAACTAGAGGCTGGGAGATGATTATAAGTAATGGGCTCCACTCAGGAGTGGCAATGAGGTGGAAGAGAAGGACATTTTATTAGAAACATTTTATTGACTGCTTTGGTAGGGTTTGGTGACTGATAGATGTGGGGTGTAAAGGAGATGGATCTTTAAAGTGGCCTTTAGATTTAGGGTGTTTTTCTATGCACATAGCAATGTCATTTTCTGAGATAGTATCAGAGGTAGAGGTAATTTGGGGACAAAATTGAAAGCAAGGGCGTAAGATTAGTTTGTTGGCTTGGGATTCAGCTGAACTGGTTATGGTTCATCCAGATGAAAATTTTCAGTGATAACTTGAATATATAGAGCTGAATTTCAGGGAAGTATAATTTGGAGAGAAAGAACAATGAAAAACAAAAAACTCTTAGAAGCCACCTTTCCAACTCCATCATGTCACCCTCAGAAAGTTGAGATTTAGAGGTTAACACTTCTGAGGGACTTTTCAGAAGCCACCTGGCCAAGTTTTATTTACAAAGCCATAACCAGAAACCAGGTCTCTTGGGTCAGAGTAGCCATCCCCTGAGTTTCATTTTGCTCTATTTATATTTATGCTTCCCCAGTCTAACAATGCCTGCCATACAGTAGGTATTAAAAGTGTTTGTGGAATGAGCATACTAATTACAACCATTCTTTGAGGTAGGACTGACCTCTCCTCTCCACATCATCATTGAAATTATACCTCAGCAGCATCTTGGAAATCATCAGACCTAGGTAAGTCCTATTTAGCCACCAAATTTGCATTTCCCCAGCTGCCTCCCAACCTCGCTTCACTTCCTCTGAGAGCCTGTTGTGCAGGTCACACCCATGGGCTGATTCTGTGTGGAATCCACAGACCTGAATGGGAAAATTGGTAAAAGTAAGAAGAGAAATAAGGTATTGTTTAGGGGAACAGAAATTATGTAATCATTTCCTTCTTATTTTCTATTTGGAAAGACTTAGGCTAAGACCTTGTTCTGGATGATTTATTGAGGTTATCCTGTTTAATCTTGGTGAAAAGATCACCTGCTTTTTTTTTTTTTTTTTTTTAAACATGAGAAAACAGAGATTAGAAAGTTTACTTTTCCTGGGGTTCAAAAACTGGTAGGTTCAGAACTCAAACCCAAGACTGTCAGGCTCAAAAGTCTATTCTCTTTCCCTTATACCATGAAGCCTTCCAGAGGCTTCTATTGTGTGTGGTTCAGGGTCCTAGGTATATAAGCATGGATACCAAACATGTTCATTCCAGTGTTTTCTCTTGGTGCCGGGAAGCCAAGCCCTTCAATGTTTCTACCTTTGCAGACCCTGCAGAATTCTGTGGTCTGGAGTTTGAGACAATCCAGGAGAACCTTATGAACATAACATGGTTAGTAATGGGTCAAGTCCAAGGGAGTGCTTAGTGGGCATCGGCAAATGCCAATGGAGGGAGAAAGCATTTTTTTTTACTTCCAGCTTCAACTCTGCTGGTAACTTGTTACGTGGCCTTGGCCACACCACTTCCCTCTCTTGGACTTCCAAGATTGAAGAAAATATGGGGAAATACAAATTTTCTGGGCTTCCCTGCTGATGATTTCCAAGTCTTCTCTATAATAATCATCTCCATCACAGGGGGGATGGAAAGAGGTGAAGTATGGAGAGGGAGAGAGACTCATCCTTAAGAAGTGGTTTGGGGGCTTTGGAAAAGCGATGATTAGTTTGAATCTTGACAAATGAGTAGGAGTTTGTTAGGCAAACAAGGAGGGGGAGGAGAGATTCCAGGAAGTACAAATCTTGAGCAAAGGCCCTGCGTGAGTTTGGGGAACTGCAAGTAATTCAGGAAGGTTACAGCACTTGGTGAAAAGGAGGGGCCAGGCTAGAAATTAGACAAGAGAAATCCACAGAAGCCAAATCATGTAGGCATCAATAGTAACCCCGAGGCCCTCTAAAGAGCCTATACATGAAGATTGTGAGCATAGAGATGTCACAGTAAAACTTATGTTTTAAAAAGACTCTTCTGCTCTGTATTTCTGTCCTCTGTCAGAGAATAGCACAGCAAAGAAAGGAGCTGCTCCTGTTGCCTGGAAAGACATTTGTGGGGCAGACCCTGCTGAGCCACAGCCAACCTTTGACTCTTACCTGTCTGCCTATCTGCCATCCATAGCAACCCTCTTCTCTTCTTCATTGATTTGACAGAAAAAATGATACGAGAACTATTATCCACCACCTCAGGGAGCTGCAAAGTTAATTAATTTTCTCTAATTGTTTTTGACAAACACCTCCAGGGGAAAGACTTTCACACTGATTTTCAAGTCAGGTTTAATAAAGACAGACTTACAAATGGAATCTTTCAAGGAACAACCAGATAGATCAAATAATGACAGTTCTCTGTGAATGAGGTTTTGAAGGAATCCCAATCCCTTTCTGCCCCTTCAGTGGCTGCCAGCCTTTTGGTTTTCACTATGATTGTGGGCTTTTGTTTGTTTGTTTGTTTGTTTTTGCTTTTTTGGGGTCCGTACCCTCAGCATATAGAAGTTCCCAGGCTAGGGGTTGAATTGGAGCTACAGCTGCCGGCCTATGCCACAGCCACAGCAACATAGGATCTGAGCTGCACATGCGACCTACACCACAGCTCACGGCAACACCAGATCCTTAACCCACTGAGTGAGGCCAGGGATGGAGCCCTCAACCTCATGGTTCCTAGTTGGATTCATTTCCACTGTGCCATGATGGGAACTCCCAAGGGCTTTTTGTTTTAATGCAAGAGAGAGGCTATAGAGAGTGGAGTGGGAATAGGGCAGTTTTAAATGCCACAAATCTCACCGTTTTTTACTAAGATTCAGCCATTTTTCTATTTTAAAATTTTGTTTATTATAGTTGATTTATAATGTTCTGTCAATTTCTTATACACTAAAGTGACCCAGTTGTACATATATAAACATTCTTTTTCTCACATTATCTTCCGTCATGTTCCCTCACAAGTGATTAGATATAGTTCCTGTGCATTTTTCTTGAATGAACATCCCCTGAATTGTTGTAAGCTTTTGGCTAAAGTATAGAATTCTGAAAGAGTTGATTCTGATAATTTTACCCCCAGTGTTTTCGTTGCTTTTATGGATGAGAGCGTTTGGGAAAGTCCATACTCTGCCATTTCTGCTAAAATCTACTATTTGTGTGTATGTGTAATTCTCTTTATCAGGTTAAGGGAATTCTCATCTACTAGGCTTTTTTTTTTAATTGTCATAAAATTTTTATATCTTTTATCCATTTATTGACGTGATTATATGCTTTTTTCTATCTCTTTCTCTCTCTCTCTCTCTTTTTTTTTTTGTCTTTTGTCTTTTTTAGCTCCACACCCACAGCATATGGAGGTTCCCAGGTGAGGGGTCTAATCGGAGCTGTAAGCTGTCGGTCTACATCAGAACCACAGCAATGCCAGATCCGAGACACATCTGCGACCTACACCAGTAGCTCACAGCAACGCCAGATCCTTAACCCCCTACGTGAGGCCAGGGATCGAACCCACAACCTCGTGTTTCCTAGTTGGATTCATTTCCGGTGCACCACAACAGGAACTCTGCATTTTTCTCTTTAATGCGCCAATGTGATTAATTACATTTATAGATTGTTAAAAGCAAAACCATCTTTACATTCCTGGGATAAACCTATGATGTATCTTACTAGTTTAATTCATTCCATTTATTCATATTTTATTTAGAATTTCTATCCACAAGTGAGATTGGCCTATAATACAGAGAACTAAAAGAATAATCATCATTTGGACAACTGAACTCTGAGAAGCCTATCTACAATGTGATTTCTATGTACAAGTGTTGGCTATAACTTTTAGTTGGTTCCTCTTGGGGAGAGGGAAAATCCAGTTGAGGCTACACATAGTAAATCAGTTAGGATTTAGGATTAGATAAGTCGAAGGAGCCTGAAAAAGAGTGCCTTAAGCAAGATGTGTATTTATAATTCTCTCAACTAAACTAAAAGAAGACAAGAGGTAGTCAGTTTATTTTGGTATGGTGATTCCTTGGATATCTCTAGAATATCTGGGTTATCTCTAGGAGATGGTAGCTCTGTCACCCTTAGGTTCTGGCCTTGGTTCTCATGGTCAAAAGTGGCTACTAAAGATCCATCCATCCATTTTTTGTTCCAGGTAGCAGGGTGAAGGAAGAAATGGAAAATACCTTCCTATTTATTTGCAGAAATCCCACACAATTCCTGCTTACATAGCAATAGCTCAACCTTAGCTACATGTAAAAGAGTTGAAAAATGCGCCTTTGGATGAAGAGAACACGTTCAACTATCAGGATCTGTTAGTTTGAGAGAAAAGGGAAGATAAATATTTATTTATTTATTTATTTATTTATTTATTTATTTATTTATTTATTTACTTTTTAGGGCCACAATTGTGCCATATGGAAGTTTCCAAGCTGGGGGCCAGCCTATGCCACAGCTACAACAATTGCCAGATCCTAGTGTTGTCTGCAACCTATGCCACAGATCACAGCAACAGGGGATCCTTATCCCACTGAGCCAGGCCAGGGATGGAGCCCACATTCTCATGGATATTAGTCAGGTTCTTAACCTATTGAATTGCAGTGGGAATGCTGATAAATATTTAGTAAGCAGTTATGATTCTCTGCCACCCATAAAATGGTTTGATAGTGGAAGAGAGGACATCTTTGTAACTGGATGTATGTGAGGAAGGTGAATGCGTATGTGCTTGCATGAACGTGGACTTGGCAGTCAAGGAAAATGGGAAGGACATCTACCAACATTATGTGCTCATCTTCTTTTCTCAGTAGAATTTATCTCTCATGTTCATTAAAATTTAAACACAAGTTTCTTGATCTGGGCGCTAATTACACAGGTAATGTTTACTTTGCAGAAACTTACCAAACAGTTTCAGAACATATGTAATATTCCAATAAAGAAAACTCATGAGAAAAGGTGGCTGAGAGAGACTATTGACTAAGTTTTTTTTCAAATCTTTCCCTGGTTTTATCGATTTGAGCCACAATACTTGGCACCTGTTTTCTCTCCCATTTATGTAGAAGTATACAATGATTTAGCATAGAAATATATTTATATTTATTTTATTAACACATATAAGTACATAATAAAATGTATATAAGTATATATATGAGTGTCATTTTTGAAGTCCACAGGTCTGCATATAAAGCCTTGGTATTATATTACATTAATTATCCCATAGCTAGAAAAAAATTCAAAAATAAAACCAAATTAACATCCAGAATTTTTCAATGAAATATTTCAAACTTCACAATTTTCTAACTCACCTCCTCACACTGCAGAAATTTCACATAGAGCCTCTTCTATCAAAACCTGTAACACCGCTGAAATTTTCCATACATCAGTGAGAGCAGCTTTTCAAAGCACAAATCTGGCTGTGAAACTTTCCTGCTCAAAGCCAACCAATGGCTTGCCAATGTTCTTAGGCTAAAATTCCCAAGACCCTGCATGATATGGCCCCTGCCATCCTACCAATCCTGCCTTGCTTTCTCTAGCTTTTTTAGACATCCTGGTCTTCTCTCAGTCTGAATCTCTAGAGTGGCAAGCTTTTCCTGAATTCAGTTTTGTACCTTTGGTGCTGATGCAAGGCAGGAGGAGGTGGGAGGTGGGAATTAGAGCACTGTTTCTATAGGTGCTTGTCAATGGATCTGTCCAGTAGTACGATCACCTATCTTCAACTCCACTTGTAAATTCTTTTTTTTTTTTTTTTTGCTTTTTTGCTTTTTAGGACCACACCTGTGGCATATGGAAGTTCCCAGGCTAAGGGTTCAATCAGAGCTGCAGCTGCCGGCCTATGCCACAGCCACATCAATGTTCAACCTGAGATGCGTCTGCCATCTATACCACAGCTCATGGCAACACCAGATTCTTAACCCACTAAGCAAGGCCAGGGATCGAACCTACATCCTCATGGATACTAGTCTGGTTTGTTACCACTGAGCCGCAATGGGAACTCCTACTTGGAAATTCTCAAGAGGATGGGGCTGACTGTCCTCCAGACTTGCCTCTCCAGAGCCCTCACAAGAGATTGGAAGAGATCGGATCACTGGCCCTTTTCAAAGTAACTCCTGCCTTTCCGGTTTTTCTCATAAGAACACCAAGCCAGCCTACTATGATTATATTTAAAGCTCTTTACTGAATTGTCCAGGGGATCCCTAAAGCTCAGGGAAATTTAGAAGAAAAAGCAGTCTATAGAAATTTGCATATAAAGCAGAGTGTCATAAGACTGAGAACAATTGAAACTGATTCACTTTAATAGGAAACCCTAAAAATATGCCAATGAAATCTTGCTACCTAGACACCAGTGTTTCATTTTCTCTTGATCCTCCAAGTTACTCCAAACCTTTCGGTAAGATTCTCCCCCACCTTTTTTGTTTGGGTATCTTGCGTACAACTAGCTGATATAGGAGGTACAACTTGTGCCCTTTCAATTCTTTCTCATCTTTTGCAACTACAAACACCCTGGCTTTAACCTGATGTTGCTTAAAATTCTCTTTTGCTCAATTGAAGTTGATTTTGGAGTGGGAAAAAGTAACCTCTAGCCTAGCAGATGAGGGAGGAAAATGGGTCCACCCCATTCTGACTGAGTCTCCTTGCCAGTGAAATTCTGTAGCTGATTTTCTTACTAGTATTCCTAAGAAATAAGTAGGCCTCAGTCACATTAGGAAAATGAGATTTTCCTCATTGGTCTGACCCTGATTCTTATGAAATTAAAGCCCCAGAATTATTGTGCTAGGAAATATTTGACTCTTTGTGAACAGGTTTATTTTTCAAGAGCCACTGTCCAAGATGGTTATTTTCCACCTAGAAATGTGACAATTGCTTGCTATATATATATATATATATATCTCTTGCTTTTTAGGGCCATACCTGTGGCATATGGAAGTTCCCAAGCTAGGGATCAAATAGGAGCTACAGCTGCTGGCCTACACCACAGCCACAGCAACACAGGATCTGAGCTGTATCTATGACTTACACCACAGCTCATGGCAACGGCAGATCCGTTAACCCACTGAGCGAGGCCAGGGATTGAACTCTCATCCTCATGGATACCAGTTGTGTTCGTAACCACTAAACACACAATCAGAACTCCAATACAGATACTTTTGTATTCAAACCTCTCCAGCAACCAGGTTGGCTTTTTCTTCCAGGGACTCCCTGCTTGGTGCTCCTTTCTTTTTTTCCCCCTTTTATGAAGACTTCTCCACGCACCTTCCCCTGACCTATCACCTGCTCATTTTTGGCCTCTGATTCCAAAAAGAAGTTCTGACTGACCCTCAGAACCAGATCCAACCCTTCTGGTTTCCGTTTGCTCGGCCCTCACAAGCTCATCTGTCTAGCAGTTGTTATATCTGACACTGTAGCATTGTCATAATTGAAAGTAAATTACTAATTTTCCTTAGTGCTATCTTCCAGAATAGAATGTAATCTGTCTGAAGGCAAGAATGGTGTCTTTCTATGTGCTATATTGGAAATGATTTTTGAATCATGGCAGTGGCTTAATAAATACATATAATCACTTTTAAAATAGTCTGAACTGGAGCTCCTGTTGTGGCTCCTCAGAAACGAATCTGACTAGTATCCATGAAGATGCAGGTTTGATCCCTGGCCTTGTTCAGTGGGTTAAAGATCCAGCTTTGGCATGAGCTGTGGCATATGCCGTAGATGAGACTCAGATCTGGCATTGCTGTTGCTGTTGTGTAGGCTGGCAGCTATAGCTCTGATTCAACCCTTAGCCTGGGAACCTCTATGTGCAGGGGGTGCAGCCCTAAAAAGACAAAAACAAACAAATAAATAAATAAATAATGAAGGGATTTTTAAAAATACAAATTAAAAATAAAGTAGTCTGAATTTCTTTAAGTTATCAAAACCACCTTATCCTCAAACTACAGATTGAATCCAAGACACATTGGGTATTAAAAATTCTAATATTATACATTCTGAAATTCCGATATTCAGTGAACTTACTAATAAATATATATTTTTTTACAAACCTAATAAAATAGTCTGAACTTGGTTGGTTGGGAGCTAACATTGAAGAATGTCCTTTACCCCCAGTTATATCAGGACTATGTCAAACTGCCTTCCATCACTTAAGGATGTTTTGGGAAAATCCCTCAGTTTCATTTTTATCACTTCTAGTAACTTAGCAGTACAGTTCAATGTAAAACTCCCCTTTAACCTCTTCCTGTCCCTCCAGCTCATGGTCCAAAAATCTATAATAACTCCCCCACCCGCCTCCTATTTTATCTCACTCATTTCCAGCTTCTCAAGTGGTTTTAGGTTAGGAAGGAAAGGGCCAAACTATTTCTTAGTTACTTGGCTTCTGAGTTGGTACTGTCTGCTTCTCTGGCTAATACAAATCCACTGGAGATGCTGCCTCTTGATAGATATCCGAATATTGGCTCTTTTTTGGAGCATGGGTGTGAGTGCCTCCGTGTGGGTGGGGGTGGGAAGATTTCCACTGAAGAGTGCCGATGTAGGAAGTGTTTTCTGGCTTGGCCTCTTCCTGCTTCCCCTGACTCAGCTCCTAATGACAATGCCCCATACAACCTCTTGCTGCTGGCATCTGCCTACCCGGTGGCCAAGGTGGCAAGAAAACCAAAACCCAGTACTCTCTGCAGAGCCACTGTGGAAACTCCTTACGTGTCAAGCAATGAGGAGGCTGCTACAAGCTGCTTCTTCATCTAGTTCCAATGCTGTGTTTCTACCTCAGGGAAGAGCAATGGATCTATTGCCCAACCAAAGGGTAAGATAATAATCTACCCTTCCTTTGCATATCTTAAATCTCTCGTGTAATGCTTTCAGGGCCCCCTTCATTTGGCATCAGGGAAAAAAGACCACACTCATGAGGAGAGGAGGAAAAAGCCACAGGTCTCTCCCAACTCCAACAATCCCAATCCTGGTGATTTTCTCCTCTCTCTGGTCTTCTGCTTGTATAGAAGGTGGGTGAAGTGTGCTAGGGTAATTCTTGGGGTAGCAAAGGCAGTTCAGTCCCCCCTGACTAAGCCTAGATGTGGTACTATGCCTGACTTATTTGTAGCTCTCTTTAGAATGTGAGCTCTCTTTCTCATAGCTCTAAAGATGAGGCATTTGGAAAAGTCCCACCAGGAACCCCATTATGAATGCCTGTTGAGAGAATGGACTGATGTATTTTCTGTGCTGTCTGCTCCAAAGGGAGCCTCTGCCCAAGCTGGGCTGCCAGGCACAGAAATCACTGTCCTAAAGGCATTTATGGAGGAGACTATATCTCCTATTTCACTAAGGGAGGAAAGAAATCATCCAAGGCACTGCCTATCAGGAGTTGTGCAGACCCTCATCAGCAGATGGAACATCAGAGGCAGAAATGGTTGGGTAAAAATCAGGAATGATGAAAGAAACAGTAGGATGAGGCATAACAGAGGAATGAAAAAATGAGAGGGGAAGCTAATGGGAATATAAAATGAGAGTGACACTTGGCTGTACAGCAGAAATTGGAAATCAACCATAATTTTTTTAAAAAAGCTCAAAAAATAAAATAAGGGTGACAGAAATTTGGAAAGAGAGAAGACAGTGGTGAGAGGAGGGAAGATGAAGAGTTTGGGGTGAAGGTGAGGGTGAGGTGACAGGGCAACAGGATTGAGCTATAGCTTGTCCAGCTGGAGCATGGGGGTGGGGATGGGCAGTACAGCTGGTGAAAGAGGATAAGGGCCTGTGGTTACCACTTTCCAGCTGGTGCAGGTGGTTTGGGGCTCAATCTGTCCCCTCCCCCACCATGCGATCTTTTGAGGAGGTGGAGGGTGTGTGTGAGGGAGAGTATCATGACGTCGTGGGAAGGGAAGAGCACACCTCTCCAGGTGCAGGGGCTGCCACTTTGACAAGTGGCATAACATAACCCAAGGGCACTGGAGGAGGTTGATCCTGTTATTCTTGGACAGGAAGTGAGGGTAAAGGATGGAATTTTTCTAAGACTGCTTTGCTCTCAACAAGAGTTGCATAAATATACATGGCCAAGGAAACAATTTAAATCCAAAGCCCAATGAAGAATTTTGGAGACTTCCTCTCCTAACACTCGATCTTGTTCCCTAAAGGAGAATGTTCAGAAAAAGAGCTTACACAGATCCAGACACACAGACAGCCTCTGTCAACCTTAGCTCTTATTGATCAGCTCCCAGGATGGAGCCTCAGCACACAGCTTGGCCAGGGACTTGCTAAATATAGGCAAGGAATGAGTGAACTCAGTGATCCAAGGGTCCAGGTTTAATTTATTTGTGCCCCTGCCTGGTTCTATTACCAGGGCCCACACCAAGCTGTTTGTGCAGAGCCAGATATGAAAGCTACATTCTCTCAGTTCACAAGTGTTCCTGGATTTGCTAACCTTCCATGTGTCACCTTGTGCTGCCTGTTGGGACAAGCTGGTCCCTGATGGCATAAGTGATACACCTGGGGAACATGGGAACCTGGAGGGATGACTGGAAAATTAACTTGAGAAGAGAAGGAGTGTGGTATCCAGGAACAGAGAAGGGCAAGCCGTGGAGGAGAGAACCAAGTCCCATGGGGAGGCCTAGAACCATGAAGCTAAAGTTCAGAATAACAAGGAAATTTGGAGACATCTTCTTGTGCCTTGCTGCTCTGAAAGTGGTCCATGGACAGCAGCATTAACATCCCCCAGGAGTCTTGTTAGAAAGAGAAAATCTTGGTCTCCATGTCAGACCTACTGATTCAAAGCTGGGATTTTAAGATCCCAAGGTGATTTGCTACAGTTAAAGTGAAGGATTGAGAAGCACTGATCTAACCCAAGTTTAATCAAACTTAAACTTGTTGCAGTGGAGCCAGCAGAGGGCAGTGTTGCAGAGCTCACTAGAGCGTACTGAAGGATGACAGAAAAACAACTTGTCCTGAGACTTCAGTTCACATGAGGCTAATCATGGCGAGAACTTTAAGCTGATGCTGGACTATCTTCTTTGCAGAAAGACAAATGGTTTGAGTTCACTGATCATCACTCCACTAAGTTTTGAAACATGAGGGTCTTGGGAACACATGAAAATCAGGCTTGATCCTCATACTAGAACTCTCAGAGAAATGATGGTCTTGACATAGGGTGTCAGGTGTCCTCAAGGAAAATCTAGCTTCATGGGCATGTGACCTGTACTCAAACAGGGTCTTATTCTCAGAAGGGTGCTCCACTTGGTTCAGTACTCTGCTCCCACCATCTTGAAATTCTTAATAATTTTATCTTTCAACTTTATTCTTTTTTTTTTGGTCTTTTTTTTTGTGCCACCTGTGGCACATGGAAGTTCCCAGGCTAAGGGTTGAATGGGAGCTGAAGCTGAGGGCTACACCACAGCCACGGCAACAACAGATGTGAGCCACACCTGAGACCTATGCTGCAGCTTGTGGCAATACTGGATCCTTAACCTACTGCGAGAGGCCAGGGATGGAGCTCTGCATCCTCATAGAAACATCAGGTTCTTAACCAACTGAGCTACAAAGGGAACTCTTCAACTTGTGTTTTAAGTGAAGTCCATTGGGACAATGGAGCATGAACATCAGCAGAGAAGATGTGTGCACTATGCATGTTAATCACTATTCCTTACAGCCTCATTCATGATACCCCATGAGAATGGAATCCAGTGGATGATGTATGGGAGTTCAGTGAGGCTCAAAATGAGTACAAAGCAGTTGTGTTATGGAAGCCACTGGCTTCCACAGAGTGCTGGTGGAATGTGTGTGTTCACGTGTGAGCCATGAAATAGGAGCTGAGTAACTTCAATGATTCTACATACAAATTTAGTGTTCTTGTATTTCATTCAAAACTGACATTGCACAATATAAACAGTTAAATTCATAATAATAATCTAAAATGTTAATTTTCATTTACTCAGAACAACATTAAATAGCAAGTTAAAAAATATCATCCCTTACCAAAGGGAAAATGAGGGGGGAAGGGATAAATTAGAAGTTTGGTAATAATATATACAAACTACTATATATAAAGTAGATAATTAACAATGACCCACCGTATAGCACAGGGGACCATACTCAATATTCTGTAATAACATATATGAGAAAAGTGTGTGTGTGTGTGTGTGTATATATATATATATCATTCATTTTACTGTACATCTGAAACTAACATGTTGTAAATCAATGACATCCCAATAAAATTTAATTAAAAAATACCATCTCAAGTAGGGAGAGTCTGCAGAAGAAAGGAAAAAGCTCTATTTTGGTACATTTAATGGTACTTCTCTCCTGCTTTTGAACAGGAGTCCTGAATTTTCACTTTGCACTGAGCCCCACATATTATGTATCTGGCATATATTTTGTATGGGAGAGGCAGAGAAGAGTTGCTTCTGGTGACCTACGCTGTCTAGGGTGGGATGTGCCCCAAGTTTTCAAGTAGCTAGAACCCATAGAAACATGATGCCTGGAGATGTGTGCCTGTTCCTTAGCAGCCCAGGAATACGTTGATTTGTGATACAAAGTGACACTTCTTTCCTCTTATTCCTTCCCCCAGAAATGCTCTTTTATTCCATTCACATGTGTGCATGCATGTGTGCCTATGTGTATGTGTGTCTGTTTCCCCCAACATATCCTCACACTCTGCTAAAAATAAATAAATAAATAAATAAATAAATAATTTTTTTAAAAGGAGGCCAAAGGAAAAGATGCTATATATAGAAAGGAGGCACATACACACAAAGAGATTTATTAAAAGGAATTGGCTCATGCAATTATGGAGGCTTACAAGTCCCAAGATCTAGGTCAGCAAGGTGGAGACCCTGGAGGAATGATGATGTAGTTCCAGCCCAAGTCCAAAGGCAGAAGAAATGAAACATTCCAGTTTCAAGACACTCAGGTGAGAGAGGTTCCGCCATACTTGTGGGTAGGTGAGGCTTTCTGTTCAAGTCTTCAGCAGATTTGATGAGAACCACCCACAATGGAGAGGGTCAGTCTACTGATTCAAATGTTAACCTCACCCAGAAGCACCCTCAGAGACACACCCAGAATAGGGTTTGACTGATAACTGGACACCTCTATGGCCTAGTCAAGTTGACACATAAAATTAACCATTAAATCCATGAGGAAAACAAAAGGGTTTGGTGAACACACAGCATTGTCTCTGCCACAGAGGCAAGTAGGGGAAGGGAAGGGAGGCTGATTTTGTGTAAAGAGAAAGTGGTCTATGGTAGGTGCATTTTGCTGAAAGAGGAGAACATCTTTTTGTGACCTTCTCAGCTCCAGACCCATGAGGAGACTTAAAGGAGGGAAACGTACAACAAAATTTCCAGGTTTTAAGTCAGTGGAGGGCCTGGGGGCTCTTACTTTCCTATAATGGAAGACCCTGGTGAGAGCATTTAGTCGATTTGATGGTCTTGGGATCCCATGACGCAACTTGAAGAGCTGCCCACATATCAGCAGTGGTGAAAAGACGAAAGGGGAAACTCAGCTCCCCATGAGAGGCTTGG
Organism: Phacochoerus africanus; assembly: GCF_016906955.1. Classification (NCBI taxonomy): domain Eukaryota; kingdom Metazoa; phylum Chordata; class Mammalia; order Artiodactyla; family Suidae; genus Phacochoerus; species Phacochoerus africanus. Next base: position 90,091,527 of record NC_062549.1, on the reverse strand, counting down.
GAAGGACTCTCTTTATGTGGTAAAGGTGTATTCTCAGTTCTAGGGGAAGCAAGCCCGAGCTCACATTCCCAGAAAACCTAGTAAGTATGTTCTTCAGAGAGGCCAGAGCAAGGCAAACCATTGGGAAGAGGACCAGAACTTGGTTGGGGGAAGAGTGTGAGAGCTGGTTTGGCAAGGTTGAGGAAGCTGAAAGAGCTCCTTAGCCACGCCAGCACACGGGAGCCTGGGATTCCAGCCCTTCCCTTTACAGCTCCATGCTCCAGTCTGTCCACACTAATGGAGCAAGCATTGTCTGACAGATTTGGGGCAATTCAAATCCACTTTAACCATCATATCAAGTGTTTAAATAAGAAAACATTGCATAACATATTTTGAACTTTTTTTTTGGTGGGAAGAATGCATGTGCATATATATATATATATATATATATATATATATATATATACATATGTTGGAAAACAACTAGGCGATAAAAACAAATTACTGTGGTTTTTAAAATATCAGCCTGAACATCCTTGTAGATGAGGACAAGATCCTGCATTCTTGAATTCCACCCTTGAGTTAGAAGAGCTCATATCATGTCCACAGGAGGCTAAGAATGGTGGTTACCATGATCACTAGCCAAGGTGCAGTCCAAGCTATTCCAGAGGATAGAGCTGAAAGAGGGAGAAAAGACCAAACACTTAGGCAACTTGATCAATGTGTTGAGAAGGGGCAGGGGTACCAGATGCTGGAATGGGAGCTTACATAGCAGTGGAATATTTCCTCCCTGAATCCAGTCCCAATGTGCCTGGGACATCCTCTTCCTAAGCTCAAACTCCAAGGTGTAAAGAAATCCCTTCAATATCACTGGATTTGCTGAGTCTTGTGCTTGAAGGTTATCTTGGAATGGCTATGAGCTTGGAAAACAATCACTCTCCTACACTGAACAGCAACGAAGTAGGGCAGAGCTTTGGGTATGGACAGTTGACCATACAATGCTATGTGCTAAATTTAGAGAAGGAAGGACCACTTCCTCTCCCTGTTTCTCCACACTACTAGCCATCCGTACGAACTAGGAGGAAAAAGGGGGAAGGGAAAAAAAAGAAAGAGAAGTGAGGAGATAAAGAATAGAAGGGGAGGGGAGGGGAGGAGAGGAGAGTGAAAAATTAAGGAAGGGGAATTAAAGATGCTTTTCTAGGATAACTTGGATGGCTAAAAAGAGACAAGATGGGTCTAGTCCTTCCAAAAAATAGATGTGTTATTATTACTTTCATCCTCTCTGTGGATGAGCAGTCCCCTTCATTCTATAAAGGATGGGGATTGTGTCTCTTCATTTTACTGGATCTCAGAATATGGCATTGGTATCAAGGTTGTGTTGGAACCGCCCAGTCAACTTGTGATCTCATGGTCAGGCACCAAAGTGTCATATTGGTTCCGTGGTGATAGAAAAGCAGGGCATATCAGGAAAAGACTAGAAGAGAAGACATGACCATTTAGTTGGTAAGATGCAGAAGCACATGTAGTCTCCATAGCTCATGTGTGGGAGCAGAGGTAAAGAAATTAGCATAGGTGGGCAGAGTGGACTGGGTCCAGGAAGACCATGAAGGAGCCATGTCCCCAGTGGCCATGGTCCCTGATGACTGGGCATCACAGGGATCTCAGGTCAATATTGGTATCACAGGTATGAGTTACTCTGGAAGGACTTGTACATCAGGACTTGGGATGTGAATTGAGGGGTATACAGTGTCTAGGGCCTGGGATCCTGAGATAGTGATCCAGATTTATTAAGGGATCCTCCAAATCCCTAGTGTCTCTATAATGGAAAGGACTGGACACAATTTAGCTGCCATTCATTGAAAACTTGTTACATACCATGACAGCTAGTCCTCTGTATTGTCTCATTTAATCCTTATACAAATATGAGATAAGAACTATATCACTTTGTCTGTTATTTAAGAAGGACTTGGCTTGGAGAAGCTAAGTAACTTGCTTAGCTAGTAAGTGACAATCCCTGGATTAATCCCAGGTATGACTGACTCCAAAACCTATGATCGTGGCCACCCCACCATGGGACCTGTGCAGGCTTAAGATAGAAAGCCAGGAGTGATGCTCTTATGAATGGATCCTCCCAGGAGACAGAGAAATCTGAAACATGAAACCCAGGGTTTTCCTTTTTCTAACTCCATCAAGGATCATACACTGGAGGAAGGGCAGAAAGTCTCCCCCTGAAGATAAGGCTCCAGTTCCTGTTCACCATGTGCTCTCATGCTCTCCCACTTGGGCTTTCTTTCCTTTGCGGTCCACCAGAAACCCCTCTCTGCTCCTGCCCAACAGGGTCTGGACTCCTCCCCCACCTGCTCTTTTTCTCCTTGCTCATCCTGAAATCTCAGTTTATCCTGCAAGGATGCTGGCATCAGATTCTAGGACAGTGCATTGGTCCTAGAGCAGGGCAGGAGATGGGGACAGCAGAGCATCTGGGCCAACCCCTCTTTGCATATGAGGATGCTGAACTCCACTAAGGCAAGGTGAGCTCCCTGAGAATGGTGGTAGAGCCTTGAAGAAAACCCAAGTCTCCTATGACCCACAGATGCCTTTGGGATTCTTTACCAAGCAATGTGCCAGGAGACTGGATCAGATCCCCACACCTTTCTTCATTCAAGAGAAAATTAGTTGTCCTGTGCCCACCTCAGCTCCCCTGGCAGTATTTCTTACCTGGTTGACAGAATGAAGTGAAGTAGACTGTGTCTTTTTGGCTGCTCACAGGATTGCTGACTTGGCAGCTGTAAAACCTGGAGTAGTTTTGTGGCACAAGGGTGATTTCAAGCACACTGCTCTGGAGCTCTTTTGGAAAAGGCCCTGATTCCTCATACCAAGTGTAGTTCACACGCTGGTCCTGGATCACACAGGATAGGATCAGGTAACAGCTGTTGTTCACTTGCATCTTCTGGATTTTTATGATGGGTTTGGGTACAGGGTCTGAAGATGAAGATGTTATAAGAAGAGACAATGGATTTATGCATTTATGAGGCATTCATACTGCCAGGGTTTAGCCAGTGAGGTACAAAGGGAGCCCTGGAGGGCTGCAGGAGTTGCCATGAGGAAGAAGGTCCTGCAGAGGGAGCCAGTGAGTAGCTTTGACCTCTGGCGGGCTTGAGACTAGAAGTGCTACCTCTTGGGCTGAAGCTAAGCTGGATCCGGAAGGGGGAGCCGTGCATTCAGAAATAAAATGGGGTTATGCCCCTCTGTGGGCCAGAAAGGACAACAGAGCTCTATCAAAGAGATCAGCTGGGGTCAGACATGATATTCCAACTGTCTGAGTTGCTCAGGGGCCCTTCGCTAGCAATTGCCCACAGTTGGCACCTGGGCCCATCAGTCCTTGAAGAGTTTGGGGGCTCAGATTCAGAAAGAGTCCTGGAGTAAGAAGTACTGCCCTACCTATGGCACAGACTTTTCCCGGACTCTGGCAGAACAGCAGAGAAGAACCTCATGCGACTCCCAGTGCATGTCAGCGGTGATGAAAGCATTGTGTCTGTTAACTTTGGTATCCTAGTGCCTGCCACAGAGCAAGTGTTCTGTAAGGATCTGATGAAAGGGCTAGGTGGATGGATGGATGGATGGAGCAGTTATGAGGTAGAAAAGACAAAACACTATCTTTACAATGAGACCAGCCTGGGTCCTGGACTTGGCTCTGGTGAAGTGACATTAAGCAAGATAATTAATCCCTTGAACTTCCTTTTCATATGTAAAATGACTACCTCACAGCTCAGTGTTAGTAAGATACAACACCATTGTCCATGAGGACGAGCTTTTGCAGGTATGTTATATGCATGTTGAAGGTCACGGTGTCATCACTGCTGCCACTCTGTAGCCAGATGGGATGAGAAGTAATTCCATCATCTGCTCCTTCCTTGATAGAACTACTTTATCTGAAATCCTCCAGGGCCTTTGGCTTCTCAGTGCAGTTCAGATGTCATGATTAAAATAAGGCAGAGTATTAACCCAGTCAGAGCTGGCCTCTGGGTTGTGTGTGTCTGTGGTGGGGGGAAAGGGGTATCTGCAGCTCTGCCCTCTGGCTTCCTGCACTCTAGATCCATCTCTTCTGGGAAACCCTATCAGATTGCAAGACTCCTCCTACATACTTTACATGAGCAATTTTCATACTATTTTTCATTTCCTGTGGTCTAGCCTCAAGTCTTGCAGACCTTCCACATTTCCCACAGTGAGTAGCCACAGCACTGGGCACTTTGTGGACAAAGTCAGCTAGTGCAGTCTGGCTACAGGATGCTCCCTTTGAGCTGTAAGAAGTTCCCAGGCTGGACTGAAGGATGATTCTTCTGCTAAGATTCCTGAAGCTCTTACTCCCAGGCAGATGTGCTAAAGCCAAGCCAGCTTGTGGATTTTAAAATCGTGGCTCAGTGGTAACAAACCCAACTAGTATCCAGGAAGATGCAGGTTGATCCCTGGCCTCGATTAATAGGTTAAAGATCCGGTGTTGCTGTGAACTGTGGTGAAGTTTGCAAATGCAGTTCGGATCCTGCGTTGCTGTGGCTGTGGCTACAGCTCCGATTGGACCTCTAGCCTGGGAACTTCCATATGCCACAGGTGCGGCCCTCAAAAATAATAATAATAAAATATACAGAAATGTGGCATGCTGGCTGTGAAACCGTTAGTGGCTTGCAGTTCACTGAGGTGGACGTGTTACCACAGATTGGTAAATGATATAAATTTAGGATTTTTTTTTTAAACCACTGTAAGAACCTCAGACTCTTTCCTGTTTCCAGGATGTCTTGAATTTTCAGGCCATTTGACATGGTGGAAGTAAATCAGGAGATTAGAGTCTCTTAAACTATAGACTGTCTGACTGGTGGGAGGTGAACATATACAATATTCTTCATTTGCACTGTTTTAGTATCTTAAGGGTGTTTTCACATTCATTATCTAGTTTACTTCTCATAACATCCTACAAGGATATCATTATGCTCATAATATGGTGACAAACCCATGGCTCTGAGGTGCACCCCTCTCTTGGGAGGCCTATCCAGCCCTTTTTCTCTAATAATTCCCCACTGCAACCCTAGGGAGGCCTCCCAAGAACCATGTTTCTGTTTTATAACCTTAATCTTTGGGCTTTGACTGTTTAAATCACATCCCTGAACCAAGAAGCGTTAATTAGTTTCTCTCTTGAGAATTTAAACAGAGAGATTCTTAAGTCTAGGCTTTGGAAGATGGTTGATGAAAACGGCAGGGATCCCCTGGCACAGTTCACAGGTTCTGGAGGCTGGGACTCTGGACTGGCCCTGGTTCTCACTCTTCCCCCACTTCAGCCCTTCCTGACTCTTCTAAACTCTTTGCATTGCTTTAAATAGTCTTAGAGGTTTTTTTTGAAATAAATTATCCCTTTCTTGCTAAAGATACATTAAGTTGGTTTCTGTAACTTGCCATCAACAGAACTTTACCTAATAGGGGCGGAGATATCAAGATCTTTCCCCAAGGTCACACAGCCAGGAAGTGACTGACTAGGGTTTTGAACCCAGCTCTGTCTGACTCCAAGTATAATGTTCTAAGTTCTTACTTCATACATACTGGTTAGGCTGGCACTATGAGTGGAAGCTTTTGTCCCACCCATTCTGAAAGGTGAGAAAACCCTCTTGAATAGCTCCTGCCCCATCATTTATCTCTTCTGTCTTTTTTCCTTATGTTGGATGAAGTCTTTGTCCAGATATGTTGTTAAAATGAGCTCAGAACTGATTTGGGTTGATCACAGGAGAGTGTGAAGAGAACAGAGAGGTATAGCACCTATGTTGTAGCACAGGGTAATCTACTCAATACTGTGTCATAACCTACATAGGAAAAGAATCCAAAAAGGAATGTATGTATGTACATGTATGACTGATTTACTTTGCTGTACACCTGAAACTAACACAACTTTCTAAACCAACTGTACTCCAATAAAATTTATTTATTAGAAAAAGAGAGAGATAATAGAGAAGACATCATCCCTAGTTTTCTTGCTCTCATAATCTCAGATTCACTAATGTCAGAAAGGGCTTTAAATGTCCCAGAGTTACCTATTTGGGGGGTCTGCTGGCCCAGACTCACTCCTAAAATGGAACTGGCTTTGGGAGAAATGAATTAAGCCTATCCCAAGTTTCTTCTCTCCGAGAGAGAGAGAGAGAGAGAGAGAGAGAGAGAGAGAGAGAGAGAGGGTCCCCGTCATCCCCAGGAAGCCTCCCAGTGGTCCATCTGGGGCCCTGGAGTGGAACTTGCCCTGGCTCCCCTAACTTACCAAGCACCGTCAGCATAATCTTCCAATTCTTTTCGTTAGGGGTGTCCCCATCCACCTTCAGGATGTATGTGCTCTCATCTTCTTTTCTGACCTTCTGGATGTGCAATGCGCCACTTTGAAGATCAAGTCTGGCCCTGTCCTTAAATTTAGTATCAAAGTACTTACAGTCACCAAACTCCCATTCTACAATCTTCTGGTCCACAGTGTAAAACCAGGCGAGTGATCTGTAGCCTTCAGGTAGATTGGCGATTTGTAGACTCACATTGCTGTCGGAGAGTGCGAATTCTGAACACTCTGAACCATCTGCAAATGAGAATCAGAGTGAGTGAGACCCATCATAGAGAAGAGCCACCCAGTAGCCCAGGCTTTGGCCTGGGCTGATGGAACAAGGAAGAAGGAAAAGATCTTTGTTTGGGAGCAGCGAGTATGGTCTTCATCAGAGGTTGTGACCCCTTGATCAGGAATTCAATCAAAGTTAGAGCTTGAGAAGTGGGCCTGGGGACAGGATTGTTAACATCCATCTAGTTCTGTCCCAGATGATAAAGGAAAAGGATCCTGCGGCTGACCCTGTCTCTCCCTTACTCTCACACTAGTACGTTTTCAAGTAAATTAAGGACCAGTCACATTTCGTCTCTGTGCTTGTGCTCCCTGTGGTTCAGTTTAGTACTTCAGCAGGTGCTAAGAGGCAAAGGAGAAACAAGGTTTGAAGTGAACCAGAGTTATTCAGTGGCAAAGTATCATGGAAGCATGAAAGCATTTTTTTAAATAAAAAAATATTCAGCTATGTTTCTGGCTTTCATGATTTTTGCTGTATCTGTCAGCTTTTCAAAAACTCGTGCTATATTGGGATATCTCATTCTAACTAAATTCACTTTGTTCCTATCTGTATTTATAGTTCTGTTCTTTTTTGCAGGAGGGCACCCCAAATTGTGTAAGCCTCAGTTTTAAAAAACCTGGTTTGGTGAAGGAAAGGAGAAAGAAAAGATAACAGCTAGAAGATGCAAAATGAAGGAGGTCTGTTGACTCTCTTTGTGGAGGAAAGGAACTAAGTATAAATGTATTGGCTTGGAAAGAGCAGGAGAAAGAAGCTAATGGCAGAGGAAAGAGGAAATGTGACCTGTGTCGTTCTCATACACTGTCACACAAAACCTCATATTGTTCAACATTGTATCTATACCTAGCTATTTACTTTCCACGTGTCTATCATTTCCAAAAGCATTCTTTTCAATGAAGATAAAAATGCCTGCATCCCCAAGGCTTTCAAGTTTCCTATTCATTAATCCTTCATCCATCTATTCATTCAACGACCATTTATTGAGCATTTAACATATGTCTTGTGCATACACAGACATACCTAGATATTAATTTCCACAGTGCTTCTGATTTGTCCATTCTATACTTTATATGTAGATATATATATGAATTTAAACAGAAGCAATTTATTTTCACATCCGAAATTTGATTTTGCAATGCACAGTTTTCTCTCCTATGAATGGCTAAAAAACATTAAAAATATATAAAATTGCAATTCACCTTGAAGCCTTTGCTAATGTGGAAAAAATAACTCACCACCCAAATGTCCTGCAAGAAATGTGTAGAAAGCTCTGTGGAAACTGTGCGCCTTTGTCATCATCTGGCTCTTGCTCTGCCTTAGCATCTCTTATTTCTCTTTAGCTTTACTTTTATGCATCATTTTCTCAGAGGTCTCAAACTAACCTCTGTTTTTATAAACGTTTGCCAATTTCAAAACATAAATTGCTTTGCACACAGTCATTTTTGATCTATCTACTACGACTTCTATTGGTCATGACATTCTTGTGTGGAAGTCTTTCTATACTTTATAATTTCTGTGACGTAATCAATTCAGTCTGAGCGACAGTATTCAATGACTGCGTGCCAGGCCCTGTGCTATGTTCTGACACCAGCAATGCAGAAAGAATCTCTGGCCTCTAGGAACATAAAACCTAGCAGGATAGCTTCTCCAGGATTTTAAAATTATTAGATGTATATTCTAGACTTGTTCTATTTCTGTTACTTCTTTCCATGTGAATTCATAGAAGTGGTGATAACAGACAGCCTAGGAGTTTCCATTGTGGCTCAGCGGATTAAGTCTCCGTGAGGCTGCAGCTTCGAACCCGGGCCTTGCTCATTGGGATAAGGATCTGGGGTGGCCGTGAGCTGTGCTGCAGGTCGCAGATGTTACTCAGATCCAGCATTGCTGTGGCTGCAGTGTAGGCTGGCAGCTGCAGCTCCAATTCAACTCCTAGCCTGGGAACTTTCATATGCTGCAGGTGCAGCCCTAAAAAGAAAACAAAAAAAAAAGACAGCTAGGTCAGTGTTTTTCAACCTTGGCGCTATTGACTTTTGGGGGTCCAGGGAATTCCTTGTTGTGGAAGACTGTCATTGTGCATTGCAGGATGTTTAGCAGCCTCCCTGGCCTCTGCCTACTAGACACCAGTAGCATCTTCCAGTTGTGACCATCAAAAATGTCTCCAGACAAAGACAAATACCCCCTGGAAGGCAACCTTGACCTAGGTTGAGAACTGCTGGCCTAGGTCATTCTGGGCAGACTTTCCGACGAGTCTCAGACATGCTTAGGCAGATAGCACAACCCACAATTAACCACTTTATTTCTCAGTAAGAAGTCACAGCCAACCACCAACATGTTTCTTTGGAATCGTTACACATCGGTGGTGAAGGAGAGAGGAAGGAAACCTGCAACTTCCTGGACACGCCTATATCTTAGCACTCACAGCATAGTGATGTGGTCTGTCGAATGATTACTTGCCCTTATCTCCAGAATGTAAGCTTCCTAGGATAAACAACAACAACAAAAAATGAGTGTTATGAGTCTAACTCCTTTTCCATTGCAGTGTGATGGTTAAGAATGTAACCATCTGGAACAGTTTGGAATTAGGCTGTTCAGATCCTGGCCTGCCGCTTACTAACTATGCAAACTTGCATATTTTACCTCTGCCTTTATTTTGGCATTTTCCTTACAGAGTTTGTGATGGTGAAGTTCATGTGTCAACTTTACTGAGTTAAAAGATGCCCAGAGAGCTGATAAAGCATTATTTCTGGGTGTGTCTGTAAAAGTATTTCTGGAGTTTGAGTCAGTAGACTGGGTAAAGATCACCCTCACCAATGTGGGTGAACTTCATCCAATCTGTTGAGGGCCAAAAGAGAACAAAAAGGCAGAAGGCGGGAATATTTACTTTCTGCCTTGACCTGGGACACCCATCTTCTCCTATCCTTGGATATCAGTGCTCTGGTCCTTGGACCTTGAGTCTTAGACTAGGACTTACACCATTGGCTTCCCTGTAACCTCTTTATGGAAGGAGGAATGAGGGTGAGTCCATTGAGGATGAAGAATACAGATGAGAATAAAGAATACAGAGTATACAGGCTCACTCTAGCTTCCTCTTGCTTACTTTTGAAGATTAGTTTTGGCTGAAAAGGCAGGGAGGAAAGGGACAGATAATCAGGAGCCACTCAGGTTGGTTTAGGAAATAGGGGTGCTATGGCATTAAGGCTCAAAAGAGTGAGAATCTCTGGGAAATGGGTGGGATGGGTTGAAAAGATTAAAGAGATTGGGAAAGGATATTGTAGGAAGTGTTGCTGTAACGTACGAATTGGATTCTCTTGAGCATCTTTTGAGAGACTTCAAGCAGAAATTTGAGTTACTATTTAATTACTTATGACCAATGAACTGTGTTTCTTAAGTATCGTAATGTGTCAAACTTGGCCAGTGCAGCAGCCCTGTCTCAGGGCTGAGTCCTAAATAAATGAATAAAAGATGACTATTATGACGGAGACGGCAGAGGAGTAGTGGAGAAGCTGCCCACAAACTCTTAAAAGAAACAGCATAAAAGAGTATTGAGTATAGCATTTATGGTTTCAGTTACATACAAATCAGTAAAACACAGCTAATGGAAAACTTGAAATATAAACCCAGCAGCCTTGGATGGACTGAGACTCATGCTTGAGTATAGCAAAGGAAGAGTAAATTTTGTTAAGAAATACCTAATGAAACAGTGCCCTTGAAAAGCAACATAAAACTAAAGATAGGAGTTCCTGTCCTGGCTCAGAAGTAATGAACCCAGCTAGTTTCCATGAGGACGTGGGTTTGATCCCTGGCCTCACTCAGTGGGTTAAAAGATCTGTGAGCTGTGGTGTAGGTCACAGCCATGGCTCAGATCCTGTGTTGCTGTGGCTGCAGTGTACGCCAGCAGCTGTAGTTCTGATTCAACCCCTAGCATGGCAACTTCCATATATTGCAGGTGTGGCCCTACAAAGTGTAAAAAACAAACAAACAAACAAACCACCTAAAGATAGAAGCAGTAGAAAGAATGCTTGGTTGACCTCTAAAAAAGGGAACAAAAATATTCTATCATTCTAAAAGGTTTCTATAATCCATTCACAAGCTGAAGAAAAAAGATGGATTAATTTTACTAATATAGTTAGCAAAAATTAGTGCACAAATACTGTAATACAATTTGAGGTATCAAGGTAGTGGTTTAGCCTTTTACAGAGGATTATTTAATAAATTCAGATAGATTCATTGATATTTTTCTTATGTATAATATATGTATGTATTTTTTTCAATTTAAGTTGGAAAAAAAACCCAAAAACCTTGATTTGCCTTTTTAACAATTCCAAATTTTAGAAGGTAGGGGGAAAAACCACTATTTTGATTTAAGTCTCTCAAGAAGAAGTAGTTGGTTATGTGTCTGGATGCTTAGGATAACTACGTTTACCCATAGTTTAAACAGAAAATGAAGCAGATCTTTCCTGTGCTTGCCCATGTTTCTTGTCTATAGAGAAACAAAACTTAAATGAGAAGGGAAAAAATTCTATCAAAGAAGTTGTAAGTTCATACAAGAGTCTACCTAGGAAGGCATCAGAGATTCTAAAGGAGAAATTCTGACTACTCCAAAAACAAGTCACATGGTTTGCAGTAAAACTTTTAAGGATCAAAAGAAGTGAGTTTTAAAGATATTTATATGGAATCATGTAGAGCTCTCTGATGAGAACAACTATTTAACAAACTTTTCAAGGAAGTAGTTTGAAGCAGATCTCAAGACTCCAGATTTGTGTTGTGGGTGACAAGATGGACAGAGTGCCACTTCCTAAAGTTGGAAAGTCTAATAAGTTTAATGAGGCCAGATTGCAACAGGCTAAATGGAAGGTGAGGAAGCCTCAGTGGCTTGTTATACAGCAGTAGACAGCTGGAACAAAGATGAGGAGGCTGATTTGGAAAATGTGTTTGGAGAGTCTGGAGCCATTCAAGGTTCAGGCCCACAGCTCAGGAGACAGCATCGGGCTTTGGAATTTCCTTATGTTCTTTCAGGCTCTTATCTGTCTCAGATTGTGTGTGTCACAATCACAGAGCAATTCCACATTCTTTATTTCACTTAATCTTAATAATAACCCCGTGAAGAAACAGAGATGATGTTATTATATCTATAATAAAGCTGAGAAATTTGAGGCCCAGAAGCTTTTATGATTCATAGAAAATCCCATGACATAGAACTCAGAAGGTAGGTCTTCTGTATCAGTTAATGCTGTTTCCACCATAATCTGCTAAGTGCTTGGGGGTGGACGGTGGGGCAAGGAAAGTGCCTAGTAGTGGTGAGGGTGTCATGAGATCACAGAGCTGAGAAACTCAGGTCTGAAGAAGGATGAAGGAGGAAATTTAAAAATACTCCTCAAATTTCTCCACAAAAGCATCCCTTATTGGGGAGAAGAGAATTACTATACTTGCAGGAAGATCTGGACAGACAGCATGAAAGGAAGTTCTTTGATATAATTCATTCATAGGATTTGTGATAGAACTCAAGCCTCTGGTCAAGACAAGAATTATCAGACCCTTATCATCACCCCACTGTCTCATTGTAATGCCCCCTCCCCCACCTTAAACAACCTGGCCTACTCCTTCCTGCCCCTACTGGGAAAGGTATGTGGCCTATACCCTGCCCCTATGGGGCAATATATGCCTCTGACCAATCAGCAAATATATCATAAGACCTCTTTTTCTCCAACCAATCAGCTTGTCAGCAGATGTATCATAAGACCTCTCCTGTCTCCCTGGCCTATAAAAACAGACAAAATCACATGCCTGATTATCATAAAGTGGTCCCACTGTGTTAGCAGAATCTCTTATCCAACAAACTCTTCCTTCTCTTCATCTTGCCATGCTGGAAAATTCTTTTTCCAGCCCATGTGCACAGACCACAATGGGATTAACAATTATTTATTGAGCCTAGGCCAAGTGCTAGGCAATGTGCTAGGTTCAGCACTGGACAAGGTCTCTGTTCTCATGGAGCTCAAGGAAACAGACAATCAAGCAATTCACCAACCATAACCTGGAGTCTGAGTTTTCCAGGAGGAGGTCACATGAAAATGGAAAGCTAAGGGAAGGGCTGGAAAGATGAAAGTGTAGGAAATTTTAGGTAGGAAGAAAGGCATGTATATAGACCTAGAGATGAAGAGAGAGACCCTCCTTTAAGGCAAACAGCAAAGTTTAATTTAGATGAAATGTGGTTACCAGGCAGGGAGAGTCATAAATTGAGTATGAAATGACCATCAGTAGGCATAATCTAGGCACAAATATATTTAGACACATTAACCTCATGTCTAGAGAAAGTCCTGAAATAGTCTAGTTCTCTCAGTGTCTCTATCTTGTGCAACAGTCCGATGAATAACACACATAAGACCCTACTCCCAGGTCATATCAGTGTCCTATAAATTGAGTCAGTCCCATGGAGCCCACACAGCCACGAGTGCCCTGAAGAAATCATGTCTTTGGACTTACCAAGGGTGAGGGAGCAGAATTTGCCACCCTAAATATGTCTCTTCAGCATATTAATTATTGTAAGCTGGTTATTTTCTAAGGAAACAGCAGACTTGATAAACACTTTGAAGATCAAGTAGGAATTGCCCCTTTATAAGAAACATGTACATTTGTAAGGGAAATCTTCATTTGTAAGGGTCTTTCCCTCTCAGTGCCAGAAAAAGAGGATGACCAAATCTCTAGAAACTCTTAATCAACTGAGAAGGCACTAAATTAAATCTGCATAACAACCTTACCCTTGTTTACTGTGCGTTTCCTGGTAACCTCCCAGAATGGTCGGCCTCAACATCCTCTTTTTTTTCTTCAGCTAAGGGTGATATTTAAGGTGAGAGCTTCTGCCATTTTGGCAAGTTACTTAGTTTTTCTGGGTTTCTCCCATGTATAAAATGTTAAATTCTGATTTTCTCCTATTAATCTGTTTCAAGTCAATTTAATTCTTAGACCAGCCAGAAGAACCCAGAAGAGTAGAGGAAAATTTCTTCCTCTCCAAAACCAGTCATAAACCAGATCCAATATATTGCCACCCCCAGAGGTCTTGGATGAGTAGACGACAGCATTTCCTTTAAGCATCACTATCTCATCTCCCTAAAAGTTATGTATTATCATAATTCTATGATGTTATATTTGTTCCCCATGTTAGCAGTCATTTTTACTGATTTTTTTTTTCTCATAGTGGTGAGCATTAAAGCCCTTGGAATGAAAAAGACCTAAGTATTTATTAGGGAGAAATAGTAGAAAGGCAATAGCTTAACTCAGTTCTCAGCTGAACTGGGAAGATAGGTACCAGAGGGCTTGGTTGCTGTAACGGGAAAGAGAGTTAGCATATGAGGGGGATCAGAACAAGCCCACAGTAGAAAAATGAACCTTAGCACTTAAGCAGATGTTTGGGTGTTCCTCTGATACTGAGGCCTCCGCTCAGACTCTCGCTCAGACTCTCACTCAGAGACCCTAGACAGAGCAATCCTTTCCAGGTTTCATTTCCCACAGTTTTGATCTCTTCCTGGGACAACGACAGCTTCATTTCCTTTTGCTCATGACAACCCCTTGTATAGACAGAGGTCTCACAGAATGCCTCAAGGATCACGTAGACCGGAGCATAAAATGTGGCCGCTCTCAGTGTAGCTTCCTGTTATTCAAAATGCAAGAAAACTTCACAGACAACAAACCACTGGACTAAATAAGAGTGGCCTACTTCCCTATCTCACCAGGGTCCTAATTTTTTCATGTCCCCGCCTTGCAAAAAGGTATGGAGCCTGATCCTCCAAGGTTAAAGAAGACCCCAACTTATCACAGCCCTGCTACCAGGATGAAAATACCTGTTGCCTGGAGACCCTCTACTCCCCTTCCAGGGAGGAGCCACACCCCGTATTTCCTCTACCATCAGACTGGTCGTCCCATGCACAATCACAGGCAGACAATTTGTGGAAAATACCTTGGATGCAGATTGCCAGGAACAAAGGAGGCAGCAGTAGAAGTCCCAAAGCCAGATAGCATTCCAAACTTCTCGAGAACATGCTACTTTCCAGGACTCCCTAGAACTCTAGAGACAGGCCAGAACCAAGCTAGAAAGAAACTGACAGCTTCTTATTCATAGCTTTAGGTTAGAGGTAAAAAAAAAAAAACCACTGATCTCTTCTCTCCACCCAGTGACTCATGGGTAGGTTCTGGGGACTGAAACAGGAAGCCCCAACAGTTTGCATTTTTTTTTTTTAATGAGAGCACCACGGAAATGAACAAAATGCTATGCTGTTTCTGTTGTTTGAAGATTCATAGCTTCTACTGGATTCTCAGAAGTGTCAGTGCTCAGAAAAAATTAAAGACTCCTGATATAGAATATCTGTTTTTGTTTTCCAGTCAGGAATTACCCTGATTAATCTAGAAGCCCAAATATGCAATTACCCACCCAAGGGAATTTCTGGCCTGGGCCAACTCTAAATCATGTGAGGAGTAGATCATGAGTAGGTTGAGAGCCCAAAGTCTGGGAAATCAGATCTACACAGTTTAAGTGCTGGTCTCCCACCCCAGGCTCCTCCTCCCTTATTATAAATTCACTGTTGGAATGTTTACATTGGCCTATCCACTGCACATTTGTAGGAAAGCAGGATTATTAGATGCAAATGAATGAATTCCATCCCCTGTGCTCTAAGAAATTTCAGGCCTATCCCTCTTGAATCTAAATGGATTATTTACCCACTGAGGGCACTTTGGAAAACCATTAAGATAAGCTACAGTCCCTGATACAACATATTTGTAACTATTTTCAAATTGGAGACATTTCTGATTCTCAACTGGAAGATGACCAATAAAAACACTCTTCCTCTCAACCTGTGAATTCCTGTCTTAAAAGTACTTACCCACCCCAAAAGGTCAGCAAAGGGAAGCAGTCTTTTCATTCCTCTCTATATCTATTGGATATTTCTTGACCTGTATTTAAGGATGTAGAAATAAGAGTTCCCCTCATGACTCAGTGGTAACAAACCTGTCTAGTATGGATGAGGATGTGGTTTGATTCCTGGCCTTGCTCAGTGGGTTAAGTATCTGGTGTTGCTGTGAGCTGTGGTGTAGGTCACAGATGCGGCATTGCTTTGCTGTGGCTGTGATGTAGACCAGCAGCTGCAGCTCCGATCAGATCAGACCCCTAGCCTGGGAACTTCCATATGCTGTGGGTACAACCCTAAAAAGACCCACCCCACCGCCCAAAAAAATGCAGAAATAAAATCTACACTCTTGCCTGCTCTTAAGCAACTCACAATCTCTTGGAGGAATTAGACAGAAAAAAAAAAGCATTAAAATATGGTTGTAAAATGGGGAACTTGGAGTTGCTTAGAAAGACTATGCAATATAAACTGTGTGTGAGCAGAGGCAGTTGCTAGGAGTAAGTGAATAGGTGTGGCTTTTTTGAAGAACGGGAAGTACGTTATAGAATGAACGTAGGTAATAGCTGAGAAACCAGAGAATTTGACTAGTTCAGGAAATTGAGGATATTTTATTGTGGCTGAAAGAAAAGGAAAAAAAAGAAAACCAGGTCCATAATGCCAAGGTTTCCCTGTCCATGGATTAGGAGCTTAGATTTTATTCTGAAGCCTTTCAAGGAGACAAAAATCAAGGGTTCTGAGGGGGGTTTGAATGGAAATATTCTAAAAAATTAGGTTATGATGATGGTTGTAAAACTATAAATACAATAAAATTCATTGAATTTAAAAAATAAAAAAATAAGTGATTGGGAGCAGACAAGTGCTATTCTTCAATTCACAGATTAGAAAGAAAACTAATGAAGAGGAGAATGAGGCTATAAGCAAGGAGATATTGGAAGGCCACTTGGAAGAATCCATCTAAGCAACAATGAAGGCCTTAGCTAAAGTGGGATGGGTGGGATAAAGGGAAGAAGTCAGATTCTGCAAAACGTCTTACCTGGTTTTTCTGGGGGTTTTTTTCCTTTCTTTTTTTGGTTCCCACCTGGCATATGGAGTTCCTTAGTCAGGGATGGCATCTGAGCCAGAGTTGTGGCCTATGGCACAGCTGCAGGAATGCAGGATCCTTAGCCCATTTTGCCAGACCAGGGATCGAACCATGTCCCTGACACTGCAGAGACACCATATATCCCATTGCACCAGAATGGGAATTCCCATACCTGGTCTTCTGTGCAGGTTGAGGGAGAGGGAGAAGGAAGAGTCTGGTTCCTGGCTTGGGTAGTCAAACCCAAGACAGGTGAAGGGACAAGTTGGGACATGAGAGATGCTAAGTTTAGTTTTGGATAGGTTAGGATTAAAACATTTAAGAGAGTTGAATATATGGATCTGTATCTCAAGAGAATGACCTGAGCAACGTACCAAGTGTGAATAATTAGCATAGAAACTGGTTGACATCATATCAGGTCTAAGAAGGATCTCTATTGGAAAGAATATGCATAGTGAAAAGGGGGTCAGGGGAGGAATCCCTTGTGGCTTAGTCTGAGCCAGCTGCTATATCAAAAATATTCTAGGCTGTATGGCTTAAACAACACATATTTATTTCCCACAGTTCAGAAGGCTGGGAAATCCAAGATCAGGGCATGAACAGACGCAGTGTCTAGTGGGAGTCTATTTACTGGTTCATAGATGGGCATCTTCACACTGTGTCCTTCCATGGCAGAAGGCAAGATGAACTCTTTGGCAAGAGGATCCAGATACATAGAAATAAAAATAGCAAATTAGGTAAAATTAGGTGACAGAGAAATATCTTCCAAATAAAGGAACAAGATAAAACGCCAAAAGAAGAACTGGAGTTCTTCTTGGTCTCTTTAAAAAAGTACTCATCTAGGGCAGGGCCAAGGCGGAAGATCTGAGTTCACTGCTTCACATGGGCACACCATAATTACAACTATTTACAGAGCAACTTTTGATGAGAAGAATCAGAAGACAAGTATAAAAGATCTTCTACAACTAAGGATATAAAGGAGAAGCCACAATGAGATGGGTAAGAGGACAAAGATGTGGTACGACCCATAATCCCCTAGGTGACGGACCCACGAATGGAAGGATTATTATCATTGCAGAGGTTCTCCCCAAGGAGTGAGGGGTCTGAGCCCCACACAGGGTTCCCCAGCTGTGTGGTCCTGCACCAAGATGAACCCACAGAACATTTCAGGAGAGTAAGAGGGCTGTGGGAAATAGACAGGTGCACACAAAGTTTCATATGCTCTGGCAACCAGGGCAGAGGCAGTCATTCGAAAGGATCCTGGGTCAGACCCACTTTCTGATCTTGGGGAGCCTCCTGGAGAGGCAGGAGGCAACTCAGCTCACCCTGGGGACAGAGACACAGGAGGCAGCAACTTTGAGGAACTTGTTCTATCGCTGGTGCTGGCAAGTGCCATTTTGTAATCCTCTCTTTAGCTTATTAGTGCTGGGACCTGGCACAGCCCACCAGTCTTTCTGGCACCAGCACTGGGATACCTCATGATAAGCAGTTAGCTGAGCAGGGACACAGCTCCAAGCCCAGCAGGGCTTCTGCCTTAAGACCCTCTGAGCCCACAGCCATTCCAGGACCAGGCCTCACACCCAAGTGCACCAACACTAGCTCTAGGAACCCCAGAACCTTATAGCTGGAAGTCCCGGGACTTGGCTGTGCCCACCAGTGGGCCAACACTAGCCCTAGCCATTATCTACCACTAGCTCCAAATGGACCCCCAGCCTGGGAACCTCCATATGCCGCAGGAAGCGGCCCAAGAAATGGCAAAAAGGCACACACACACACAAAATTAAATATAGGAGTTCCTGTTGTGGCGCAGCAGAAATAAATCTGACTAGGAACCATGAGGTGGTAGATTTGATCCCTGGCTTCGCTCAGTGGGCCAAGGATTCGGCATTGCAGTGAGCTGTGGTGTAGGTCGCAGACACAGCTCAGAGCTGGCGTTGCTGTGGCTGTGGTGTCAGCCAGCGGCTACAGCTCCAATTCGACTCCTAGCCTAGGAACCTCCATATGCTGTGGGTGCAGCCCTAAAAAGCAAATTAATTAATTAATTAAATATAAAGAATGGATATTAATATCAGTAAGGGAAAACCAAGTTCCATGCAAGGAACTCCCAGAAGGCTATCAGCTGCCTTTTCAGTGGAAACTCTGTAGGTCAAGAGAGAGTGACCTCATATATTTAAAGCAGTTAAAGGGAAAACCTAAAACCAAGAACACTATCCAGCAAGGCTTCCAGTTAGATTTGATGAAGAAATCAAAAGTGTTACAGACAAGCAAAAGCTAAAAGGGTTCAGCACCACCACATGGCTTTATAGGAATGTGAATGGGATTTCTCTAAGTGAAAAAGAATAGGCCACAACTGGAAATATGAATCATAAAAGGAAAAATCTCACTGGCAAAGGCAAATATACAGTAAAGGTAGTAAATCAGACATGTATAAAGCTAGCAGAAGGTAAAAGACAAAAGTAGTAAAAGTCATCTATATCTGTAGTTGAGATACACAAAACAAAAGATAAAAAAATACGATATCAAAAACAGTAAATCTGTTGATGGTAGTAAAAGTATAACGTTTCTTTCTTTTTTTTTTTTTTTTTTTGTGATTTCTTGGGCCGCTCCCGCGGCATATGGAGGTTCCCA
This sequence comes from Phacochoerus africanus, assembly GCF_016906955.1. Classification (NCBI taxonomy): domain Eukaryota; kingdom Metazoa; phylum Chordata; class Mammalia; order Artiodactyla; family Suidae; genus Phacochoerus; species Phacochoerus africanus. The sequence continues at coordinate 90,072,322 of NC_062549.1, read as the reverse complement.
GGCTAGGGATCTAATTGGAGCTGTAGCCACCGGCCTACGCCAGAGCCACAGCAACGCGGGATCTGAACTGCATCTGCAACCTACACCACAGCTCACAGCAACACCAGATCCTTAACCCACTGAGCAAGGCCAGGGATCGAACCCGCAACCCCATGGTTCCAAGTCGGATTCGTTAACCAGTGAGCCACGACAGGAACTCCAAACATTGTTAAAAAGCATTTGAAATTAAGACATCAGCAAATTAACCATTTGAATATATATGTGAATTTCATATATATATGGTGTGTATATATATGTGGTGTGTATATATATGTGTGTGGTATATATATATATGGTGTGTATATATATATTTCATATATATATGGTGTGTATATATATATTTCATATATATATGGTATATATGTGGTATATATGATTTAGTATATTTATATTATTATATTACATACAAATTATGGTATATATATATATTTACATTCATATAGTTATGTACAGTGTGAGGAATACAGTAAATGACTAATATCTTTTTTTTTAGTATTTTTTTTTATTTTCCCACTGTACAGCAAGGGGGTCAGGTTATCCTTACATGTATACATTACAATTACATTTTTCCCCCAGCCTTTCTTCTGTTGCAGCATGAGTATCTAGACAAAGTTCTCAATGCTATTCAGCAGGATCTCCTTGTAAATCTATTCTAAGTTGTGTCTGATAAGCCCAAGCTCCCGATCCCTCCCACTCCCTCCCACTCCCATCAGGCAGCCACAAGTCTCTTCTCCAAGTCCATGATTTTCTTTTCTGAGGAGATGTTCATTTGTGCTAGATATTAGATTCCAGTTATAAGTGATATCATATGGTATTTGTCTTTTGTCTTTCTGGCTCATTTCACTCAGTATGAGAGTCTCTAGTTCCATCCATGTTGCTGCAAATGGCATGATGTCATTCTTTTTTATGGCTGAGTAGTATTCCATTGTGTATATATACCACTTCTTCCAAATCCAATCATCTGTCAATGGACATTTGGGTTGTTTCCATGTCCTGGCTATTGTGAATGGTGCTGCAATGAACATGCGGGTGCACGTGTCTCTTCTAAGTAGAGTTTTGTCCAGATAGATGCCCAAGAGTGGGATTGCGGGGTCATATGGAAGTTCTATGTATAGATTTCTAAGGTATCTCCACACTGTTCTCCATAGTGGCTGTACCAGCTTACATTCCCACCAACGGTGCAGGAGGGTTCCCTTTTCTCCACAGCCCTTCCAGCACTTGTTATTTGTGGATTTATTAATGATGGCCATTCTGACTGGTGTGAGGTGATATCTCATGGTAGTTTTGATTTGCATTTCTCTTATAATCAGCGATGTTGAGCATTTTTTCATGTGTTTGTTGGCCATCTGTATATCTTCTTTGGAGAAATATCTATTCAGGTCTTTTGCCCATTTTTCCATTGATTGATTGGTTTTTTTGCTGTTGGGTTGTATAAGTTGTTTATATATTCTAGAGATTAAGCCCTTGTCGGTTGCATCATTTGAAACTGTTTTCTCCCATTCTGAAAGTTGTCTTTTTGTTTTCTTTTGGGTTTCCTTTGCTGTGCAAAAGCTTTTCAGTTTGATGAGGTCCCATGGGTTTATTTTTGCTCTAATTTCTATTGCTTTGGGAGACTGACCTGAGGAAATATTCATGATGTTGATGTCAGAGAGTGTTTTGCCTATGTTTTCTTCTAGGAGTTTGATGGTGTCCTGTCGTATATTTAAGTCTTTCAGCCATTTTGAGTTTATGTTTGTGTATGGTGTGAGGGTGTGTTCTAGTGTCATTGCTTTGCATGCAGCTGTCCAGGTTTCCCAGCAATGCTTGCTGAATAGACTTTCTTTTTCCCATTGTAGGTTCTTGCCTCCCTTGTCAAAGATTAATTGACCATAGGTGTCAGGGTTTATTTCCGGATTCTCTATTCTGTTCCATTGGTCTATCTGTCTGTTTTGGTACCAGTACCACACTGTTTTGATGACTGTGGCTTTGTAGTATTTCTTGAAGTCTGGGAGAGTTATGCCTCCTGCTTGATTTTTGTTTCTCAGGATTGCTTTGGCGATTCTGGGTCTTTTGTGGTTCCATATAAATGTTTGGATTGTTTGTTCTAGTTCTGTGAAAAATGTCATGGGTAATTTGATAGGGATTGCACTGAATCTGTAGATTGCTTTGGGTAGTATGGCCATTTTTACAATATTGATTTTCCCAATCCAGGAACATGGAATATCTTTCCATTTCTTTACGTCTTCTTTGATTTCTTTGATTAAAGTTTTATACTTCTCGGCACATAGGTCCTTTACCTCCTTGGTCAGGTGTATTCCGAGGTATTTGATTTTGTGAGGTGCAATTTTAAAAGGTATCGTATTTTTGTATTCCTTTTCTAATGTTTCATTGTTGGTATACAGAAATGCAACTGACTTCTGAATGTTAATCTTATATCCTGCTACTTTGCTGAATTTATTAATCAGTTCAAGTAGTTTTTGGGTTGAGTCCTTAGGGTTTTCTATGTATAGTATCATGTCATCTGCATACAGTGACAGTTTTATCTCTTCTCTTCCTATATGGATGCCTTTTATTTCTTGTGTTTGTCTAATTGCTGTGGCTAGGACTTCCACAACTATGTTGAAGAGCAGTGGTGAGAGTGGGCATCCCTGTCTTGTTCCAGATTTGAGTGAGAAGGCTTTCAGTTTTTCCCCATTGAGGAGTATATTTGCTGTGGGTTTATCATAAATGGCTTTGATTATATTCAGGAATGTTCCCTCTATACCCACTTTGGCGAGGGTCTTGATCATGAATGGATGTTGGACTTTGTCAGATGCTTTTTCTGCGTCTATTGAGATGATCATATGATTTTTGACTTTTTTTTGTTAATGTGGTGTATGACATTGATTTGCATATGTTGAACCATCCTTGTGAACCTGGGATGAACCCAACCTGGTCATGGTGTATAATTTTTTTGGTATGTTGTTGGATTCGGTTGGCTAAGATTTTGTTGAGAATTTTTGCATCTATATTCATCAATGATATTGGGCGATAGTTTTCTTTTTTGGTGGTATCTCTGGTTTTGGAATGAGGGTGATGGTGGGATCATAGAATGTCTTTGGGAGTATTCCTTCTTCTTCAACCTTTTGAAAGAGTTTAAGGAGGATGGGCACCAATTCCTCTTTATATGTTTGATAAAATTCACCTGTGAAGCCATCTGGTCCTGGACTTTTATTTGTAGGGAGTGATTTTATGACCTCTTCAATTTCATTTCTAGTGATTGGTCTATTCAGTTGGTCTGTTTCTACTTGATTCAGTTTTGGCAGGCTGTAAGATTCTAGAAAATTGTCCATTTCTTCCAGATTGTCAAACTTGTTGCCGTATAGTTGTTCATAGCATTCTCTTATGGTTTTTTGTATTTCTGCTGTATCCGTTGTGATTTCTCCTTTTTCATTTCTAATTTTGGTTATTTGGGTTCTTTCTCTCCTCTTTTTAGTGAGTCTGGCCAGGGGTTTGTCAATTTTGTTCACCTTTTCAAAGAACCAGCTCTTGGTTTTATTAATTTTCTCTATTTTTTTTTTGAGTCTCTATTTTATTGATTTCTTCTTTGATCTTTATAATTTCCTTCCTTCTGCTGACCTTAGGCCTTTTTTGTTCTTCTTTTTCTAATTCATTTAGGTGGAGGGTTAAGTTGTCAATTTGGGATCTTTCTTCTTTTTTGAGAAAGGCCTGTATTGCTATAAATTTCCCTCTGAGCACTGCTTTCGCAGCATCCCATAGATTTTGAGAGCTTGTGTCTTCATTATCATTTGTTTCAAGGTAGTTTTTAATTTCCTTTTTGATTTCCTCATTGACCCATTGGTTTTTTAGTAGCATGTTGTTTAGTCTCCATGTAGTAGGTTTTTTTCTCTTTCCTTTTCCCATGGTTGATTTCTAATTTCATGGCATTGTGGTCAGAGAAGATACTTGAGATAATTTCTATGCTCCTAAATTTATTGAGATTCGCTTTGTGTCCCAATATGTGGTCGATTCTTGAGAATGTTCCATGAGCATTTGAGAAGAATGTGTTTCTGCTTTTTTGGGATGTAGTGTCCTGAAGATATCAATGAAGTCTAACTTTTCTATTGTTTCCTTTAGGATCTCTGTTGCTTTATTGGTTTTCTGTCTAGAGGATCTGTCCATTGATGTGAGGGGGGTATTAAGGTCTCCTACTATGATTGTATTCTCATCAATATCTCCATTTATGTCTGTTAATATTTGTTGTATGTATCTGGGTGCTCCTATATTTGGGGCATATATGTTGACAATAGTAACATCCTCTCCTTGGATGGATCCCTTAATCATTAAGTAGTGTCCTTCTTTGTCTTTCTTTATGTCTTTTGTTTTAAAGTCTATTTTGTCTGACATGAGTTTTGTGACTCCTGCTTTTCTGTCTTGTCTATTGGTGTGAAATATTTTTCCCCACCCTTTCACTTTCAATCTATATGTATCTTTTGTCCTAAGGTGAGTTTCTTGTAGGCAGCATATTGAAGGTTTTTGCCTTTTTATCCACTCAGCCACTCTGTGTCTTTTGATTGGGGCATTCAGTCCATTGACATTTAAGGTGATAATTGATAGATGATTATTTATTGCCATTTGAACCTCGTGTTCCAGTTGATTCTATGGTTCTCCATTCTTACTTTCTTTTTTTTTTTTTGGTTGGATGGTCTCCTGTTATTATCTGCTTGAGTGTATTTTTTTTTTTTTTGCAAATGCAATATTTGGTTTTGGCTTGTGGTTGCCCTGTTTTTAAAGTATGCTAACCCCTTCCCATAATTGTGTGTTTTAGCCTGATGGTCCTGTAAGTTCAAACGCTTCATTACTATATTAAAATTAAGAAGAGAAACATACAAACAAACAAAAAGGGTTATTTACTTCCTAACATCCCTTGCCCACATTTTATGGTTTTGATGACTCTTTTTTATTTTTTTCTTTTTAATTTTATTTTGTTTGAAGCATGTTCATGATTAAATCTGTATGCTGGCTTATTTGAGTGACTGCTCTCTGATTGCGGTTTCCTCAGTCCTAGTTCTTTCTTTTCTTTTTTCTTTTTTCTTTTTTCTTCCCTTTCCTTCCTTTCTTTTTGGTTTAGAGAAGCCCTTTCAATATTTCCTTTAACCTGGGTTTTGTGTTGCAGTATTCTTTAAGTTTTTGTTTGTTGGAAAAAATTTTTATTTCCCCTTCTATTTTAAATGATATTCTTGCTGGATAGAGTATTCTAGGTTGCATATTTTTTCCTTTGAGCACTTTAAATATCTCTTGCCATTCCCTCCTGGCCTGTAGTGTTTCTGTAGAGAAATCAGCTGATATTCTTATGGGGGTTCCCTTGTAGGTAACATTCTGTTTTTCTCTTGCTGCCTTTAGGATCCTCTCTTTATCACTAACTTTTGCCATTTTTATTATGATGTGTCTTGCTGTGGGTCTATTTGGGTTCAGTTTGTTTGGGGCCCTCTGTGCTTCTTGTATCTTGAACCCAGTATCCTTTAGATTTGGGAAGTTTCCAGTGACAATTTCTTCAAATATATTTTCCATCCCCTTATCTTTTTCTACTCCTTCTGGAATTCCTATTATGCATAGATTGGCCTGCTTTATATTATCCCATAGGTCTCTTATATTGCTTTCCAGTTTTTTGATTCGGTTTTCTGTCTGTTGACCAGATTGAGTGATTTCCATTATTCTATCTTCCATATCACTGATTCGTTCTTCTGCATTATTCATTCTGGTTTTTACTGCCCCTAGTTCAGTTTGCATCTCTGCAAATGAATGTTCTAGTTTTTCTTGGCTCCTCCTTATATTTTCTAGTTCCTTTCTGAGGGTATCTGCATTACTGTTCATATCTTCTCTTAATTCCTTCAGTATTTTCACTATTTCTCTTTTGAACTCCAGGTCTGTCAGACTGCAGAGATCTGTTTCATTGTTGACTGTTTTAGGTGAGTTCTCCTGTTGGTTTGACTGGGGGTGGTTTCTCAGCTTCTTCATCTTGCTTGTTGTTTTCTTTCTCCTGAGGGAGTTGTACTCTCCGTTATCGGGCAGTGTTTGCCTTGTCACTGCTTTGGAATATTTCCTGAGGACTGGCATTGTTGGTCAATCTTTTTTTGAGGCAGTGTGGCTTTTCTGGAGTGTTGATGGGGCTAACAGTGTTTCTTTGAAGCAAAGGAGGGCTTCCTGAGGGCAGACAGGACTGGGAGGTCCACACCATGATGGTAGCAGATTTCACTTGGTCATGCAGAGCTTGCTCTGGTGTTTTTAGGCTGTGGGGTTCTTGCAGGGAGTTGGCGGTGTTGGGCAGCTGTTCCTCAGGAGTGCAGCACCCCCTGGGGGCTGGAGCAGCTATCTGGGTCACTGAGAACCTAAGAGGCTCTTCCCTAGGGCAGCCCAACTCAGAAGGACAGCCTGAGAATGTAGGCGGATCTTTTCACAGTCTGGCCGAGCTTGTTGCAGCTTTTCTGGGCTGCAGGTGCTCTTCCAGGGGGCTGGTGGTGCTGAGCAGCTATTCCACGGGAGTGGGGCACCCCCTGGGGGCTTGGGCGGGTAGCAGGGCCGTTGGAGACCCAAGAGGCTCCTCTCCAGGGCAGCCTGACTCAGAAAAACCATCTGAGATCTTTTCCTGACTCGGCCAGGCTTGTTGCAGCTTTTCTGGGCTGTAGGGGGTCCTGCCTGGAGCTGGCAGTCCTATGCAGCTGATCCACTAGGGCACCCCCTGGGGGCTTGGGTGGGTAACAGGGCCGTTGGAGACCCAAGAGGCTCCTCCCCGGGGCAGCCCGACTCAGAAAAACCGTCCGAGAATTAGGCCGATCTATTCACGGCCTGGCTAGGCTTGTTCTAGCTTTTCTGGGCTGCAGGCCTTTTCTCGGGGGCTGGTGGTGTTTGGTGCTGCTCTGCGGAAGTGTAGCCCCTCCAAAGGGCAAGCAGGCCTGTGCAGGGACAGCCCCTGCGGTGGTAGGCTTCAGGCAATTGTTGAGGCCAGCCCTCCTGGATGGCAGGCAGCCCCAGGTCCGGTGAGAGCGTAGGGGGTGGTGGGGGTGGGGGGAGGGGATGCACTGGGAAGCACAGCTTTCTGCTAGCTAGCGGGCCTGTAAGCTTGCTGTGGCGTGGGGGGTATTCTATGGGGACCCACCCCTTCTTCTCTCCCCTCCCCAGCACGGGCGCAGACCAGGCTCTTCTCCCAGGTTCCCTCTGATGCGGCTTTCCACTTCCCCCCCCAGAGTATTGTTCCCTTCCTCTGCGACAGCTTTGTTTTCTAGTCTCCCAGGTGGTCTCTGCCCCGTCAAATGGTTTCTAGACCTCCCAAGCAGTTTCCGCTCTGCCCCGCCCCCCCAGCCCGGGGACTAACCTCTGGAGCCTAGGTCTCGGTGCCCAGCCCCCACCCAGGCGTCTCAATTTTTGGTGACTGTGCCCATAGTTCAGATGGTCCATTGGGTTCTTGATCGGCTTTTCAAGAACTCCAACTTACTGCTACACTCTTCTCTGCATCTGGAGATTCCTCCAGTTTGTTTGATCTTTCCCCCGGTAGGTGACTTTCCAGGGTGCGGGATCCCTTTCTCCTCCGCAGTTCCCTTTCAGGAGCGCCCATCCCGCTCAGATTCACCTTCTCTCACTCTCCTCTTTTCTCCCATTCTGCCCAGTAATGTCACGAACTTCTTGCCGTTATTGGAGTTTAGGTTCCTCTGCCAGCGATTGGTTGCTGTTCTGTGTGAGTCACTTATTCTGTAGATGTGCTTTTTTTTTTTTTTTTTGTCTTTTTGCTATTTCTTTGGGCCGCTCCCACGGCATATGGAGGTTCCCAGGCTAGGGGTCGAATCGGAGCTGTAGCCACTGGCCTACGCCAGAGCCACAGCAACGCGGGATCCGAGCCGCGTCTGCAACCTATACCACAGCTCACGGCAACGCCGGATCGTTAACCCACTGAGCAAGGGCAGGGACCGAACCCGCAACCTCATGGTTCCTAGTCGGATTTATTAACCACTGCGCCACGACGGGAACTCCCGATGTGCTTTTTTTGTTGTGTTTGTGGGAGAGGGCGAGCGTGTCCCCCTACTCCTCTGCCATCTTGTCCTCTGACTAATATCTTTGTATGATGACATATTATAATTAGATTTGTGATCATTTTGAAGTATAGAAATACCAAATCATGGAGTTCACACTGTGGGGAAGTGGATTAAGAATCCAGCTTCAGCAGCTCAGGTTGCTGTGGAGGCATGGGTTCGATCCTTGGCCTGATGCATTGGGTTAAAGTATTTGGCCTTGGAATTCTTGTTGTGGCTCAATGGGTTAAGAACATGATTAGTATCCATGAGGATATGGGCTCAATCCCTGGCCTCACTCAATGGGTTAAGGATTCGGCACTGCCACAAACTACAGCATAGGTCATGGATGCAGCTCAGATCTGCTGTTGCTGTGGCTGTGATATAGGGTGGTAGCTATAGCTCCAGTACATCCCCTGGCCCAGGAAATTCCATATGTTGCAGGTGCAACCCTAAAAAGAAAAAAAGAAGAAGAAAAAGAAGAAGGAGAAGGAGAAAGAAGTTCATTTCCTGCTCATGTAAAATGTTAGAATTGGTAGTTCCTTTGGCAGAATAGTCCACAAGGTCATCAGGGATCCACAGTTTTTCAGCCTTCCTGCTCCATGATTTTTGGTATTTGGCTTCCACTTTTTGGTCCAAAATGTCTGAGCAGAGCCTCCTCACCTACCTACCTTCTTATATCTCTCACAAGTGTCCTGTCTTAATAAATCTATCTCTTGCCTATCATTTTGTCCCTTGCTGAATTCCTTCTGCCCTGAGACACATACAATGTGAGCCTTAGTAAGTCCAAATACCAGGTGAATGATTCTAATTTTCAAAAACTTTGAGTTCAAACCCAATCTGGTTTAGGCTGGGTTGGAGTCAGAGGTATTTCGGTTTCAGCTGGCTGCCAAAAAGGGATAGTAATAAGCTAAGAAAACAGCGAGAGCAAGGTCTTGGTCCTAGATGGGCTTGTGGGAGACCACAAGCCATCTATACTGGGGAAAACACTGCTGACAGCTGCTCAGTTTTGAACATGGGTGTCACCCTATATGCCTACTCACATCCAATAGCAGGTCCAGGACAGAACTGTTAACTTTACACTCTTCTCCTTGACTCTGAGGTTTTTCTCCTACATTCTATTTTCCTTCCTGCTCTATTTCTTTCTTCTATTAACTCCAGAAGACCCATATGACCACAAAGTGTAATTTTTATTGCTTTTACACCCTTCCCTCCAACCCTTCCAAATGCTGCCATTTTATTCCCAACTCATAGTCAGACTTGTCCCACTCATTAAGAACACTGATGGGGACACCTTCTATACCATTCCCTTGTGGCAACTTTTAGGGCAGTAATAACTGCTTGGGAGACTACCTTGGGAGGGATAGCACCTAAAATCATAAGTAAAAATCTTGACCAAATTGCTGGATGGATTTTTATATGAGTAAAATTTTTATAACATGAGTCAGAGACATTACCTCAGGTTTGTGTCTGAAATTGGTCAGGCTTCATCAATCCCAATCAATACTCCTCTAGGCCATATACTCTGGGTTTGGGAAAAATTCAGACAATAGGGATTAAAAAGAAAAAAAAGTTATGTAAAAGAGTTTGCCAAAATATGAGTTAGAAAGCCAGTAATGGTGGCCATAAACAGGTTCCTGAGTTGAGTCTATATTGCAGTTAGATTTATATTGCAGAAGGGAATTTAAATGGAGTGAGCTTCCAGTGTTCAAATTGTCATGGCCTTGTATTTAGGCAACAAGACCCAAAAGGGATGCAAGGCAAGTGTAGCTCAGAGCGATAATTCTGATAAAGACACTGAAGATATTTTTTAATGATTTTTATTTTTTCCATTATAGTTGTGTTTACAGTGTTCTGTCAGTTTTCTACTGTATCTACTGTACAGCAAAGTGACCCAGTCACACATACATATATACATTCTTTTTCTCACATTAACCTCCATTATGCTCCATCACAAGTGACTAGATATAGTTCCCAGTGCTATACAGCAGGATCTCCTTGCTTATCCATTCCAAAGGAAATAGTTTGCATCTATTAACTTAAGATTCCAAGTCTATCCCACTCCCTCCCCCTCCCCATTGGCAACCACAAGTCTGTTCTCCAAGTCCATGAATTTCTTTTCTGTAGAAGGGTTCATGTCATATATTATATTCCAGATATAATTGATATCATATGGTATTTATCTTTCACTTTCTGACTTACTTTACATAGTATGAGAGTCTCTAGTTCCATCCATGTTGCTGCAAGTGTCATTATTTTGTTCTTTTTTATGGCTGAGTAGTATTCCATTGTGTATATGTACCACATCTTCTTAATTCATTCATCTATGGATGGACATTTAGGTTGTTTCAATGTCTTGGCTATTGTGAATAGTGCTGCAATGAACATACAGGTGCATGTGTCTTTTTCAAGGAAAGTTTTGTCCAGATATATGCCCAAGAGTGGGATTGCTGGGTCATATGGTAGTTCTATATTTAGTTTTCTGAGGTACCTCCATACTGTTTTCCATAGCAGTTGTACCAATTTACATTCCTACCAGCTGTGTAGAAAAGTTGGATTTTTCCACACCCTCTACAGCATTTGCTATTTGTGGACTTATTAATGATGGCCATTCTGACTGGTGTAAGGTGGTATCTCATAGTTTTGATTTGCATTTCTCCAATAATCAGTGATGCTGAGCATTTTATTTATGTCCTTGTAGGCAATCTGTATATCTTCTTTGGAGAAATATCTGTTCAGGTCTTTTGCTCATTTTTCAATTGGATTGTTGGTTTTTTTGCTGTTGAGTTGCATAAGTTGTTTGTATATTTTAGAGATTAAGCCCTTGTCAGTTTCACCATTTGCAACTATTTTATCCCTTTCTGCAGGTTGTCTTTACTTTTTTTTAAAGGTTTCCTCTGTTGTGCAAATCTTGTCAGTTTGATTAGGTCCCAATTGTTTATTTTCAGTTTTATTTCTGTTGCCTTGGGCGACTGATCTAAGAAAAAACTTGTAATGTTGATGTCAGAGAATGTTTTGCCTATGTTCTCTCCTAGGAGTTTTATGGTATCTTGTCTTATGTTTAAATCTTTAAACCATTTTGAGTTTATTTTTGTGCGTGGTGTGATGATGTGTTCTAGTTTTATTGATTTACATGCAGGTGTCCAGTTTTCCCAGCACCACTTGCCAAAGAGACTGTCTCTTTCCCATTTTATATTCTTGCCCCCTTTGTCAAAGATGAATTGACAGTAGGTCAATTTCTGGGTTTATTTCTGGGTTCTCTATTCTGTTCCCTTGGTCCATATGTCTCTTTTGGTACCAATACCACACTCTCTTGAGGGAGTATTACTATGGCTTTGTAATATTGCCCAACGTCTGGGAGAGTTATGCCTCCTGCTTGGTTTTGTTTCCTAAGGACTGCTTTGGCAATTCTGGTTGTTTTTTTTTTTTTATGGTTTTATATAAATTTTTGGATTATTTATCCTAGTTCTGTGAAGAAATGTCATGGGTAATTTGATAGGGATTGCATTGAATCTGAGGATTGCTTTGGGTGGTATGACTATTTTTACTATGTTAATTCTTCCAACCCAGGAGCATGGACTATCTTTCCATTTCTTTGGATCCTCCTTAATTTCCTTGATTAATGTTTTATAGTTCTCAGCCTATGCCTTTCACCTCCTTGGTCAGGTTTATTCCCAGGTGTTTAGTTTTGTTTTTTTTGGGGGGGGGGGGGGATGTGATTTTAAAAGGTATTTTTAAAATACTCCTTTTCCTGATATTTCATTGTTAGTGTGCAGAAATGCAGCCAATTTCTGAGTGTTAATTTTGTACCCTGCTCCTTGGCGGAATTCATTTATCAGTTCAAGTGGTTTTTGTGTGGTGTCCTTAGGGTTTTCTGTATATAGTATCATGTCATCTGCATACAGTGACAATTTTACCTCTTCCACTTTGGATACATGTTATTTCTTTTGTTTGTGTGATCACAGTGGCTAGGTCTTCCAATACTATGTTGAATAAGAGTGGTGAGAGTGGGCATCCTTGTCTTGGTCCAGATTTTAGTGGGAAGGCTTTCAGCTTCTCTCTGTTGAGTATTATATTGGCTGTGGGTTTGTCGTAAGTGGCTTTATGTTAAGGTATGTCCCTCTATACCCACTCTGGCAAGAGTTTTTATCATGAATGGATGTTGGACTGTATCAAATGCTTTTTCTTGCATCTATTGAGATGATCATGTGGGTTTTGACTTTTGTTAATGTGGTGTATTACATTGATTGATTTGCATATGCTGAACCATCCTTGTGAACTTGGGGTGAATCCCACTTGGTCAGGGCGTATGATCTTTTTTTATGTGTTTTTGGATTCTGTTGGCTAAAATGTTGTTGAGAATTTTTGCGTCTATATTTATCAAAGATATCGGCCTATAATTTTCTTTTTTGGTAGTGTCTTTGTCTGGTTTTGGTATTAGGGTGATTGTGGCTTTATAGAATGTCTTTGGGAATGTTCCTGCTTTAATCTTTGGGAAAAGTTTAAGAAGGATAGGTATAAATTCTTCTTTGTATGTTTGGTAGAATTCACCTGTGACGCCATCTGGTCCTGGACTTTTGCTTGCAGGGAGTGTTTTTATTACATATTCAATTTCATTTCTAGTGATAGGTCTTTTCAGTTGATCTATTTCTTCTAGATTCAGTTTTGGTGGACTGTATGTCTCTAGAAAGTTGTCCATTTCTTCTAGGTTGTCAAATTTGTTGACATATATAATTGTTCATAGTATTCTGTTATGTTTTTTTGTATTTCTGCAGTATCCTTTGCGATTTCTCCCTTTTCATTTCTTATTTTGTTTATTTGGGTTTTTTCCTCTCCTCTTCTTGGTGAGTCTGGCCAGAGGTTTGCCAATTTTGTTTACCTTTTCAAAGAACCAGTTTTTTTTTTTTGTCTGTTTGCCATTTCTTGGGCCGCTCCCATGGCATATGGAGGTTCCCAGGCTAGGGGTTGAATTGGAGCTGTAGCTGCCAGCCTACGCCAGAGCCACAGCAACTCGGGATCCGAGCCGCGTCTGCAACCTACACCACAGCTCACGGCAACGCCAGATCATTAACCCACTGAGCAAGGGCAGGGATCGAACACCCAACTTCATGGTTCCTAGTCGGATTCGTTAACCACTGTACCATGACGGGAACTCCCAAAGAACCAGTTCTTGGTTTTATTGAGTTTTTAATTGTTTTTTTTAATCTCTATTTTATTGATTTCCTCTCTGATCTTTATGATTTACTTTCTTCTGCTAACTTTGGGTTTTGTTTGTTCTTCTTTTTCTAATTCTTTTAGGTGGCAGGTTAAACTGTAGATTTGAGATTTTTCTTCTTTTTTGAGGAAGACCTGTATTGCTATGATTTTCCCTCTAAGCACTGCTTTTGTGGCATCCCATAGATGTTAAGTGGTTATGTCTTCATTATCATTTGTCTCAAGGTATTTTTTAATTTCCTTTTTGATTTCTTCATTGATGTATCAGTTTTTTTTAGTAGCATGTTGTTTACTCTCCATGTAGTTAGTTTTTTCACATTTCTTTTCCTGTGATTGATTTCTAGTTTCATGCCATTGAGAACACAGAAGATATTTTAACTGACCTACCCTATGGGTCCACCAAAGATCAAATCCCCTTAAGGACAAGCTGCCACTCCAGCTGGAGCTACTCCCAACCACTGGGTGGAGCTAGTGCCCCAGCAGAAACCTCTAATGCCAAGGGCCACCCCACAGGCAGAAGTACTACCCCTAGCCGAGACTACTGCCACAGGGAAAAGAGATAGAAAGACCCCCCTCCTCCAAATTCAGGAACCTCTTTGGACTCTGAGTTACCCAAGGGGCCCATCCTTAGCCCAGCTAGCACTCAGAGCAGTATAAGTTACCAAAAAAACCACCCCAATGGTTTTGCCTGAGAGAAGTTCCTGATGGAAATCAGAGAACAGTTAGAGTCCATGTACCTTTCTCAATGTTTGATCTAAATATGGCAGAGGAAAAGTTGGGAAGTTTTTCTAAGGATCTTGAACTCTTTGCAAAGGGGTTTACCTGACTATTGAGATTTTTTTAAATCTCACCTGGGAGTATTTACAGATCTTACTGCTTCACCCCTGAGGAAAAGCAGCATATAATACTGGAAACTAGAGCCCATGCAGAACAATTGGCAGCCCAAGCCTGACAGGGCCATGCAGTGCACCAGGTGGGGACTGAAGCTATCACTGAGGCAGACCCAAAATGGAATTACCTGGTGAATTCTATCAATAGAGATAGATGGGATCATGTGATTAACTGTTTAATAGAGGTTATGAAGAAATTTACAGTAAAACATGTTAATTATGAAAAGGTGAAAGAGGTCCAACAGGGACTGGATGAAAATCCTATAGTCTTCCAAAGGAGGCTTTTAAGAATTTACAAATGATGATCACTCCTCACATGAGGAGCAAGCCCTTTTAACTATGCATTTCATAGTCCAGACATTAGATGCAAAATTCAGAAAGAACTGCTGGTCTTCAGACTCCAATGAATGATTTGCTCCAACTGGCTCATTCTGTTTTCAATTTTAAGGATGTGGCCAAAAAGGCTGAACAATTTCTTTTTGCCTTCAAATGGACAGAACCAGATACAAAAGACACCTACTGGGACCTGAATCCCCCAAGGATTTAGGGATAGCCCACATATCTTCAGGAATGTCTTGGCACAAGACCTGAGAGAATTAAAGTTAACAGATGGAGTTATTCTGCAATAGGTAGATGATCTTTTAATAGTACGTTTTTCAAAGACAGCATTAAGTCTTAAGACCCTAACTCATTTATGGAGAAAGGGTAATAGGGTGTCCAAAGCTAAGATGTAAATTTCTAAACAGAGGGTTCATTATCTGGGATGAATGCTCACTCTATGGAGGAGATCCTTATCTGCTGGTATAACATTGTTAATTCAAAGATTAAAGTCACCAAACCAGTAAAACAACTTAAGATCTTCTTCTTTCTTTTTTTTTTTTTTTTTTTGCTTTTTGCTTTTTAGTGCTGCAGCCGTGGCATATGGAGGTTCCCAGGCTAGGGATTGAATCGGAGCTACAGCTGCTGGCCTACACCACAGCCACAGCAACACAGGATCCAATCCACATCTGCGACCTACACCATAGCTCATGGCAATGCCAGATCCTGAGCAAGGCCAGGGATCGAACCCGCAATCTCATGGTTCCTGGTTGGATTTGTTTCTGCTGCACCATGATGGGGACTCCCAGCTTAAGGCCTTCTTGGAAGTAAGCAGATATTGCTGGATTTGGATTCCTGGTTGTGGGTTAGACACCAAACCATTATATGAACTCCTAAAACAAAACACAGAAACTGGACCAGTAAACTGGAGAGATATATAAGAATAAGCTTTTAAAACTCTAAAAGAAAATTATTAGATCCCTCTGCTCTGGGGTTGCCTAATTTAGAAAAACCATTGTTTTCTCTTTGTGACTGAAGGAGGAGGGATGGCCCTTGCTGTGTTAACTCAGCATTTAGGACCTACATATCAACCTGTTGCATGTCTATCTAGGAGCCTGGACCAGACAGCAACAGTATGGCCACCTTGCCTTTGAGCAGTGGCAGCAACTTCCCTATTAGTATTAGAGACTGCTAAGTTGAAGCTGGCCAAAAGACAGTACTCGTACCTTCTCAGGTGGTTTCAGTTGTACAAGCAAAAGGAAACTGGTTGACTGGAGGATGCATCATTAAGCATCAGGCCCTTTGTCTAGGTACCACAGAAGTAGATTTGAAAGTATGCCAAACCTTAACCCATGCACCTACAGCCAACTCATCTATGACAAAGGAGGCAAGAATATACAATGGAGAAAGGACAGCTTGTTCAGTAAGTGGTGCTGGGAAAACTGGACAGCCACATGGAAAAGAATGAAATTAGAACACTCCCTAACACCATACACAAAAATAAACTCCAAATGGATTAAAGACCTAGATATAAGATCAGACACTATAAAACTCTTAGAGGAAAACATAGGCCAAACACTCTCTGACATAAACGACAGCAACATCTTCTTAGATCCATCTCTCAGAGTATTGACAACAAAAACAAAAATAAACAAACGGGACCTAATCAAACTTCAAAGTTTCTGCACAGCAAAGGAAACCCTAAACAACACAAAAAGACAACCCACGGAATGGGAGAAAATATTTGCAAGTGAATCGACTGACAAGGGATTAATCTCCAAAATTTATAAACAACTTCTGCAGCTCCATACCAAAAAAACAAACAAGCCTATCAGAAAATGGGCAGAAGATCTAAACAGACAGTTCTCCAAAGAAGACATACAGATGGCCGAGAAACACATGAAAGAATGTTCAACATCACTCATTATTAGAGAGATGCAAATCAAAACCTCTCTGAGGTACCACCTTACACCAGCCAGAATGGCCATCATCCAAAAGTCTACAAACAATAAGTGCTGGAGAGGGGGTGGAGAAAAAGGAATCCTAGCACACTGTTGATGGGATTGTAAATTGGTACAACCACTGTGGAAAGCAGTATGGAGATGCCTCAGAAAAGTAAACATAGAAACCATTTGATCCAGCAATCCTACTCCTGGGCGTCTACCCAGAGAAAACCATGACTTGCAAGGACACATGTACTCCAATGTTCATTGCAGCACTATTTACAATAGCCAAGACATGGAAACAACCTAAATGTCCATCGACAGAGGAGTGAATCCAGAAGATGTGGTACATATACACAATGGAATATTACTCAGCCATTAAAAAGAACAAAATACCAGCATTTTTTGCAACATGGATGGACCTAGAAACTATCATGCTAAGTGAAGTCAGCCATACAATGAGACACCAACATCAAATGCTTTCACTGATATGTGGATTCTGAAAAAAGGACAGACTGAACTTCTTTGCAGAACAGATGCTGACTCACAGACATTGAAAAACTTATGGTCTCCGGAGGAGACAGTTTGGGGGGAGGGAGGATGTGCTTGGGCTATGGGATGGAAATCCTGCAAAATCAGATTGTTATGATCATTATACAACTACAGATGTGATAAATTCATTTGAATAATAAAAAAATTAAAATTAAAAAAAAGAAGTATGCCAAACCTTAAACCTTGCAACCTTTCTGCCTAATCTGCATGTAGGAGGAGATCAAGAAGAGGAAATTTGCTTCATGATTGCTACAGACTATCGAACAAGTATATTCTAGTAGGAATGATTTAAAGGAAATCCCCCTTGAAAACCTTGATGTTGAATGGTATATAGATGGAAGCAGTTTTATAGAAGAAGGAAAAAGGCACGTATTCCTTACTAAATGCTTATGACACCATAAAATCAGGACCTCTACCAGGAGGGACATAAACTCAAAGAGCTGAACTTAGAGCATTGACCGGGACACTTAAAGTAGCAAAAGGAGGAGTTCCTGTCATGGCTCAGGGGAAATGAATCTGACTAGTAACCCTGAGGGTGCAGGTTGGATCCCTGGCCTTGCTAAGTGGGTTAAGAATTTGGCCATGCCATGAGCATGGTGTAGGTCACATACATGGCTCAGATCTGGTGTTGCTGTGGCTATGGTGTAGGCTGGCAGCTGTAGCTCTTCTACTCCTACCTTCAGAAACTCCATATGCCTCGGGTGTAGCCCTAAAAGACAAAAAAAAAAAAAAGAAAAAAAGAAATAGCAAAAGGAAATTGAACCACAATTCATACTGACTCTAAGTATGCTTTCTTGATCCTCTATACTCATGCTACCATCTGACCTCAAAAAATTCCCCTATTGGAGTTCCTGCCATGGCTCAGATAATGAACTCAACTAGTATCCATGAGGACACGGGTTAAATCCCTGGTCCTGCTTAACTGGTTAAGGATCCAGTGTTTTTGTGAGCTGTGGTGTAGGTCACAGACACAGTTAGGATCCTGCATTGCTGTGGCTGTGGCATAGGCCGACAGCTGCAGCTCCAATTGGACCCCCAGCCTGGGAACTTCCATAGGCCATGGACGCAGCCCTAAAAAACAAACAGACAAACAAAATTCCCCTATTACATATGGCAGAGAGATTCTTGAATTGTTGGAAGTGGTATAAGATCCTCAAGAAATAGCTGTAGTTCACTATAGTGGACATCATCCTCAGATTCCCAGGTCTGAAATCGGAAAGGGAAATCACCAGGCTGACCAAGAAGCAAAGAAAGCAGCTCACATACCAATAGATAAAATACAGGCAGTTTTAAAATCCCAAGCTTGTTAGAGGAAATGCTATGACCTTCTATATACCAAGAAAGAAGAAGACTGGGCCAAAAGTAGGGGGTTAATAAATTGAAAGGGATGGATGGTATAGGTTAGATGAAAGGACTATGATTCCACAAGCTCAGTAATGGAAGGTAATTAAGGCATTCCATGAAACCACACTCTAGAGACACCAAGCCCTTTGGAGTTGATTGCAAAGATTATTTGTGGTAAAGGAATGAAAATGGTAGTGGCTCAGGTTACCAAACCATGGGACACATGTTTATGAAGCACCACCCCCTCCACCATTAGTCACACCCATTCAGCATCGAGGAAGCTATCCAAGGGAGGATTAGCAAATTGATTTTACTCAGATGCCCAAGTCCAAAGGATACAATATTTATTGCTAATAGTAGACATTTACTGGATGGGTAGAGGCTTTTCCCACATGGAAGGAACAGGCCTCAGAGGTAAGAAGAACTTACTTAAGGGGATAATCCCATGATTCAGATTACCTCAATCTGTACAATGTGGTAATGGACTTGTATTTACCTTTAAGATTACCCAATTGGCTAAAACCTTGGGGATAAAGTACTCCCTTCTTGTGGCATGGAGACCCCAATTCTCAAGGAAATGAAAAAAATGAATGATACTTTGAAGTGAGCTATAGCCAAATTATGCCAAAAAAAAAAAAAACCTCAGGAAAACTTGGTCCAAATACTACCAATTGTTCTAATGAGAATAAGGGTAGTCCCCAAAGAAAAGCTGAGACTCAGTCCCTATGAATTAATGTATGGAAGACCCTTCTTAACAAATGACTTTGTGTTGGATGAAGAAACATGTGTGCTCAGATATTATGCACAAGTACCACTGGTTATAACAGACCATGAGAATAAAATACTTCCAGACAATAAAGAGACTCAACAAAATACTCTTAGCATCAACCATAGAGATCAGGTTTTAATCAAAAGATGGAAAGAGGGGTCACCAGATGATCAATTAGAACCAAGATGGAAGGGTCCTCACAAAGTGATATTGGAGACTCCTACTACAATGAAAACAGAGGGGCATCCCACTTGGATCCACATCTCAAGGATTAACCCAGGTAACTCTATTAAACAAAATGAACCCACCTATTCTTCTGAACCTGTGGAAGATCTTAAATTTTGTTCAAAAGACAGCCTTAGATAAGATATGCAGACTACATCTGGGGCACCCATAAAGATGAGGAAGATTCTTCTGCTCCTTGCTCTGATGCCTCTACTCATCTGGATACTGATCTATTTCAATTGCTGGACAAGAATCAGAAGAGACCACATTATCACCTACCTTCAAAACAGATAAGTGTTCAGCAAGAATTTCCATATCAAAACTATACTGTGAGAGTTCCCGTCATGGCTCGGTGGTTAACAAATTCAACTAGGAACCATGAGGTTTCAGGTTCGATCCCTGGCCTTGCTCAGTGGGTTAAGGATTCGGCGTTGCTGCGAGCTGTGGTGTAGGTCGCAGACTTGGATCCTGTGTTGCTGTGGCGTAGGCCGGAGGCTATGGCTCCAATTAGACCCCTAGCCTGGGAACCTCCATATGCTGCAGGAGCAGCTCAAGAATTGGCAAAAATAACAAACAAACAAAAAAACTATACTATGGTACACGATTGTTAGTTTATACAATATTCCATTGGCAGGGGCTAATGTTTCCCTGACTTTGGCTAAAGCTTATGTGGATTTTATTAATAATTCTAATTGGTGGGTATGTGGTCAACTTCTGCTCTCTAGCACCTCTGGATTATTATGGTGGGTTTCCCCTTTCCAGGAGTCTGATTGGCTGGCATTAAGGAATTTGATTATAGAAGAGAGGAATGCAAGCATGACTTTATAGGAGCATTCTATTAAAGTCATGTGGGACCCCATTAATTGGCCTACTACTGCACAAAATTGTAGGCATTCTTTGAAATTCCATGTAATAAAACAGTCTCCCAAGCCCATTGGACCGGCATATCTCATGTCAAGGATAAAAACACAATACTGTGGACATATGATATGATTCAAATTTGGGATGGATTCATTTGGCTCACTCCAGGATATTGTAGACTAAGTGACAGAGCTTCCTTATGCTGGGAACAGAGAAACCATTCCTGGATGCTCTGGGAAACCAGACTAGAGACATGGGATGCTTACCTAGGGACTCTTGTCACCACGTTGTGATCCTTAGAGACACTGACTGGTTTGGAAAAGATTGTAAAAGAAGACTAGGAATATACTGGATTGCTCCTAATGGCACCCAGTGGATATGTGGCGTGAATCTCTGGCTGTGGCTTCCACCAGGATGGCAGGGCCAATGTACTCTAGGGTTTTCATGGGCCAAAGGTCAGGTGTTACCTCTTTGAACCACCCCCTGGTCAACCTCTCTAAAGCTAGATGCACTTGGTCTCTTTTTCATTGGTATGATCACCTGTTGAACATTTTCTTACCAGGGTTAGGTCTTGAGGATATTGCGGTTCCCATAAAAGCTTTGACAAAATTTATGCAAAATGCCCTAAATGATAGTGATCATGCCATATCTCTCCCCAGTGATAAAGTAATTCTAATGAGGAAAGCTGTTCTACAAAATAGGATGGCCTTGGACATTACTATGCCCTCACAGGGGAAACCTGTGCCATCATTAAGATATAATGTTGTGCTTTTTTTCCAGATGAATCTGCTGATTTTTTCAATTACTGAGTCACATGCACAAACAGAGAGGACCTAAATGACCCTCTCCCAGATGTAGGAACAATTTGGGGAAAATGGTTTGGGTCCCAAAGGTCATGGCTGCAGCCTCTCAATCACTCTTTTGATGCTTATTGTTTTTAATAGATTCATCCTGAAACTGACAGCATTAATGACTTGAACCTAGTCAGAACCACATTGGGACTTGAATCCAGCCAAAACCCAGATTGGAACTTGAATCCGTGGTTTTTGAATTAGAATAATTCACCCGGTGTCTGGATTTCCTGATGTTCCGATTCTTTGTGCCTCTGTGCAGAAGGAATTCAGCAAGAGACAAAGTGTTAGGCAAGAAATAGATTTATTAAGATAAGATACTTGTGAGAGATACAAGCAGGTAGGCAAGGAGGCTCTGCCCTAGGATTAGGTGGGGTACAGTTTTATCATCCAAGAGGAGTGGAGATAGGAAAAGACCACCTACTCCTCTTTCTTTGAGTGTAGCTCCTCCCTGGTATGTGGTAAGTATTTGACCCTCTAAGGTCAACCTAGGACTGTCAGGGTGCTTATTCAAATTAGTAGAAGGATGGTCCTTAAATTCCTGCCCTTGGTCTGAATCTGAATGCAGTCCTCACTCTACCCCCTACCCAGTGACCTGAGACATATCTCATGCCTCCAATATTCAAGCAAGCCTGCCTCATTCTGATGATTGCTGAGAGATCACCAACCCACAGTGATCTCCCAAGCTCCTCAGGACCCCCTCTCCAAGCATGGTCCCCCACTGGGACCCCCACAAACACCTGTGCAAACTAACTTCCTCCATCCCTATCAATCCTATGCTGTTTAACCTCTAAAATGGCTGTAAAAAATAATGTTAACAAGAGCCACATTGGCTTATGGCCCTCCCAACAGAGAAGGAAGTTAGCCAGGTGTTTTACTCCTTCCCTAGGCAGGCCTACTCCCTATCTCAGCAGGAAGTAGTTACTGAAAGGCCATCACCCAATACCCCCTTTAAACATAAGGGTAAAACACCTGGAGAGAGAAATGATACGGATAGAGCAGAACAGTTACACAGGTAGTTGTAGAAGTCCCAGTAGGGGACCATAGATAAGAAGGAAACCTAGGGAATTTGGGGATAACACTGCAAGTTAATAATCACTCAAGAAAGCCATCAGAACATCAAGGAATGAAGCAAGCTTGCTAGACTATAAAACTGTAAATAAAAGCATGAGATAAGTCTCAGGTCCTTAAGTGAAAGATAATACGGGGCCTGCATTCAAGTTCAACAAGGTAATGATCCTTAGGACCAAGGACAGGAATTTAAGGGAAGGATGACATTCCAAAGTAGGAGACCCTCATTATACAGAAACCTGAGATGATTCAACATATTTTAGCATATGTTATCACCCTTCTACTGATATGAATAAGCACCATGGCAGTCCTAGCTTGACCTCATAGGGTCAGATACTCTCTTACCCAATACAAAGAAGGAGCTAGTGATGTAAACCTGACATCTACTTGAAGAATGAGGAAGAAGGTGGGCTTTTCCCCCGCCCCAATTTTTTTTGGATTATAAAAATGTAGCCTACCTAATCCTTGGGGCAGAGCCTTCTCACCTGCCTGTTTGTATCCCCCATAAGCATCCTATCTTAATAAATCTATTTCGTGGCTAACATTTTGTCTCTTGCTGAATTCCTTCTGCACGGGGACACAAAGAACCTGAGCTTCTGTAAGTCCAGACACCAGATGAGTGATTCTAATTTTAAAAACTGGGGCAGGATCAAGATGGCTGAGAAGTAAGATGTGGCACTCACCTCCTCCAAACATATTTTTTAAAAAATCTACATGTAGAACAATTCACACAGAACATCTACTGAATGCTGGCAGAAGACCTCAGACTAAAACTGAGCAGGACTACGTGGGACTCCTGGGAACAAGTCTTTCTATGTCCCTGATTTTTCATTTTTAGGGAATAAGCTTCAACCTCCATGACCTTCCCTGAGTTCCAAAGGGCAAGTTCAAACAGTTGGTAACCAGAGAAGGGAGGAAATGCAGAAACAAGGGAGGAACAGTCAAGAAACAATAGTGCAGACTTGGGACAGGGTCCTGGTTCCTCTTCAAGGAATATACATAACAATATCTTTGAGTTCCTCTGCAGAACTAAAACCATTAACATATGAAAGCCAGAGAGGAGGACCACCAGAACCAGTACTGGGGCCACTAAACACTTTGAAGAATACAAGCTCGCATCTACCCTGATCCTTTTCTGTGGCCCTATTTTCTACTCTCAAACTGTAAAACCACTTCCTAATCTTTCCCAAGGGAGGGCACAATTTTTAGGGCATTAGCCTGCACTGGCCTTCTTTGCCTGGCAAAGCAATAAAATGACTTTTTCTCCTTCATCCCAAACTCCGTCTCCATGTTTCTATTTGGCACCAGTGGACAGAGGCAGAGTTTTAGCAACAAGACCCTCCCAACCCCAGTAACTGGGTAGAACAAAGTTTGGGGGGAGAGAAAGAGAGAGAGAAGAGAGGAAAAAAGGAACCAGGACAGGACCAGCACTCCTGAGAGGGAACTGTGAAAGAGGAAAGGAATCCACACCCTAGGAGGCCACCTAACTGAAGGGGAGATCAGCTGGGATGGAGGAGGGGGATCCCCAAAGCCTTGGAGAAAAGGGCAGCAGCTGGACTGAGGAGGGCAAAGTAGAGAAAGAGCCACACAGACCATCAGTACCACCGCCTGGGACAACACAGCCTGAGACACTCGGACGGGAGCTGGGCACTGAGACTTGGGCTTTGGAGGTCTGTTCGGGAGAGAGGACTGGGGTTGGCTGTGGGGACACAGCCTGAGGGATCTAGGGAGTGGTGCACCATGGGCTATGACACCACAGCCAAGAGTATTCAGGAGGAGGCCTGGGCCCATAGGAGAAGCAAGGTGCCACTGTTGTGGAGAGTGAGAGGAGGACGGGCAGGACCACCATAGGAACATCTTTCTCTGCACACATATGGGCTCTTGAGCAGCTGAGCTCCTCTTGTGCAGGCTACAGAGGCAGAGGTAGGTACAAACAGCCACAGCCATCTTGGACTCCAGAGATGGGCATGGCCTGCCACCACTAGGGATCCCATGAACAGGTAGCACCTGCAGGTCCAGTCACCTCAGGGGTCATCACAGAGGAGGGCACTGCAACCTATTGCCACCCATTGCCCTCACTCCCCTAGGAATGCACACAACCCACCATTGCCCCTGCCAAAGGCTCTGGGTACAACCTCCACCTCCCTGAGGGTCAATGCTACTGCCCAGGGTCCTGCAACCAAGAGCAGACTGTGTCCCCACCTCCCTGTGGGTCCTTGCCACTGCCAAGTGCCAAGCAATGAGGCACTTGCTGCAGGCCCTGCCCATTGAACCCATCTCCCCGGAAGCACATATAAGCATTACACCAGCACACCCCCTATCAAGAGGATAACAGACTGCACAAACTGAGGAAAGAGACAGCAAGTATACAAATGAAAAGCAGCCCTCACATCACAAAAAATAGTAAGCCAGGAGTTCCCGTCGTGGCGCAGTGGTTAACGAATCCGACTAGGAACCATGAAGTTGCGGGTTCGGTCCCTGCCCTTGCTCAGTGGGTTAACGATCCGGCGTTGCCGTGAGCTGTGGTATAGGTTGCAGATGCGGCTTGGATCCCGCGTTGCTGTGGCTCTGGCATAGGCCGGCAGCTACAGCTCCGATTAGACCCCTAGCCTGGGAACCTCCATATGCCGAGGGAGCGGCCCAAGAAATAGCAACAGCAACAACAACAACTACAACAACAAAAGACAAAAAAAAAAAATAGTAAGCCCTCACAAGCTACTCAGGAGTGCTCCTGTATATAAATAGCCCTCCAAGACTACAGTAGATAATTGTTTTCCCTAAATTCACAGAATAAGAAAAATATAAGCAAAATGAAGAGGCATGGGAACCACACCCAGTTAAAAGAACAGGAGAAATTCCCCTGAAGGAGCAATCAATGAAACACAATTTTTCAGCCTAAGAGATACCAAGTTCAAAATGAGGTAATGAAAATAATGGAGGAATTAAGAGCAGATATAAATGGTAATGCAGAATACTTTAGAAAGGAACTAGGAACTATAGGAGGAACCAAGAAAAACTAGAAAAATTTACCTGCAGAGACACAAGCTGAGTTAAAGTCACTGAAAAGCAGAATGAATAATGCAGAGGAATGACTAAGTGACTTGGAAGATAGAATAATGGAAATCACCAGTCAGGACAGTAGACAGAAAAGAAAAGTGAAAAAAACATGAAAGCAATATAAGAGATCTATGGAGTAATATAAGCAGGTCAATCTACACATGGGATTCCAGAAGGAGAAAGAAAAGAAAAGGTGAATTGAAAATATGTTTGAAGAAATTATGGCTGAAAACTTTCCAAATTGAAAGGAAACAGACATCAAGTTATAGGAAGCACAGAGTGCCCCAAACAAGTTGACCCCAAACAAATCTACGCCAAGACACTTTATAATAAAAATGGCAGAAGTTAAAGATAAGGAGAGGAATCTAAAGGCAGCAAGAGAAAAACAAAGAGTTAATTATAAGGGAACCTCCATAAGGCTATCAGCTGATTTTTCTACAGAAATACTACAGACCAGAAGAGAGTGGCAAGATATATTCAAAGTTCTAAAAGGGAAAAATTTTCAGCTTAGAATACTCTACCCAGCAAGAATATAATTTAAAATAGGAGAAATAAAGAATTTCCCTAATAAACAAAATCTAAAAGAATACAGCAATACTTAACACATTTGAAAAGAAATACTTAAAGGTCTCCTCTAAATAGGAAAGAAGTAAGAAGACACATGATGGGGGAAATCACAATTGGAAAGTAATCACTTAAATAAGCCAGTATACAGATCTAAAAGGGGAAAAAAAAAAAACTATTTGTGAAAATGATGATAAACACAAGGAACAGCAACAGGATAAAACTGAAGATGTGAAAAAGGACATCAAAGTCATAAAATGTGAGGAAGGAGAATAAAAAAATCTAGACTTTTTTTTAAAGAATGTTAGCAGATCCAGGAAGGGGTTAACATACTTGAGAAACAGGACAACCAAGAATCGAAACCAAAAATATAGTCAGACACACGTGCAAAAAAAGAAGAGGACATAGCATAAAATAAAATTAAATCATCCAGCCAAAAAAAGAAAGGATCAAGGAGAAACTGAACCAACTGGAAAACAAGGTTTAAAACGACAACAAATACATTTTTATAAATAATTACCTTAAATGTCAATAAACTGAAGACTCCAATCAAAAGACAGAGTGGCAGACTGTATAAAAAAGCAAGCGCCTAAAATATGCTGCCTATAAGAGACTCACATTAAGGCAAAGGACACATAAATATTGAAAGTTTATATGGCAGAGGGGATGGGAAAAGATATTTCACACAAATGGAAATGACAGGAAAACAGGAGTCACAATACTCAAATCAGAAAAATAGACTTTAAAACAAAGACCATAAAGAAAGATAAAGAAGGAAACTATTTAATGATAAAGGGATAAATTCAGGAATTGGATATTATGCTCATCAATATATATGCCCCTAATATAGGAGCACCCAAATACACAGAACAAATACTGACAGACGTAAAAGGAGAAATTTATGGGAATAGAACAATAGTAGGAGAAATTAACACCACACTCACATAAATGGACAGATCCTCTAGAGAGAAAGTCAATAAGGTAACAGAGATCCTAAATGACACAATAGGACAATTAGACTTAATGATATTTTCAAGACACTACTTCCAAAAAACCCAGAATATACATTCATTTCAAGTGCACATGGAACATTCTCAAGGATTGACCACATACTGGGGCACAAAACTAACCAAAACCAATTTAAGAGTATAGAAATTATTTCAAGCATCTTCTCTGACCACAATAGCATTAAACTAGACATCAACCGGAGTTCCCCTCGTGGCACAGTGGTTAACGAATCCAACTAGGAACCATGAGGTTGAGGGTTCGATCCCTGCCCTTACTCAGTAGGTTAACGATCCGGCGTTGTCGTGAGCTGTGGTTTAGGTTGCAGACGTGGCTCGGATCTTGCGTTGCTGTGGCTCTGGCGTAGGCCAGCGGCTACTGCTCCGATTCGACCCCTAGCCTGGCAACCTCCATACGCTGCTGCACCGGCCCAAGAGATGGCAAAAAGACAAAAAAAAAATAATAAACTAGACATCAACCACAGGAAAATAAATGTGAAAAAACTGACTACATGGAGACTAAAAAACACGCTACTAAAAAAGCCAATGAGTCAATGAGGAAATCAAAAGGGAAATTTAAAAATACACCAAGGCAAATGACAATGAAAATATGACTATTAAAAATCTACAGGATGTCACGACTAGGGTAATGTGAGAAAAACAATGTATGCGTGTATGTGTGACTGGGTCATTTTGCTGTACAGTAGAAAATTGACAGAACACTGTAAAGCAACTATGATGGAAAAAATAAAAATCATTAAAAAAAAATCTATGGGATGCCGCAAAACAGTGCTTACAGGGAAGTTAATAGTAAATAATAGAAGCCTTCCTCAAAAAAGAAGAAAAATCTCAAATCAACAACCTAAACCATCACCTAAAAGAATCAGAGAAAGAACAAACACAATGTAAAAAGGAAAGAAATCACAAAGATCAAAGAGGAAATAAATAAAATAGAGATTAAAAAGAAGATTGAAATCAATAAAACCAAGAACTGGTTCTTTGAAAGGGTAAACAAAATTGACAAACCTCTGGCCAGACTCACCAAGAAGAAGAGAAAGAAAACCCAAATAAACAAAATAAGAAATGAAAAAGGAGGAATTTTTCTGAAATTACAGAAATACAAAAAGAGAGAGAAAGAAAGGGAGAATACTATGAACAATTCTATGCCAACAAATTTGACAACCTAGAAGAAATGGACAACTTTCTAGAGACATGCAGTCCACCAAAACTGAATCTAGAAGAAATAGATAATTTGAACATATCAATCACTAGAAATGAAAACAAAAGTCCCTGCAAACAAAAGTCCAGGACCAGATGGCGTCACAGGTGAATTCTACCAAACATACAAAGAAGAATTTATACCTATCCTTCTTAAACTTTTCCCAAAGGTTGAAGAAGAGGAACACTCCCAAAAATATTCTATTAAGCCACAATCACCCTAATACCAAAACCAGACAAAGACACTACCAAAAAAGAAAATTATAGGCCGATATCTTTGATAAATATAGACGCAAAAATTCTCAACAACATTTTAGCCAACAGAATCCAAAAACACATAAAAAAAGATCATACGCCCTGACCAAGTGGGATTCACCCCAAGTTCACAAGGATGGTTCAGCATATGCAAATCAATCAATGTAATACACCACATTAACAAAAGTCAAAACCCACATGATCATCTCATCTATTGATGCAAGAAAAAGCATTTGATACAGTCCAACATCCATTCATGATAAAAACTCTTGCCAGAGTGGGTATAGAGGGACATACCTTAACATAAAGCCACTTACGACAAACCCACAGCCAATATAATACTCAACAGAGAGAAGCTGAAAGCCTTCCCACTAAAATCTGGACCAAGACAAGGATGCCCACTCTCACCACTCTTATTCAACATAGTATTGGAAGACCTAGCCACTGTGATCACACAAACAAAAGAAATAACATGTATCCAAAGTGGAAGAGGTAAAATTGTCACTGTATGCAGATGACATGATACTATATACAGAAAACCCTAAGGACACCACACAAAAACCACTTGAACTGATAAATGAATTCCGCCAAGGAGCAGGGTACAAAATTAACACTCAGAAATTGGCTGCATTTCTGCACACTAACAATGAAATATCAGGAAAAGGAGTATTTTAAAAATACCTTTTAAAATCACGTCCCCCCCCACCAAAAAAAAAAAAAACTAAACACCTGGGAATAAACCTGACCAAGGAGGTGAAAGGCATAGGCTGAGAGCTATAAAACATTAATCAAGGAAATTAAGGAGGATCCAAAGAAATGGAAAGATAGTCCATGCTCCTGGGTTGGAAGAATTAACATAGTAAAAATAGCCATACCACCCAAAGCAATCCTCAGATTCAATGCAATCCCTATCAAATTACCCATGACATTTCTTCACAGAACTAGGATAAATAATCCAAAAATTTATATAAAACCATAAAAAAAAAACCCAACCAGAATTGCCAAAGCAGTCCTTAGGGAACAAAACCAAGCAGGAGGCATAACTCTCCCAGACGTTGGGCAATATTACAAAGCCATAGTAATCAAGAGAGTGTGGTATTGGTACCAAAAGAGACATATGGACCAAGGGAACAGAATAGAGAACCCAGAAATAAACCCAGAAATTGACCTACTGTCAATTAATCTTTGACAAAGGGGGCAAGAATATAAAATGGGAAAGAGACAGTCTCTTTGGCAAGTGGTGCTGGGAAAACTGGACACCTGCATGTAAATCAATAAAACTAGAACACATCATCACACCACGCACAAAAATAAACTCAAAATGGTTTAAAGATTTAAACATAAGACAAGATACCATAAAACTCCTAGAAGAGAACATAGGCAAAACATTCTCTGACATCAACATTACAAGTTTTTTCTTAGATCAGTCGCCCAAGGCAACAGAAATAAAACTGAAAATAAACAATTGGGACCCAATCAAATTTACAAGCTTTTCCACAGCAAAGGAAATCTTGAAGAAACAAAAAAGACAACCTGCAGAAAGGGATAAAATAGTTGCAAATGGTGAAACTGACAAGGGCTTAATCTCTAAAATATACAAACAATTTCTACAACTCAACAACAGCAATAACAAAAAAAAAAAATGACCCAATCAAAAAATGGGCAGAAGACCTAAATAAACATTTCTCCAAAGAAGACCTGGGGAGGTTCAAAAGGCAGATGAAAAAATGTTCAGCATCTCTAATTAGTACAGAAGTGCAAGTCAAAAGTACAATGAGGCACGACCTCAGCCAGTCAGAATGGATATCATTAATTATTCTACAAGTAACAAATGCTGGAGAGGGTGTGGAGAAAGGGAACTCTCCTACATTAATGGTGGGAATATAAACTGGTACAATCACAATGGAGAACAGTATGTAGGTTTCTCAGAAAACTAAATATAGAACTACCATATGACCCAGCAATCCTACTCCTGGGCATATATCCAGGCAAACTACAATTTAAAAATATACCTACACCCCCTATGTCCATAGAAGCACTATTCACAATAGACAAGACATGGAAACAATGTACATATCTTTCAGCAAATAAATGGATTAAGAAGATGTGACACATATACACGATGGAATACTGCTCAGGCGTAAAAAAGAATGAAATAATGCCATTTGGAGCAACATGAATGCAACTAGAGATTCTCATACTAAGTGAAGTAAGCCAGAAAAAGACAAATACCATATGATATCACTTATATGTGGAACCTAAAACACGGCACAAATGAACATATCTGCAGAATCAAAACAGGCTCACAGACATGGAGAACAGACTTGTGGTTACCAAGTGGGAGGGGAAGGAAGTGGGGTAGACTGGGAATTTGGGGTTAGTAGATGCAAACTATTACATTTGGAATGGATAAGCAATGAGGTCCTGCTTTACAGCACACAGAAATATATACAATCCCTTTTGATAGAACTTGATAGAAGATAATGTGAGAAAAAAATGTATGTATATGTATGACTGGGTCACTTTGCTGTACAGCAGAAATTGACAGAACATTGTAAATCAACTACACATTAATAAAAAAAAATTTATGTGGGTTCGAGTCCCAATCTGGATTTAGGCTGGGTTTGAGTCAGAGGTGTTTTGGTTTCAATGTCAAATCACTATGCTGAGCAACAGGAACCAACATAATATTATAAGACAGTCTTACTGCAAAACAAACAAGTTTGTTGAAAAATAGATCAGATTTGTGGTTACTAGAGACTGGGGGTGGGGGTAAGGGGAATTGAATAAATGTGGTCAAAATGTAAAAACTTCCAGTTATAAGGTAAATAAATGCTAGGAATGTACAACTTGATAAATATAATTAACACAGCTGCATATTAAATATGAAAATTGTTAAAAAAGTAAATCCTAAGGCTTCCCATCACCAGAAAAAAAAATTGTTTTTCTTTTTGAAGCCATGCCTGTGGCATATGGAAATTCCTGGGCCAGGTGTTGAATCTGAGCTGCAGCTGCAGGCCTACACCACAGACACAGATCAGAGCCACATCTGTGACCTACACTGTAGCTCGCTGCAATGCTGGGTCTGTAACCTGCTGAGTAAGGCCAGGAATTGGAAAATAATACAATAAAGAACGCAGATGAACAGCCAGATGAAAAGATACATAAGGCAAGGTCTGTGGGGATTCTGAGAGCAGGAGCTTTTGTCCTTATGGAGTTGGGGTGTGTCACCCTCCCAAGAGGAGAATGTCTTGTGCAAGCTCCACAAACCCCATACTACTGGGATTTTTAATGGAGGCCTTATCCCCTGGGCTTTATCAACTCCATTTCCCACCTCTTTCCTTTCTCTGAAGAATGGGGGATGGGGCTGAAAATTCCAAATTCCTATTCATGGTTTGGTGTTTCTGATGACCAGCCTCCATCCAGGAGCCACCAAGAGTCACCCCATTAGGACAAAAAACACTCCTTTCACCCAGGAACTGCCAAGGGATTTAGGAGCTCAGTGTTAGGAACCAGGGTCAAAGACTAAATATTAGAACAAAAAACACCCTTGCAGCCCTATTTATAAGGATTTTAGGAGCCCTGGGTTATTTATATCTATATATCATCTATGTCATATATCTATATAAAAATATCTATTCTCTCTCTCTCTCTCTCTCTCTCTCTCTCTCTCTCTATATATATATATATATATATATATATATATATACATTTTTTTTTTTTTTTTTTGCTTTTTAGGGCCAAACCCATGGCATACGGAAGTTCCCAGGCTAAGGATCGAACTGGAGCTGCAGCTACCAGCCTACACCACAGCCATAGCCACAGCAGTGTGGGATCCAAACAGCATCTGAGACCTACACCACAGCTCATGGCTACGCTGGATTTTTAACCCACTGAGTGAGGCCAGGGATTGAACTCGCATCCTCATGGATACTAACTGGGTTTGTTACTGCTGAGTCACAATGGGAACTCCCTATATTCTTTACTATATAGTAAACTGGTAAATGTAAGAAAGTATTTCTGAGTTCTGTGAGTTGTTCTAGCAAATAATCACCCAAGGGGAGGAGGTCATGAACCTCCCATTTGTAGCCAAATTGGACAGAGGTTGTGGGTAATCTGGGGACCTACTACTTGGAATTGGAATATGAAGTAGAGAGAATCTCATGGAACTGAGCCTTTACTCTAGCCTGCAGAGTCTGTTCTAACTCTGGCTAGGGTCAAATTTGCACTGAGTTGGGGAACACCCAGCTGGTGTCACAGAGAGTGGTGTAGTATGGGGGAAAAACCCATGTTTCTGGTGTCAGAAGAGCTGTGGGTGTGACAGTAGTGTGAGAGTAATGGAGAAACCCAAAGGATTAAGAGTGGGTTTTCCCACCCTTACCCCACTGAGCTTCTTATTCCACAGCAGACAGGACTCTGCCTTCCCCAAGCCACTGAAATTATGATCTTCTGATGTCATATTCAGTGATTTCTTCCTCTCTGATTCTATTTCCCGTGTTCGTAGTTATTATTGGTAGTTCCCTGAAATTGTGTCCTTTACCTTTCTCTTTTCATATACAGTCCCTGAATGATTTACTTTTCCCCGTGGCTGCCTCTATCCTTAATCATGTTATTCATGAGGGAATTTATGTAATATCAGGAAGATAAAGTTGATTTCAGTATAGGCAATTAGCATACCAGTCTAAACCTGCATTGAATCTGGATCATTCAGTTACATCCTCACAAGGGTGGTGGTTTTTTGGTGCATTTGAGAATGTTCTTCCCTTTCCCTTTTGCAAAATAATGACTTGAAATGGCTATGGAGTTCTTGGGTCACAGTCTGCACTTTCCTCAATGCTATAGATGTTATTCTAGTCTCTTAGGATATTTCGAGGTAGAAGGTGGCACTTTCAAGCCTACTCTTGCTGGCGGTGCTCCCAAGTCCTGCTAGCTGACTGTGAGAATCATCACCATTACCTTCTGTATGTGTGGCTCCCTCATAAGAGAGTGAGTCTCAAAGTCTCAAAGCAACCCTCCCTCTACCCTCACTCTTCTGTGGTCTATATTGCTTTATCTCCCTAACAAACAGGCCCAGTCGAGGACGGTTTTCCTCCAAGTCTGAGAGGTAATTTCTAAAATCTTGGAATGTCAAGCCTGAAAGGAGTGTCTTTGTGTGCCAGGAGAGGCTTGCACCTGCCAAATTGTAACAGTGTGATTTATAGCCACATCATAAATATGATTCAGAGTGGGGGCTTTGAGTCATCATATCAACCCAACTTCCGGTGGGGGTTGAAATTTGAAAACAGCCTTATTGGAGCCTAAATGATGAAACCCCGATTCTGACTCTGGGCACCAAGGCTGGAGTAAGCTTTCCTAACTAACAATACTTCATGTGTATCATCATACATCATTGTCAGAAGGGTCACTGCTGTCCAAGACTCCAAAGGACAACTGAAAGATCTGTGTTTAAAACCCTCCTAGACTCTTCCACAAGCATCTCTTCCCTTGGCTGATTATAATCTGTATCTTTTCCACATAATAAACCACAGTCATGAGTATAGAAGATTTCAGTGAATTTTTTCGTAACAAAAGGGGGGATAGATCCAGAGAGGTCAGCACATCAAGGAGCTCACACAGCGGCCAAGAGGCAGAGCCAGGTTTCAAACCAAAGACCTGCTGTGTGCACTAACCCCTTGAGCCAGCTCTGTTCCTATTCTATAGCTCTAGCTCTGTTCCTATATCCTTGCAAATACTTTCTGGAAGTTGAGAAAGCATAGATTGGAGTACTAACACCTTCTCCCCTTTTGGATTTTCCAGAATTGCAGGCATATGCCTATAAGGATTCATAACAAAATGGTTAAAACAGCAGTTATCTTTTTCCTTTTTATGACTGCACATGTGGCATATGGAAGTTCCTGGCTAGGTATCTAATCAGAGCTGCAGCTGCAGGCCTGTGCCACAGCTCAGGCACAACAATGCCAGATCCGAGCCCTACCTGTGACCTACACCGCAGCTTGTAGTGATGCTGGATCCTTAACCCACTGAGCGAGACCAGGGATTGAACCCGCATCCTCACTGACACTGTGTTGGGTTTTAATCCACTGAGCCACAATGAGAACTCCAAAACAGTGGCTTTCTATTCTTCCGTGAATGTTCTGGAAGGCATTATTAAATTCCATTCATTTATCACACTATTCTCTAGTCATCCTCCACTTTTCCTATTATATGAGTACAACAGTTTATAATTCTGACCATGCTGTTACATTCTCAGGACGTAAATTCCTTACATGTCCCTGTAAATATGTCATCTACCTTTAAGGTAAAATTGACAAGCCTTCATCTAAACTAAAAGAAGAAAGAAAGAATATTTAAATAAATAAAGGCAGAAATGAAGGAGAAGACATAACTGACATGACAGAAGCACAAAATATCATAAGAGACTAGTGTAAACAGTTATAGGCCAACACACTGGATAATGCAGAAGAAATGGATACATTCTCAGAAATGCACAACCTGTCAAGACTGAATCAGGAAGAGACAGAAAATTTGAACCGACCAATAACAAGAAAGGAGATGGTGTCAGCAATCAAAAAACTCTCAACAAAGAAAAGGCCAGGACCAAGTGGTTTCACTGGTGAATTCTATCAATTTTAAAAAGAATTAATACCAATCCTTCTCAAACTTTCAAAAAAATTGAAGAGAAGGGGCGTTCCCGTCGTAGCGCAGTGGTTAACGAATCCGACTAGGAACCATGAGGTTGTGGGTTCGGTCCCTGCTCTTGCTCAGTGGGTTAACGATCCGGCGTTGTCGTGAGCTGTGGTGTAGGTTGCAGACACGGCTCGGATCCCGCGTTGCTGTGGCTCTGGCGTAGGCCGGTGGCTACAGCGCCGATTCAACCCCTAGCCTGGGAACCTCCATATGCCGCAGGAGCGGCCCAAGAAATAGCAACAACAACAACAAAGACAAAAAAAAAATTGAAGAGAAGGGAATATTTCTAAATTCACCTTATTAGACTAGCATTACTGATACCAAAGCCAAATAAAGAACTAAAAGAAAACTACCAGCCAATATCCTTGATGAATAAAGACACAAAGATTCTCAACAAAATACTACTACACCAAATTCAATAACACATTAAAAGGATTATATACCACGATCAAGCAGAATTTATCCCTGGGATTTCAACACATGCAAATAAATAAATGTGTTAAATCACATTAATAGAATGAAAGATTAAAATCATATGATTATCTTAATAGATGCAGAAAAAGCATTTGAAAAAATTCAGCATTTTTTCATAATAAAAACTCTCACCAAATGGCATATAGAAGGAATGTACCTCAACATCAAAAAGGCCATATATGACAAAACCACAGCCAAACTTATATCAACACTGAAAGGCTAAAAACTTTCCTGCGAAGATTAAGAACAAAACAAAGGGGAGTTCCCGTCGTGGCGCAGTGGTTAACGAATCCGACTAGGAACCATGAGGTTGCGGGTTCGGTCCCTGCCCTTGCTCAGTGGGTTAACGATCCGGCGTTGCCGTGACCTGTGGTGTAGGTTGCAGACGCGGCTCGGATCCCGCGTTGCTGTGGCTCTGGCGTAGGCTGGCAGCTACAGCTCCGATTGGACCCCTAGCCTGGGAACCTCCATATGCCGAGGGAGCGGCCCAAGAAATAGCAACAGCAACAACAACAACTACAAACAAACAAACAAACAAACAAACAAAAAAGACAAAAAGACAAAAAAAAAAGAACAAAACAAAGGTGCCCACTCTCACCGCTCCCATTCAATGTAGAGCTGAAAGTCCTAGCCAGAGCCATTAGTCAAGAAGAAGAAATAAAGTCATCCAATTGGAAAGCAAGATGTAAACTTGTCTAAACTGTCTTAGAGACTCCACCAGGAGTTCCCACCATGGCTCAGTGGTTAACGAATCCGACTAGGAACCATGAAGTTGTGGGTTTGATCCCTGGCCTTGCTCAGTGGATTAAGGATCCCACGTTGCCGTGAGCTGTGGTGTAGATAGCATTCGCGGCTCGGATCCCGCATTGTTGTGGCTCTGGGGTAGGCTGGTGGCTGCAGTTCCGATTGGACCCCTAGCCTGGGAACTTCCATATGCCATAGGAGTGGCCCTGGAAAGGGCAAAAAGACAAAAAAAAAAAAAAGACTCCACCAAAAAAACCCTGTTAGAACTAATAAAGGAAATTAGTAAAAGTTGCAGGATACAAAATCAACATACGAAAATCAATTACATTTCCATACACTAACAATGAACTAGCTGAAAAAGAAATAAAGAAAATAATGTTACTTATAATAGTACCACAAAGTAAATTATTTAGGGATAAATTTAGTCAAGGAGTTGAAAAATCTGTATACTGAAAATTACAAGGCTTTGATGAAAGGGATTGAAGAAGACACAAATAAATGAAAATATATCCTGTGTTCATGGAATAGATTTAATATTGCTAAAAGGTCCATACTACCCAAAGCCATCTATAGATTCTAATCCCCATCTAAATGCAAATGGAATTTTTTGCAGAAATAGAAAAATTTATATGGAACCACAAAAGATGAAAGTAGCAATAGCAATCCTGAGAAAGGAATAGTACAAAGCTGGAAGCATCACATGTCCTGATTTCAAACTTTACTACAAAGCTATAGCAATTAAAACATTGTGTACTTAAAACAGACACACAGACCAGTGGAACAGAATGAAGAGTCCAGGAATAACCTATGTATATACAGTCAATTAATATTTGACATGGGAGCCAAGAATACTCAGTGGAGAAAGGATAGTCTTTAATAAATGGTACTGGGAAAACTGCTTATTCACATGCAAAAGAATGAATTTGGAACCCTATCTTATATTATTCACAGAAACTATCGAAATGGATTAAAAATTTATGTGTAAGAGCCCAAACCATGAAATTCCTAGAAGAAAACATATAGAAAAAGCTCCTTGACATTGTTGGTAACGATTTTTTTTTTAACATGACACCAATAGCAAAATGAAAGCAAAAATAAACAAGTGAGTTGCTGTACGGTAGACATTTACAGACACTGTAAACCAACTGTAATGGAAAAAATAAAAATCACTGAAAAAATAAAAATCACTAAAAAAAAAGACCCAAAAAAAAGCAAGTGGGGTAGATGAAACTAAAAAGCTGCACAGCAAAAGCAACAAACAACTTATTGAAAAGGTGACCTACTAAATAGGAGGAAGAATTTACAAACCATCTGACAAGAGGTTAATCTCCAAAATATATGAGGAATTAATGCAACTCAATAGAAACATGAATTTTAAATTGGCAGAGGACATTTATATGCATTTTTTCCAAAGATGACACAAAAATACATACAAATGACTGACAGGTCTGTGACTAATTGCCTTCATGAACTTGGATGTCAAAATATCTTTCCAGATTTGGGAGGATATCAGTTGTTATTTCTTTTGTCTTTCTTCCTTTTTTTTCCTTTGGCCACACTTAACAGTATATAGAAGTTCCCTGGCCAGGGATCAAATCCATGGATTTGGCTTGGACTTTGGGTTCACTGGAGTGAGTCTGATGCATGAGTTTGTGGTGGTAGGCCTGGGACCTGGGTCCACATAGGAAGACCTGTCCTCTGGGACCATAGGGGCCAACAGGTTCCAGGTACCAGTGTGATAAGCCTATCACCTGGGTCTCAAAAGACCAGTCAGATACTGGACCAGAAACCTGTTTTTGTGGGAGCTAGCCTGGACTCTGGAGACACGGGGATTAGCCTAGACCTAAGGTGATCCTGGAGCCTAAGGCCACAGGGGCTAATCTGAAGGTTGGGTCCGAGGGAAGTCATCTGGCATTGGAGCAGGCCAGGAGCTGGCCAGGTAGCAGGTGATCTAAAATCTAGGTCTGCAGAAGGCCAGCCTGGCACTGGAGTGGGGTGGGGGCCTAGGATGTGGTAGTCTGCCTGCTGCTGGGCCCAGCTAAAGCCTGAGTTCATAGGAGCCTTCCTGGAGCTTAGATTCATGGGGCTGGTTGGGAGCTGGGGGCACAAGATTCACCTGGAGTTAGGAGAGCTGGTCTGCTCTGGGGTGGTCTAGGAACCTGGGTTCACTGGAGTCCACTAGAAGCCTGTTGTCACAGGATCTGCCAGGAGCCACTGAGGCTGTTCAAATGGCTGTTTCTGGGAGGGTATGGGCACTAGAAAATCTTCTACCATCTTGCTTATGTTACTCCTTGTCTCTTCTAAGAATGACTTTTTTTTTTTTTTTTTTTAAGGGCCATATTTGGGACACATGGAAGTCCCCAGGCTAGGGGTCAAACTGGAATTACTGGCCTATGCCACAACCCCAGGAACTCGGGATCTGAGCTGCATCTGAGACAGCTCACGACAATCCCGGATCCTTAACCCACTGAGCGAGGCCAGGGATCAAACCCGCATCCTCATGGATACTAGTTGGGTTCATTACCCCTGAGCCAAAACAGGTACGCCTCTACTACCTTTTTTAATATTTCTAATTTTGTGGACTAAGAAACATGGTTATCCCTTCTTCTCAGATGAGTAAATTGAGGCATAGAGCATTCAAGTCATCTTTCCCAAGGCCAAACAGGGAAGAAGGGACAGAACTAGGACTCAAGTCTAGGCAGCGTGGCTGGAGCATCTGTGCGCTCACCCACTCATTGGGCAATACTGCCAGAGTGAGAAAGGGAGAGGCAGGAGTTACATCGAGGGGAACAGTGAATGGGGTGGGGGGTGGGAGCTGTGCTGTGACTAACAAGGAATGTGAATAATCTGTGGGTAAATGGATGGACAATAAGCACATAGAACATTTCTTACATCACCTCCCCTCTTATGTCCCAGCTTCACAAAGCGGCTGAATGAAGAGATATCAGAGAAAGCTTGTAATTATTTTCTCTTCCAACTAAATCTGGAAATGACCATCTGATAAAGCAGGAGAAATGGAGGTTAGACACAGAGAAGAACCATGTTCTGAGATGCTGGAGTGGAAGACCAGCAGAGAGAGGTGCTGGGACCAGACCTGCCTGAAAGGATTTTACTTTCCAGTCCTTCAGGACTAAAGGAGGTTCTGCTGCTGTGGGCATAAGACCTAGGATACCCAAGGCTCCTCTGCTCTCCTTTCTTCTCTGTGCTGCTTTTCCTATTTCAGAAGTTGTGAAGCAGAACTAGCACCATCTCTAAGTGCTAGACATCTGGCTATATTTTCACATCCAATGAAACTTCCGGGAGCCATGCACAGGACAGTTGTAGCAGGATCGTCCCCATCCACTGCCACTCTATATGCTTTGCAGTCACCACAGTATTGCTCTTTATAGAGTTACTAAGTGCTCTTACATCCCTTCTACAGTTTTGCCCCAACAACAACCCATGAGATTGGTAAGAAAAGGCAGTTCTTAGTAAAACTCCGTCGTGCTCCAATAGCTCCTCGGACTTTACCTTGCCTTCTTCACTGTAATTGTCACCTTACAAGTGGATATCCCCTAACAGAGCATGGTTTACTTAACAGCAGACCAATGTCTTTAAACTGTATTTTCAACACATAATACAGTGAGTGATACAAGTCATGTAATGACAAATGAGGAGCCCCCAGGTTTTTTTGTCCAGGGCCCTTCACCACAGTACTTGAGGTAGATCATTAGGTGTTCAGGGTTCACATGTAGGAATCTGGTCATGCCAGCCATGGGCTTGGACACAAGAAAGGTGTAACCTTCCTTCCCAGAGCTCCCTTCGTCAAAGGACATGCAACGTGATCAGTGGGACCCAGAGAGAGAAGGTACGTGAAGAGTGGAGACTAGAATGCACAAGAGAGATGTGAGATCTAATAATGATCCTCTTACCCTTTCTCACTCAGAAGTGAATGCAAAAACTGTGGAAAGTTCCAGGAAAGCACAGCCATAGACTCATAGTCAGATGATCTGAAGAGGGCCTGTCAATCATCAGAGTCCAAACTTGTGGGTGGGCAGGAAGAGAACATGGGCCCCAGAGGAAGAGGACGTGCTTCTCGCTTCAGGCCCTGGACTTGAGGATTTCCATATGTAGCTCTGTCTATGGAAAGGTGGATTCTGTGGTGGTGTCTTAGGGAAGCCACCGACCAATGAGAAAGTGACATTCTTATTGCAGCTGTAGCTGGTTTCCATGAAGTCTCGACATACCGAGTTATTAAAGTTAAGTGCATTCCTAGGGATGCTTTAACACTAATATAAATATTTCAGAGTGAGTTAGATGAGGCATTCTATCAAACATGTCCATAAATTTGGTCAAATTGCGTTAACCTATGTTATCAGGGAAGGTATCCAAATGGTCTTTTTTGTTGTAGTTGGGTTTTTTGTTTTGGGGTTTTTTTTGGGGCGGGGGTTGCGTTTTAAGGCCGCACCCATGACATATGGAGGTTCCAGGCTAGGGGTCGAATCGGAGCTACAGCTGCTGGCCTACACTACAGCCACAGCAATGCCAGATCCGAGCCGTGTCTATGACCTACACCACAGCTCACAGCAACACCGGATTTTTAACCCACTGAGTGAGACCAGGGATCAAACCTGCATCTTTATAGAGGCTGCTCAGATTCATTTCTGCTGAGCCATGATGGAAACTTCAGTCTTGTGCTTTTTAACTTGAAATTTGCAGCTGTTTATTTCATATTTTAATATCATGCTCAGTTATTTTATGAAGAAAAACATTTAATAATTATTGAATTCAAAATCACACCATAAGAAATGCAACTGCTATGCTTGCTCCATGGCCTCATTTGCACAACGTACTCCAATTATAGGTGTTTTGAAAATGAAACACTGCTGAAAAGCTATTTTTAAAATTAAGTGAGTTATAATAATACTGTCTTAGTTTAAAGTAATAACCATTTCTCACTTTGAGAGTACACAGATTTCCTTTTGGAAATATACAACCGTTCTATTCTTCTAAATTTTTCTGGGAATTCCCTTCGTGGCTCAGTGGTTAAAGAACCCAACTGGAGTCCATGAGGACGTGGGTTTGATCCCTGGCCTTGCTCAGTGGGTTGGAGATCCAGCATTGCAGTGAGCAGCATTGTAAGTCGAAGACATGGTTCGGATCCTGCGTTGCTGTGGCTCTGGCGTAGGCCAGCAGCTGTAGCTCCAATTAGACCCCTAGCCTGGGAACTTCCATATGCCGTGGGTGCAGCACTAAAAAGAAAAAAAAATGAAATCAATCAATCAATCAATAAAATTTCCCTCACCTCCCTAGAGTTTCTGAATCATCCTTGACATTCTTCTTTGCCACTGTACTAATCTCACAGAAGACTGAGTCCTGAGGTCCTGAGAAATCCCATCCCTTTTCTTTCTTTCTTTTTTTCTTTTTTTCTTTTTTTTTTTTTTTTTGGTCTTTTTGCCTTTTCTAGGGCCGCTCCCGTGGTATATGGAGGTTCCCAGGCTAGGGGTCTAATTGGAGCTGTAGCCGCCGGCCACCACCACAGCTCACAGCAACGCTGGATCCTTAACTCACTGAGCGAGGCCAGAGATCAAACCTGCAACCTCATGGTTCCTAGGTGGATTTGTTAACTACTGAGCCACGACGGGAACTCTTTTTTTTTTTTTTTTTCTTTTCCCATCCCTTTTCTGATCGAAAGTTTCTTTGAGAAAGAAGGAAGTGCTGAGTATCACTCATAATTACTCAACTCTTATTGCTCCTCAGGACATTCACTCATTAATTCAAGAAGTGTATTATGACCTGCACCAGGCACTATTCTAGTTCTGAGAATAGAGTACTGAACAAACTCTTAAAGTCCTTTGATTTATGTGGTAGATCCTATGGAATGTTGGCCTGAAATAAATATGCTGCCAGGTATCTCTCTAGCAAAGATGGGTTTACTCAGAATTGCAGAAAATTGAAATGCGGGGTCTGTAGCCATGGTAAGCCACGTGCAAGTCCCCAGACAGCAAGGGAGGGAGAATGCCTTCATAGAGGAGAGAGAGAAGCTGGGAGGGCTTGCAAGTTCATAGCTTTTCCTGGCTGATTCTTACCAGGAGAGAAGGCTTTCTTCCTGTTGGGTTTGGCTATCATCCCAGAGCGCCCCCTTCTGGTTTGCTAATTTTATTTAATTGAGGTTTCTTTTTTTTTTTTTAAGCAGTAGGAGAAAAATACTAATTATTTAAAAAGCAGTTTGAAGGGTAGAAAGTAAAAGATCAAGGAGCATTGTTTCATCTAGGGCACAAGAAAGCTCTCTTTAATAGGTAACGATGAGTAAATCTCACTGAAGTGATAGCCATGTGAATATTGGAGGGAAGAGCTTTCCTCTGGAGCAAAGACCTGCGGTGGGAGTGTGCTTGGGGTATTCAGAAACAGTGAGGTGGTTAGTGTGACTAATGTGGAATAAGCTGCGGGAAAGAGCTAGAGATGACATCAGAAACGTAGCCAAGAGCTATATCATGTAGGATCTTGGAGGCCCTAGAAGACTGCATTTTATCCTAAGTAAAGAAACAATGGCAAGCAGAAGAATAACATGGTCTGATTTACATGTTATAATATCACTCTAGCGGCCTGTGAAGAATGGGCCAAGGTAAAAGTAAGGAGATTAGTTAGGTAGCTGCAGATATAGTGTAGGCAAGTATTGGTGATGCCAAAAGTTGGTAAAGATGATAAAAAGTGATCAGGTTCTGGGCATTTTCCAAGGTAGAGCCAAAAGAATTTCCTGATAAATGGATACAGAATATGAGAAAATAGAGTTAAGGATAATTATAATTTTCTGGCATGGAGTTCCTGTTGTGGCTCAGTGGTTAACAAATCCACCTAGGAACCATGAGGTTGCCGATTTGATCTCTGTCCTCACTCAGTGGGTTAAGGCTCCAGCATTGCTGTGAGTTGCGGTGTAGGTCACAGAGGCAGCTCGGATCTGGCGTTGCTGTGGCTCTGGTGTAGGCCAGGGGCTACAGCTCCGATTAGACCCCTAGCCTGGGAACCTCCATATGCCTTGGGAGTGGCCCTAGAAAAGGCAAAAAATAATAATAATAATTTTCTGGCATGACACACCTAATGACTGAGCAATGCTTTCCTGAGATGAAGACAGAGGGGAAGGACATAGCGGGCAGGGAAGCAAGTTTGATTTGGCACATATAAAGTTTTAGATGCCTGTTAGAAGTTCAAATGGAGATGATAAGGAGATGGTCGAACAAGAATGGAATTCAGAAAAAGCCAGAGTTGGAAATAAAATTGGCTATTTCAAACCAAGAAATTAAATGAGATGGATGAAGAATTTGGGATAGATAAAGAAATAGTAACTCTATGGACTGAACCCAGAAACTTTTCATTATTTGTGGATGGGAGAAATTTGCAACATTGAGCAAAGGATAAAGAGAAGCCTTGGGTAGGAGATAACCAAGAGAGAATGGAGTTCTATGGATAGAAATGTCCCAGAAATAGTTGAAGGGATGGTTAACTAGCAAATAATGTTTCTGATGCTGCAGTTTCACTTTTCAAAGGCAATTATTTTCTTAACATAGACTTTCTTTTTTGGTTCCTCTCTTCAGATGTGTCCTAATGGGGTATACCTAGGATTTTTTACTGATCTCATTCGTCCCAATCCAGGCAGCTTCCCTTTTCTTCATATTTTCCCAGAAACCTTGGCAAAGTAATTTCTAGGACAAGAAAACCTCTCATTAAATCTAGCATGATTTGAGAAAGCAAGGCCTCAGAGGGAGCCATGTAAATCTCAGAACAACAACACTGAGGTTAAAATAAACTCTTTTAAGCCTTTGTCAATTGCATCACTTGAAACTGTTTTC
The DNA here is from genome assembly GCF_016906955.1 of Phacochoerus africanus. Taxonomy (NCBI): domain Eukaryota; kingdom Metazoa; phylum Chordata; class Mammalia; order Artiodactyla; family Suidae; genus Phacochoerus; species Phacochoerus africanus. Next base: position 90,028,395 of record NC_062549.1, on the reverse strand, counting down.
TCCCATTCTGTAAGTTGTCTTTTTGTTTTCTTTTTGGTTTCCAGGAAACCAAAGACTTTATGAAGACAGAAGCCTTTAGACAACAATCACCCTATTCCAGCCAATGTCTTTGGAAAAATGTGGGGCCCCACCCTATCAACAAGACCAAGTGGAAGGCCTAGACCTCATCTCCCTTGACAGTAAGGAGGAATCCTCTTCCTTCCAGCTAGGGTGACATCAGAAGATGCTGAGTGGGAAGACTGAATATGACTCCCACCCTGAAATAATGAGGCACTTCTTGCTTGGGGGGTTATTGAGGAAAGTTAAGTGAGAATTTGGATTTCAAAAACCACTGGTAATAAGGTGACCCACTCCACCACCACAGTATCAAAGATCATTCATCAGGATTTCCCATCATGGCTCAGTGGTAACAAACCCAACTAGTAACCATGAGGACGCAGTTTCAATCTGTGGCTTCTCTCAGTGGGTTAAGGATCTGGCATTGCCATGAACAGTGGTATAGGTTGCAGACTTGGCTCAGGTCCCACATTGTGGCTGTGGTGTAAGCCGGCAGCTATAGTTCCAGTTCAACCCCTAGCCTGGGAAATTCCATATGCTGTGGGCACGGCCCTAAAATGACAAAAAAAAAAAAAAAATCATTCGTCATACCAAAAACCATGAAGATATCAGCTTGAATAGAAAAAAAGGCAATCAAAAGTCATCAAACCCAAGATGACAGAAGCTGGAATTATATGACAGGGATTTTAAAGCAGCCATCATAAAAACGCTTCAACAAGTAATTATAAAACCCTGGAAACAAAAAAGGCAAAACCGGAGTTCCCGTCGTGGCGCAGTGGTTAACGAATCCGACTGGGAACCATGAGGTTGCGGGTTCAGTCCCTGCCCTTGCTCAGTGGGTTAACGATCCGGCGTTGCCGTGAGCTGTGGTGTAGGTTGCAGACACGGCTCGGATCCCGAGTTGCTGTGGCTCTGGCATAGGCCGGTGGCTACAGCTCCGATTCAACCCCTAGCCTGGGAACCTCCGTATGCCACGGGAGCGGCCCAAGAAATAGCAACAACAACAACAACAACAAAAGACAAAAAAAAAAGGCAAAACCACCTAGAAAATCTTAGCAGAAGAATAGAAGATATAAAGAAGAAACAAAAGTAAGTTTTAGAACTGAGTAATGCAATAATTGAAATTTAAAACTCATTTGATGCGTTTGAAAACAAAATGGAGATTTTAAAGGAAAGAATCGGTGTACTTGAAGATAGACAATACAAAATGCCCAATCTGAACAACAGAGAGAAAAAATTAACAGGAGTCACCATTATAGCTCAGTGGTTAATGAACCCTACTAGTAACCGTAAGGTTGTGGGTTCGATCCCTGGCCCCGCTCAGTGGGTTAAGGATCCGGTGTTGCCATGAGCTGTGGTGTAGGCTGGCAGCTATAGCTCTGATTCGACCCCTAACCTGGGAGCCTCCATATGCTGCAGGTATAGCCCTAAAAAGACAAACAAACAAACAAAATTAACAGAGACTCAGCGTGCTCTATGAGGCAATAATAGAAGAGCTAATGTTCATGTCATCAAAGTCCCAGAATGAGAGGAGAAAAAATAAGAATGTGGGGTTAAAAAAGAAAAAGAAAAACTATTCAAAGATGTATTAAAATTTCTCCAAATAGCAAAATGTACACACCTACAGATTCAAGAAACTGAAACCCAAACAGGAAAAACTCAAAGAAATACATACCAAAACACATTATAATCAACCAGCTAAAAACTCACAACAAAGAAAAAAATCTTCATAACAGAAAAACAACACATTAACTGCAGAAGAAAACAATTCAGATTTCTCATCAGAAACTAACAAGGGTAAAAAGAGCAGCATATTTTCAAGTGCTGAAAGAAAAGAACTATCAATCTAGAATTCTATACTCAGGAAATGAAGGTGAAATCAAGACATCCTTAGGTGAAAGAAAACTAAGAAGTTGTCACCGGCAGACCTATCCTAAGAAAATGGCTAAAGGAATATTTTGAAACAGAAAGAAAAAAAAAGAAGGAAACTTGGAGCATAAGGAATAAATAATTCAACCCCTAACCTGGAAACCTCCATATGCCTTGAGTGAGGCTCTAAAAAGGAAAAAAAAAAAAGGTTGGGGGGTCAAAGAAAGAACTACAGAGTAAAAATATGGGGCAAATGTAATGGATGATCCTTCTCCTCTTGAGTTTTCTAAATTATGTTTGGAAATTCAATCAAAGTTTCTAACATTACCTGATATGGTTCTCAATGTGTGGAGCGGATATATTTAAGATAAGTTATTAAGGAGGAATGGTAAAGGGATCCCATACAGGTAATATTTCTAACATGTTAGTTGAACTGGTAAAATGCCATCATCAGTAAAACAAGTTCTGTATGTATAATGTAATGCCTTGAACAGCCATTTTAAAATCTATTTAAAGAGATACTCAAGATACATCACAGATACATCAAAATGGAATTATAAGAAATATTCAAGTAACCTACAGAATGGCCAGGAAAGAAAAACAGAGGAGTTCCCTGATAGTTTAGAGGCTAAGGATCTGGAGTTGTCATTGCTGTGGTGTGGGTTTTATCCCTGGTCCAGGAGCTCCCACATGCCACTGGTGCAGCCAGAAAGAAAGGAAGGAAGGAAAGAAGGAAGGAAGAACAAAGAAACTACCAGAATAGTAAAAAGGCAAGCTATGTAGTGAAGTAATGGGAGAAAATATTTGTAATACATTTATTCCGCAAGAAACTTATATCCATAATATGTGGTTGTCCGATTATTCCAGCACAATTTGTTGAAAAGATTGTCCTTTCTATATTGAATTGTTTTTATACTTCTGTCAAAAATCAATCAATCATGATGACTGTGGATATATTTTGTGGGTATACCCAAGGGTTAACTATTCTGTTCCATTGATTTACGTAATGTATTTATTGATATATTATGGCTTTACGAGACTTATAAGTCTACTATTTACTGTATGTTTTCTTCTTGTTTCTTCTCCCCCTGCCCCCGCCCCGGCCCCGTTTTACTTTCATGACCATTCTATTTCTTTTGATTAAAAGAACATCTTAATTTTGCTGTAATATACTTAAAGCCTTCATTTTCTCATCTGTAAGGGATTATGCTAGTATTTCACTCACAGGTTTGTTATGAGGAGTAAAGGAAAGAGTGCAGGTACTCCTGGTACTTAGCAATTTTCAATGATGTTGTTATTATTCCCAGCGCCACATTTTTGTTCACCATACAACCTTCTCTTTCCTTTCATGTTCTCTGTTCTGTATCTCTGACAGGTCATATGCTATAGCAGAAAAAACTGGTCATATGACCTTGACCAGTTCTTAATCTCTCTGAGACTTCACAGTAATTTCTCATCTGTGAAATGAGGGTTTCACAATTTTAAGAGTTCATTTTTTTCCTTGTTTATTGAATATATATTATGTACCAGACTATGCAGATCAGTGAGATGACTCAGTTGGTTTTCGATCTCGTGACTTCTCCCCCCTCGGGGGAAGAGATATAGCGTGAGGGAAGTGAGTTTCTTTTAGTGCCTGACCTCCAGAGAGCAATATGCTGGCTTCCCCAGCGTGCTTCATCTTATTTCTTCTCTGCCAGCTCACAGGTGAGTCCAGCCAAATCCTCCTGTTTTCTTTATTGTCTATCCCATTCTAAGGTAGAGCTCCAGGCTCCTGTGTCTACTCTGGGCTCTGCTCCCTCTTCTAACATTTATTTTTATGTCCTGTGGTCTCTGAATCACAGAAGGCAAGAAGACTGGAGGGAGAGGAGAAGGAATTACTTTGGGGACTGACTGCCCTTCTGACCATCCTCAGGGCAGCAAGGGCTGAAAGAAGTGGTGTTGGGTATCAGGAAGCCTCTGCTCTAATCCAGATTCTGCCATGAATTAGATGAAAAATGTCATCTTCCTCGGACCACAGCCCTCCCTCATTTTTAGAGTAATTTTAAAAGCAAAATGAGATGGTACAGGTGTATATTTACTTATTTAGAACTATGTATTAAAATATTTGAATTTAACTATATTTATAACATTGATAAATATGTTTTGTAGTTACATAAATATATTTAGAAAAATATTTTTGAGTGATTAGGCATCACAATCAAATTGAGGACAGAAAACCTTTGAATTTTCTCTCTTTATCCAAGCAATTTGATCAGTCTCTACTTAGAAAACCGACTCATAGGCACTTGGGTTTAATGCCATGAAGGACTGAGGACGTTCTGCACCTGTCACAGGTATTCTAGTCTTTGAAGATTTCACTATGGTCAGGGCTTTCAGAAAGGACCAGGAACCGCCTAAGTTAGGAATATCTCTCTGGTCATCAAAGTCATGGGGGACCACCTTGAGGTCTCCCTCTGAGCACTTGGTGGGGGTTCATTCATGTGTTCCCCAGGGCTGCCTATGGAGACCTGCCCAAGTCTACAACCCAATGCTGTCCTCCCCCACACCTGGCCTCACAAAGTGTTCAGCACTGTCTCTCACCCTCCCTGAGTTCGTTGGAAGTTTGCATTTTTAGAAAACACCTGGTTCTAAGCAGATGGCTTAGAATAGACCTTCATCGTAAAAACCAATCCCTGAACGGAAATGATGATCAGTTGTGGAACTTGGGGACAGTGAGGTGGGGGAGGACAAGGCAGGACTTTTAAATCCATGTGCCCGCCTGAAACCTGATACAGGCAGCAGGGCGCAAATGTGTGCCCTGCTCTAGGAGACTGTGGCAGCCTATGCGGTTGGCCTCTGTTGGTTGAAAGGAGTCTGAGATTGTCCAAGAGCCTCCAGTGGGCGAGACCTCGGAAGCAGTGGTGATCCTGGACAAGGGCTCCTGGGTTTAACTTAGTAGCTATATTATTGTGGGTAAGGTTCTCAGCCTCTGAACCTCAGTCTTTACAAGTATATGAGAGAAAATGAAGCCGAACTTGCAGAATTATTGTGATGCTTTAAATGAGATATAAAATACAAAACAACAGGAGTTCCCGTCGTGGCACAGCGGTTAATGAATCCAACTAGGAACCATGAAGTTGGGGGTTCGATCCCTGGCCTTGCTCAGTGGGTTAAGGATCTGGTGTTGCCATGAGCTGTGGTGTAGGTTGCAGACGCAGCTCAGATCCCGCGTTGCTGTGGCTCTGATTAGACCCCTAGCCTGGGAACCTCCATGTGCCACGGGAGTGGCTCAAGAAAAGGCAAAAAGACAAAAAAATATATATATATAACAACATAATAAAAATAATCACCATTTATATAAGCTCTCATTACACCAAAGGTGAAGTCTCTAAGATATTATTATAGATTCTGAGAGGTCAAGTGTCTTACATGAGATTATATAGCTGTGTGTGTGTGTGTGTGTGTGTGAGTGTGTGTGTCTTTTTAGGGCTGCTCCTTTGGAATATGGAGGTTCCCAAGCTAAGGGTCGAATCAGAGCTGTAGCTGCCAGCCCATGCCACAACCACAGCAATGTGGGATCCGAGCCGTGTCTGCAACCTACACCACAGCTCACGGCAACACCAGATCCTTAACCCTTTGAGAAAGGCCTGTGATGGAACCTGCATCCTCATGGTTGCTAGTCAGATGGTTTCCACTGAGCCATGACGGGAACTCTTATGTGGCTATTAAGAGGTAGAGCAGAGACTCAGTTTCCAAAGCTAGTGCTCATTTCATCACACTAAGCAAACTGCCTAATGTCATACCATCAGGAAAATTGCTCAATAAATGTGTATTTGAGCTGAATCTTCCCCAGGGATTCCTTCCCTCTCCAGGTACATGAGGCCAAGGAAATGCCCAGGAAAAACAGGTAACTCTGCTTCTAAAATGTGGACACACCTACTGAGAACCACCCAGGCCAAGATCAGAGGAGCCAAGGAGCAGCTCTTACAGCCTCAAGTATTCTCACCTGGAAAATGAGCATAATTTTAAAATGATTATATGATACAGTAGTGTTGAGGAGACAACAGATAAAGAGCAACAGGAAAAGTGGGTGAGGAGATATTGGGAAGGTGTTGCAAAGGACCAGAACAGACAAGAAGGAGGGAGTAGGAGATGAGTGAAGGGCAGGGCAATAGGGAACTTGAATGTGAATGTCACGGGTTAAAGCTAGAGTATTGGCAAAGGTGGCTGGTGAATTGGGAGGTTTGCCAGCCTCTGTTTCGTGTACATCTTACATGGCACTGATTTTAAATGCTTTTTCCAAGATTATTAGTTAAGGGGAAATTGGGTAAAGACCAATAATTTCCAAAATCATTATTATTTTTTCTTCTTTTTAAAGCAGTGGTTTCTGTTTAGAAAAAGAAATCTTACCCAGAAACAAACAAGTAAACAAATCTAAAGCATAGAATCAAAGCCTCCCTGATGGGGGGAGAGTTTCATAGCCTCCACCCACTCGATGCACCTCCCTCTAAGATTCCAAGAAATACACCGAGGCACTGCCACAGACCTCAAGGTTAGCAGGTGACACAGCTTGGGAAATCCTGCCTTAGGAGCCCTTGTTCCTAATCCTGGCTTTTCACTGCTTTGGGGGACATCACTATAACCCTCAGAGCCTCAGACCGCTCACCTATAAAAAGGGATTGGACTAAGTAGTCCCTAAAATTCCTCCCAGCTTTGAGATGCTCTGGTCCTTGGTTTCCATGACAGCTGGTGCATTCTGATGGAGGCCCCGAGTACTGGGAGAAATGCTCAGGCATGGCTTTACTGATGATGTCCCTTCCTCCCATCCTGAGCCTTGGGGTAACTGGTTAAGGGAGGAGGTGACAAGCCAAAGGAAATACAGGTAGCAAAAGGGAGGAGCTGTTGCCTCCCTTGTTATGAAGGGCATCTTAGGGCTGATTCTCCTGGTGCAGAAAATATCTGCGACTTGGCCAGGGCAGAAAGCAAAGGGTCTCCTGCCCCAGCTCCCTTCACCTCCAAAGGCAAATTGGTGGGAATGCTTGCTGAAAGAGATATTCCCCTGCATGGAGATTGGACATTCTTTTGTGCTGGGATTTAACCAGGGACCAGTATATAGGCATTAGGGTCCAGACCACCATCTAAGAAGCTTACCTTGCTGAGAGGCCATCCAAAGTTTTGAGAAATCTCACTTTTAGCCATTCTTCCAGGAATGAGACCCCCCAAAATGGGAAGCTTTCTCAAGGCCTGGCTCTTCTAACACTACAGCCTGTCCTTCCCTCCTGGTTCCTACTATGCTTCAGACTTTGCCCTGCACTTTTCAAAATGCTTTCAGATCTGTATTTACGCTTCATTCTTCCCCAAATCTTGGTGATAATGGTTGTTATTTTTCTCCTATGAGGGTGAGAACACCAAAACTCAAAGTGGTGGTGGGAGGCAGTTGTGGCAAGAATACAGGTCTCTGGAGCAGACAGAGAAACTAACGAGCTTCTAATGTCCCTCTTGCCCTTTTCTAGTTTGGGGTCTTAGAAAGTCACTCAGCATCCTGGAGCCCTGGGGACCCATCTATAAAGTGCAGCTTTACCTCTATCATATAGAGTTTCTTGGAGGGTCAAGAAAGGCAACACCCATTAAACTAGTTTGTGAAGTATAGAATGATACCAAATGTTTGTCGCTGGAGTTATTTTTACAGAGGAACCAGATGAAACCCAAGTCCCCCGACCCCCAGTTAGGCCAGAGCTTGAACCCTTTTTCACTATTCCAGGCTGACTGGGAGGAGAGGCCCTCTCCACCCTTCACTGAGTGAGACCCCAAACCCCATCACCAGGTGATCTGGAACTGAATGCCCATAGATCAGTCATCTGCTAACTCAGAGCAAAATGGTATGTCCAGTCACCACCCAAAGGAATAGCTCCTCCTGGAGAATTTAAAGTGGAAAAAGCAATGTCATTCATGGTGGAATTTCAAGTGGTAGGTATGAGAAAGTGTTGAAGACTTCCTCAGGGAAGGGCTTTGAACTAGGCTTTAAATAAGACTTAGATGGACAGAGAGAAGGATAAAGCACCAACAATTGTGAGGCAGAACCTAAACTGGAGATCAGCTAAAGGAAGAGGCCCAGCTGCTAGTCTTGTGGTAGCAAGTGAGTGGTCCTAGGCTTCATATCTTCCCACAGCATCCTGTCGTCATCCTGGCCACAGAGCTAAAGCTGGGGCTTTTCTCAGGTAGATCAACCCAGGATGTGTGATACCCCTGAACTAATTAATATGCCAGAGGAAGGCTACCATTTGAGCTGGGTGCCTGTTAGTGGTACCTAAACCACTTGGCTGCTACAAAATAAGAAAGATATGAAGTGGATGCAGAGGAGGGTTGATCCAGGTGGGAGGGTTGGGGTGGGGGGTAATGTGGGTTTGTAGAGGAATCTCATGGGACCCAATCCTCCCAGGCCTTGTAGATAGGTTTTAGTACCACTCATTCTCTAGAGTCTTCTGATCACACAGATTGTATAACCTCCCCCATAGTATGTTCCCTAAGTACCTGTAACTTCCCCTTTCACAATAGGTGTTGTTACTTATTTAATGACTCTCTCTCAACTCCATGCGTATAAGGATTATGACTATCTTGCTCCCCAGTTATAGCTTCAGCTCCTAAACAATGCCTGGGACAAACATGGACCTAAACACATTCTTGTTAAAGAAAGGAATAACTGAATTAGTAGACCATGACCTACCTAGATATGATAAAAATTTTATAGGGTCGCATGCTGCCGATGGAGAAGCCACCAGAGAAGGGAAGTTCAGTTCAGTCTTAGCAGCTAAGAAAAGAAGTGCGATGTTTCTGGATCCCCTTTCACCATCAACTAGGAAGAGGAAACAAGACTGGTTAGGACTCACTAACCCAGCCCTCTCTCCTCTGAGCACACATTTAGGGAATGGCCTGGAGTACTTTCTTCTTTCATGACCCTTCTCATTACCTTGAGGATACATTTAAGATAGAACAATATCCTCCATTTAGGTTCATGTTGGCCATTTGCACTGTATTGTCTAATTTCATTCTAACAAGAAATGGTGAATTTGGAGACATTTTCTTATATCTCCATGCAATTCAAATTTCTTAAAATTTACCTGAGAACATTGCACCACATATGTAAAAATGCGAAAAAAAATTATTTACTTATGGCTTAAGTGCACACACACATACAAAACACTAAAGCCACATCCTTGCAATTTTATCACCTCCCCAACTTAACCTCGTGTGAAAATGAATTACTCAACATTGCCCTAAATCCAAGAATTGCATGCACTTAGGAGCAAGTGACACCCAGTTTATTTGACTGCAAAATATTCACCCCTTCCACCTTGCTAAAGTGAAAGAGGGAATGTATTAACTGATCAATCAAAAATTCAAAACAAAATTGATTTTTTCCGTAACACTTGCAGGGACTATTTTGACAGCCCATGAGATGATCAAAGAGAGCAACAAAAAACCATCCTGCCTTAGTATTAGAGAAGCAGGGAGGGTAGCTTTTTGAAAAATCAGCTTACTTAACAGGTTGATTGGATAAAGGCTTGAGTGATCCAAAGTGTATATGCACTGACTGATAAATTATAGGGGAGAAATGTCTGAAAATAGGAATCAGCTCCAAAAAGATATTTACCCCAGGCTCCAGAGTCGGAATCCTCATGTTATCACCTGCTAGCTTTGTGCCGTTGGACAAGTTACTCGGGATTTTTTGAATCTGTTTTTTTTTTTTTTTCCCATCAAATCAGGAGTTAACAAACTTTTGCTGTAAAGACCCAAATAGTAAATATTTCAAGCTTTGCAGGCAGTATGATCTCTGTCACAACTACTCAACTCAGGCTTTATAGTGGAAAAGCAGCCATAGAAAATATGTAAAGAACACGACTTGCTGCAATAAAGTTTTATTTTCAAAAATGAAGCAGGCAAATAGGACAAGGAAACAACCTAAATGTCTACTCACAAACGAATGAATAAAGTAGATGTGGTACATGTAAGTAAAATAACATAACAGCATACCATGAAAATGGAGCAGACCAGGTTTGTCCCATGGGCTATAAGTTTGCCGATCCCTGAGTAAAAGGACCAAAGTTCCCAATTTTCAGGATTGCTTTAAGGGTCAAGAATAGTCTTTACGGGAAATGTTTGACAGAGAATAATCCCTTAAAAATATCAAGTATAATTATTTGGGAACTCTTTCCCGGGTAGTTGAGTTTTAGTAGGAATTAAGATTTTAGATATCTGGCCAGGCCAGTTACAGTAATTTGTCATTTGCTAGAAGAGGCATGAGTTACATCAGTGCTGGGGTGTAAGATTTTAGATATCTGGCCAGGCCAGTTACAGTAATTTGTCATTTGCTAGAAGAGGCATGAGTTACATCAGTGCTGGGGTGGCAGAAAATATCACGATAAGAGATCAAGTTGTGAAATGAAATAGAGCCTGAATGCTTCATCAATCACACAAGCCCAATTAGGCTCAGTGCCTGGGACTCATGATAGTTTTAATTTTAGTTTTTTTTAATCAGAGGAAAAATAAATATAACAGCAATAATAAATATGTAATAATGAATCAAACTTGTAGTACATTCATGTTTATACCAACACAGTCCCAAAATATAAATTTTAATTTTTTTTTGGTCTTTTTAGGGGCGCCCCTGCAGCACATGGAAGTCCCCAGGCTAGGAGTCAAATCTGAGCCATTCGCCTCCACCACGGCAATGCCAGATCTGAGCCGCATTTGCGACCTACACCACAGCTTGAGGCAACTTTGGATCCTTAACCCATTGAGTGAGGTCAAGGATCAAACCTGCATCTTCATGGATATTAGTCGGGTTCCTAACCTGCTGAGCCACAATGGGAACTCCTAAATTTTAATTTTTCTATGGAGGAACAAATAACTAAGGCAAAAGTACATACAGCCCACAAAAGCCATAACAGCCCTGCAGTAACTTCATTCTGATTATGACTGTCAGGAGCCTATAGCTTGCCTTCTTTGTTAGTTTTTTTTCCCCCAGATTTTCTTTGTTCCTGAAATTTTAACTTCAAGTATTCTGTTAAGAGGTAGAAGGGAAAATAACTTTGGGTTTTTACTTTTGTGGAAAATATATTTAAGGAGAAGACTTGCATTCTGGTTCTAGTTTTGCCACTATTTCTGAGCCTTGAATAACTTCTTCAGTCTCTATTCAATTTCCTCACTTGTAAAATTACACCATATAAGGCCTTGAACCTGTGGATACTGATGTAGGCTTTGCCTCTTCCCACATAGTTTCAGTAAGTCATTTAATCTCAGAGTGTCTCAGGTTCCTGATCCATAAAAAGAGGATATAGAAATATTCTTCCTCTAAGCATTGATTTAAGGATTTCATGAGATCAGAGTAGGTGCTTTCAAACTGCTAGTCCCTATCTAAATTCCCTGACAGGTCTGTGCTAACCCTAGAGCCCATCCCTCAGATCTTAATGGGTAGAAGGTGATACTCCCCACACCTGTTCACTGGAAATGCTCAGGTGACCATTTCTGGAAGTTTTTTCAGTAGCCGGTCTAAATTGTTTTTCACAGTAATGGTTGTTTGCAAGTCATACTTTTTAGAGATGAATTAAAATTGAAGTGAAACAAAATTTTGCTGGGAGGGTGGGAGGGGTGGCAAGAGGCAGTAAAGCCTTACTGCAATTCCTAATAGTTCAAGGTAAGTATCATGAGTTAGTAGCGTGGGTGTGTTCCAGACCTCCCAATCTCTCACCCTCTTCTTTTCCACTCAAAGAAGGATATTGGAATTTGAGTGAATGAGAACCTCATTTGAGGATGATCTTGAATCCACTCTAATATATCATAAAATTGGAAGATAAATCCATCCTCAAACTTCTTTTTTTTTAAGTTTTATTAAAGTATAGTTGAAGTATGGTTTTTTTGAGTTTTATTGAAGTATAGTTTCTAGTGTTGTATTAATTTCTGCTGTACAGCAAAGTGATTCAGTTATACATATACATACATCCATTCTTTTTTAGATTCTTTTCCCATATAGGTTACCACAGAATACTGAGTAGAGTTCCCTGTGCTATACAGGACAGTTTCAAACTCCTAAGCTACCTCTATCTTTAAGAACTGATAGTTTGCCTCCCAGTGTCCTGGTTTGAGCTAGAACCTCTGCCCCAAGTCAGAGAGACTGGCTACCTTCTTCATCTGCAGCAAAATCAGCTCTCCCAAGAGCAAGCTAGGAATCCTAAGTGGAGTTTGGACAGTAACCTCCCCACTTGTCCCCCCACAGGAACTTGTCAAAGATGGAGTGGGCCTCATGGTCTACCTCAGAGCTTGGTCTTTTAAGCCAGAGGGCTCTGGGAACAGGGTGGGTTCACCCACAGTCCCCTGCTTTCAGGCAGAGTTCTGACCTCAATACCTTTGTGTGAATGAGGTCAAGGGTTTTCCAGGGCTGGTTGGACAGAGAGGGATTCTTGGGACATTTCTAGAACACAGAAGAAGTGAGTAATTAGTGGTCAGGGTAAGGACTCGGGTTTATTTATGATTCTCTGTTTCTGCAGGGCCAGCTGCCTGTGGAGTCCTGAAGAAGCTAGTTGGCGCTGTTGGTGGGTCTGTGACTTTCCCTCTGAATCTCTCAGCAAATATGACTGACAGCATTATCTGGGTCTTCAACACAACCACTTTTGTCACCATACAGCCAAAAATGGCAGACAAAAAAGCCCTTATCATAGTGACCCAACAGCGTAACAAGGAAAGGGTGGACTTCCCAAATGAAAGCTACTCCCTGAAGCTCAGCAAACTGAAGAAGAATGACTCTGGTGCCTACCGTGTGGAGATATACAGCTCAACCCTCCAGAATCCCCTCAGCCAGGAGTATGAGCTGCGTGTCTATGGTGAGCAGAATCAGTTCTAGAAGTGGATGTCTGCCTTCATAAAGTGGTGATGTCCCCAATACCAGAGCAATTCAAACAAAGGCTGGATAAACCCTTGGCAGGAATGGGGAAGAGGGAACGCCTGCACAGATGAAGTAGATGTAACTGACCCTTGAGTTCCGTTTTTACCCAGAGATTGTCAGGAGCGTGGTGCAGTAGATGGGCCATAGGAAGCGGCCATCACACATCAAATGTTGGCTTATTTCTTATTACTTTTAGTTGCATGGTCTTGGCTAAGTTGCTTCATCTCTTTGAAACTTAGTTTCCATATCTGCAATGGGGAGGAAAATAATACTATCTTAGAAAGATTATCAAGTATAAATATCAATCACACCTCTTCCCCTGAAGAGTCTAACCAATATACACAAAGATCAGAAGGAATATAAAAATATCAGCTTGATTTTTTTCCAGTAAAACAAGATAAGAGAAATACTTGTCCCAAGTGTAGACGTTGGAGGAGCCTATTCAGGGAAAATGAATTTTGTGAAACAATTACTCAACCAGCTACAAGAATAGCTGCCTTATTCACCAAGCTGCAATACTAGGGTCACCAGGAGATGGGCCATGTACCTTCATGCAGGTGTGTCCTCCTCATAGACATAGCTGAAAAGAATGGAAGAGATGCATTATGTAGGCAAACTAGCCATGGGGAGGGGAGAAAAGGGCAAACCACATTTAAACAGCATCTTAACAGCTCAAACATGTAAATAGAGAAATATAGATGTGTAGATGAGGCATGCCAGACTCTCACTATCTCAACAATGAACTAAATGCTCATCCTCTGAGAGAGAAGAGTGAGCACAAGGTAGAGAGAGGGACCAGAAGTGCTGCTCCAATACTGTTCCCTCTCGGAGCGTAAAGTGAGTCCAAGGTAAGAACGAGAATTCTCTCTGAATTGCTGCTTCCTCTCCACTCTGCAGCATACCAAGGAGACTCTGGTCCAAGGTTGACAAGAATAACTAAGAAAAAGAGGACTTAGAGTTCCCTGACAGCTCAGTGGCTTAAGGATCTGGCATTGTCACTTCTGTGGCTCAGCTTGTTTCTGTGGCATGGCTTTGATCCCTGGCCTCAGAAATCCCACGTTCTGTGAGCGAGGCTAGGAAAAAAAATGAAGAAAAGAAAAGAAAAAGGAGGACTATGGACATAGTTTCCAACCTTGCTTGTCTATTTCTCTTTTACAGAGTACCTGTCAAAGCCCAAAGTCACTGTAGGTCTGCAGAACAATAACAATGGCACTTGTGTAACCAATCTGACGTGCTCCATGGAGGAGGGAGAAGAGGATGTAACTTACAGCTGGATGTCCCTGGGGCAGGCAAACAATGAGTCCTATGGTGGCTCCATCCTCCCCATATCCTTGAGGTGGGAGAAAAGGGACATGACCTTCATCTGCCTGGCCAGGAACCCCATCAGCAGCAACTCCTCAAACCCCATCTTTGCCTGGAAGCTCTGTAAAGGTGACTGTCACTCCTCTCTTTCCAGGAGACCCTGGCCTCAGGACTAATATCTTCTTCAGCTCCTGCTCCCCATGGGAACAATCCCTTTGTGAAAATGGGATACCCCACCACCATCCTGCCCTGAGAAGTTACCAGGGTGGGAGGAAGGTTGCAGTTACTCCAAAAGTTGGAGCATTTTCCCTAACTGATCTTCTCCCTGCCCTGTGCCTCCACCCATTCTCTCTTTAAAGGTACTACTGGCGGCCTGGCTACCTCTGGAATCTTCAGCATCCTGTTGTCGTTCATACTGCTCTTTTCCCTTGCACTGATGCTAATTATTTTGATCATACGACGAGAAAGAAGAAAAGGTAGAATGTTTACTATTTTTGCCTTCACCCTCATTCATGCATTTTCTCCCTCATTCATTCAGACAGCATATGTTGGACTGTATGCCAAGCTTGGTGCTAGCACTAAGGATACAGAAATGAAAAAGCCGTAGTCTCTGTCTTAAGGACAGCACCATCCATCTGCACACCTTAGCTCTGGAGTGGAAAGAATACTTGAGCCCTTAACTTCTCTCCTATGACCAAGGTCCCAGTTCCCTCTCCAATGCCTGCCCCTCTTCTTCCCCCAGATGGAATTACTGGTGTAGCCCACCTACTGACATAGGGCCCACACTGCTGACTCTGCTTCTGTGACTGGGAAGTGATGGCTTCCAACTCTAAGGTCTCATAGACTAGCACTCATCCTCATCAGAGCCCCCAAACCTCCCTAGTTCTCTCCATTGGATCAACTCCAGGGACTTTTCTTTACTCCCCACTAAGTGGGTCATCCAGATGGAATGGTGGGCTAGTGGGGGTGGTGATTGGAAGGTAAGGCCAGTTCTGATTCTCTCCCAACTTGGTTTCAGCATCCATCGAAGAGAAAGGTGGAGTGGGCACTCATCCGGAAATTCTTAGCTGCAACCCCCCTTCTGGAGAGACACTGGAGTATGACACGATCCCTCACCTTAAAGTGAGTCTTTTCCCATCTTTCCTGGGGCCTTATTCTCCTCTCTGAGGCCCTCTTTGTTTTACTTGAGATTTTTCCATGGATTTGGACAACATGGGAAATAAGAAAGTATAACCCTCTGAACCCAGTGAACCTGGGTCTCCACCAAGTCATTATGGATTCTCTCTTAGGCAAGGGTTGGTGGTCTCCGGAGCACCTCATTCTAATCCAGCCAGTAAGGCTCACCCTATGACTTATGGAATCAATCCTTCCCCTCCACAGTTTACCATGGCCACTCAACAGGCATGATTCCTTTTGCATAGGGTAGAGAAGTGGAACTTTGACATGTTTGATTTATGAGTCAGAAGACTGACCTTAGGATGCCATTTCCTCTGAGACAACTCAAGGAATCTTTAAGAAGGAGCTCAGAAGGTCTGCAGTGGTTCTGGCCCACACTCAAGGCTTCCCAAGTGTGGGTCACTGAGCTGAAGTGTATGAATACAAGATTAACTCAAAAAAACTCTTCGAAAATCCTAAGACTAAGGTTTAAAGAAATTCAAATAACAAATACTGCATGTTTGTGCTCATATGAAGTATCTAAACTAGTCAAGCTCATGGAATCAGAGAGTAGAATGCTGGTTTCCAGGAGGTGGAAGGAGCAAGAAATGAGGAATTGGTAATCAATGGGCATAAGTTCTCAATTATGCAAGATGAGAAAAATCTGAGATCTACTCTACAATATGGTCTCTGTAATTAAAGACACTATTGTCTACAAAAAAAATTATGAAGGTAGATATGTTGTGTTTTTATGACAATAAAATCAAAACTTAAAGAAAAACAAAAAAGAGCAAATGAGACAATTTAGAGACAAGAACTAGATAGACAGCTTCAAAAGTATCCTCCCCACCCCCAACTTGGGAACAATAATTGTAGCTCAGGTTAGATTTGCTCCTTAGGAATCATAGTTGCCCTCTTTTTTTATATATGATATGGTTTATTATTATTATTATTATTATTAATAGTTTATAGTGCCCTTTTTCACACTGGCCCATTTAATGAAGAAATAAAAGCACTTCAGAGTCTAAAAAAAAATCTTAGTTTTTCTCTAGACTTCCATATATCTTGATCAGGATGCACCTTCTTACACTTATCTATAACTTTTACAGGAGGAGACAGTACGTTTCTTCTTCAAAGTTATTTGTGTCCTGAGAGCTCCTTCTTTCCACACAGGGGAGACCTCTCTGTGCTCCACTCAGGCTGGCTTCTGGCAAAATTGATTACTTTGTCACCATCCTTCTTCTTCCTCCTGCTCAAGACGCACTCCCTAGAAACCACAGGATTCTCCTGGATGTTTAGGAATAAACTTTACTGACCCAGGACATTTTTCTCCAGCCTGGAAGGAGCTTTTGTGTTGTTGTCATTGTTTTATCCCTTTAGTCATTCTTTCTGATTTGATCCACCAACCCTTTGACTGACAGAAAAGTTTATTTCTAACATTAGCAATATTAACTTCCAATTATCCTTTAATCACCTTAGGAGCCTCATAACTCATGGAACTTACATATCCTATATATGTACTAAGTCATGTAAAGCCAACACAGTTTAAAAAGTATGCAATTGCTTCTTGAAAAAAGTTATTAATAATTATAAGAGCAGTTATTAATAATTATAAGAGCATTTCCTATAACCCATTCCTGCTTCAGAACCCTCTGTTCCCTCTCACCATTTCCTCCCACCCCTGCTTTCCCTTCTCTGGATTCTGGAGGCCTCTTTGGCCTTGTCTATGTGACCTAGGGGGGTAAGTGATGATTTATTTTGTTTGTTTTCTGTTTTTTAATAGAACACCATTCCAGAGGAAAATTCGCTTAACACACTTTATTCCACCGTGCAAATACCTCCAAAGGTAAGAAGCCTTAGGGCTGAGCTTCATCTTTGTTGCCTCATTCTTTTTCCTGGTTTAAGTGCCACTTAGAATTTCATGGACCCCGGGGATCTCATATTCTCTGGTACTAAAAGGTAGACCAGTACATCCAATTCCCTTTGCTTAAGGTTACACAAGTATGTGAAGAATAGAAGAGAATTGTGTTTTAGGAGTTGAATGGAGGTAATGGGAAACAAATAGAGTAGGAGAGAGGTTCCAGGTAAGACTAGGAGGGAAACTCCATGGGGTCCTAACTGAGGGTATGGGGAAACGTCCATCACTTAGGCTGTGTCTGGGAAGGGAAGGATGGCTGGGAAGGAAACGCCAGCTTTTGAGCCACCAGTAAATTGGAGGCCAGAGAACATTCCTCTTCTCTTCCATGCTCTAGCTATGTAATATCTGGTTTGCATCTTTCTTCAGTCAAACTACTAATGTAGTAAGCTTTTATTTTTTCAATTTTTTTTGCCATGCCTACCGGCATGCAGAAGTTCCCAGGCCAGGGATCAAACCCACCCCCATGCAGCTGCGGCAATGCTAGGATCCTTAACTATCTCTGCCAAGAAGGGAACTTCTCATAGTAAGATTCTAAAACTTATTCCTTCATGGATCACTCTTGGCAGAAACAGAGATGTCTTCCTGTTTCCTCTCCCAACCAGATCAGAAAAAGGAGATGGATAAAATAGTTTGCTTAATAATAAGAAAGACTGGTTTGGATAGATTATTAGAAGGAAAAGTTAGGTTCATTAAGCATTCAACAAGGTAATTGCAGTTAGCCTTAAGGAATAGTTTTTCTAAAGTCAAAATGATTGAGCAAGGGGAGCAAGCACAGTGGGAGGTTTGGGTTGGGTACCCTTGGCAATGAAGAGTATCTGGGATAGTGGGGTTTCCTGGAGGAATCCAGAGCCCTGCCCTCTCCAGAGCACTGCATCCTACTGTCTCCCTAACAGGTGGAGATACCCCACTCACTGCCCGAGTTGCCAGACACACCAGGGCCATTTACCTATGAAAATATCATCTAAACAGCTGTGTGCTCCCTGGTGACTCACTCCAGAGAAAATGGTCAAAAGAATTCACTGATTTGACCAGAAACATCAAGGAAGAATGAAGAACAATGACTTCCTTCTAGAATAAACTATAATCTATTCTCCTTCAGAGTTAAGGGTCCCTAATCCAACCCTCTTCTGAGAAATCTCAGCTCCAGAACAGAAATGTGATTATGAATTTATCAGCCAACTTTAAGCAAGGAGCTTAGAAACATCTCTGTTGAGATGTAAATGAAGGTTCACACATAAGAATGACTGCTGCCATTCCAGAGCTTGGAGATGAGGAATATGCCAAGGGTTTGGTGGCCAAGATGGCAAGAACTTCAGAGTGGCCATTGTTCCCAGTAGAAGTAGAAAACAGTGGTCAGAAATGGATTTATTTACTGACTCATCAACTATGTGCCTTGTATAGTGCTGATCTTACCCTTATTTGGGTCAGACATGCTCTCTATACATCTGAAATTGGCCCTCCGCAAACTTCTTTTTTTTTTTTTTTGTCTTTTTGCCATTTCTTGGGCCGCTCCCACGGCATATGGAGGTTCCCAGGCTAGGGGTCGAATCAGAGCTGTAGCCACTGGCCTACACCACAGCCACAGCAACTCGGGATCCGAGCCACATCTGCAGCCTACACCACAGCTCATGGCAACGCCGGATCCTTAACCCACTGAGCAAGGCCAGGGACCGAACCCGCAACCTCATGGTTCCTAGTCGGATTCGTTAACCACTGCGCCATGACAGGAACTCCCGCGAACTTCTTCCATGGGCCTGACCACAGATTCCAGATACCCAGAGCGTCAAGTGTGGATCCACAGGTCTTGGGAGTCTATGTGCACAAGGCCAGAGAGGCCAGAGAGAAGACTCGGTTTGGCTGGCTGGAAGTTCAGAAGTAGGCCTGGCCCAAAGGCAAGGACAGTTTTTTTGGTGGAAAGGAGAAGCCCAGGCCTTTGGCCTGAGCAGGAACCCATCTCAATGGAAGAAGTGCACCTGAAGACCCATTGTGAATCTATTTATAGGAGACTTGGACCCAAGGGGGTGGTCACTTGCAAACCTTTAAAGCTATTTAATTCATTCAACCAATATTTATTGAGAACCTCTGCTAGGTCAGTCTAGCAAATAAGACGGACATGATCCCTGACCTCTTAGAGCCCACCTTTTTAAAGGAATGAAAAACACATGTATGGAGAGGATTGCTTCAGATGTGTTCCTGGACACATCTTGAATGGAAATGTTTGGAAGGGATCTGAGGTCCCAGGGCTGGGGGTGTGAAGTGTCTTCTTTATTCAAGGGCAAAAAATCATGGATTAAGGGAGTACAGGGCCTCACAAACTGTCTTCCTGAGGCATTTGGGGCAAGAGTGAGTTCTATGGAGCTTTAGAAGAGGCAACTTTGGAAGAGGACATGATTAGCTAGGAGGCTGGTAACTTCCTTATCCGGCTAGCAGGCTGTAGTTTCTAGGGTAAGGTAAGCTGGCTAAAGCTGCGAGGGAGGATTGTGATGGTGTATGTCAGGTTCCTGGACAGATGTTTCCTGATTTGGGTTTAGATTTGTGATGTGGGCTGGGCCACTGGGGCAGCTGTCATTTTGTGGGTCCAAATATATGAATTATGAGGCAAAAAAAGGTGAAGAAATGTGCGTTAAGATTTGTGAAAGGAGAAAACAGCTGCTGTGTCTGGAAAGGCCCACCAGGGAGATAAAGAACTTCCAGCTACCAACTCAGCCACGAGAGGAAGGACGTTTTGTACATTCCAGCATTCTCAGCACCTCAGCCAACCCCATAAGACTCAGAAGAACCACCTCGGCAATCCACAGAAGAATGAGAAAAAAGATAACTTATTGTTTCAAGCCACCAAAGAGAGGGGTGGAGGGAACATCTGGGGGGAAAAAAAAAAAACAGCAACAAACCTTCAAATATAAGATGGCCAATGTATGAGATAATAAGCCTTCAAGAAAAAAACTAAGGCTGAGGGGACCAAGAGCACACTCTGAGGCTGATTTGAAGGGAAATGAAAGTAGAAAGTAGGAGGCAGTCCTCTAGCTCTGAGGAACCTGAAAGAGGGGCCCCCTGGCCCATCGGCCCCACCTATGGAGCTGTGCAGATGAAGGGGTGAAAAAGACAATTTCCTCTGTCCTTCTAGGTTCTTGGCTGAGAACCCCTGTAGTAAAAAGATTAACAAAAGAAAAACAAATGGAAGTTTAAAAACAAACACACCTCCTGTACACATGTGCGATACCCAGGAAAATGGAATAAACCTCCCCTTCTGTCACCGTCTCCAGCTAAAAACAAAAGAAGAAGATGGGGGCAGTTATGGGAGGTTATCAGGCAAACCACTGTACCACATGGTCGTTACGCAGTTTTAAATCACCGCCTTCTCCATTGCTAAGAGTTTTTGGACATTTAGCCACTCTCCTCTTCCTGGTACAGAGAGGGAGATTTCACTTACGCCTGTTCGTGTTTCTCACAGAAAGGTAACTTCTACTGCTTTTCAGAGCTTTTCCTATGTCTCCGGTTTCTTAAAATATAATCAGCACAAAATAATCCTTATGCCAAAGAGACATTTTTGAGATGGCATATTCTGCTCCCTTTCACAGGCGTGTCCCCTCTGAAGCATCACTTCAGATGAAGTGCCATTTGTATGATAAATATTGTAAATGCTAGTATTTATTACTATAATTTTCTAAGTGAAAAAATAAAGCATCTTTTGAAATAAAATCAATATGTCTTGAGGAAAAGTTGTGGGTTTTTTTTTTCCGCAAATTCTTCCCAAAAAGTGGGGGGTGGGGTGGAGTGTGGCTATAGCAGCACTCGAAGGGGAGAACGATCCCGTTTGGAGCCGGAAGAGGGAGCTAGGGCTTTCAACTTGTCCCATATCAACTGAGCATGTGTGTGACCCTCACTGGTGCCGCCTTAGCTGTGACACTCCACTACATCTTCAGGGCCAAGAGTGAAGCCAGTGAGGCACTCACCTTAGCACAAAATATAAGGGGACACCAAAAACCTCAGTTATTAAGGTAAATAATATTTTCATGCAATATATAGAAAAATCAAAATTAATGCAAAACTCCATTGTGGGAAAAGGGAAATTCCTCCCTTTCTCTTAGTTCTTTTGGCTAACAACTAAAATGACATAAAGCAGGAGTTCCCACTGCGGCTCAGCAGGTTAAGAACTCAGCAAATATCCATGGGGATGTGGGTTTGCTCCCTGGCCTCCATCAGTGGTTTAAGGATCCAGTGTTGCCACAAGCTGTGATATAGGTCACAGATGCGACTCAGATATGGCATTGCTGTGGATGTGGTGTAGGCTGGCAGCTGCAGCTCAGACTTGACCCCTAGCCCTGGAAACTTCCTTATGCTGCAGGTGTGGACAAAGGAAGGAAGGAAAAAGGGGAGAAGGGGGAGAGAGAGAGGGAGAGGTGGGGGGGCGGGGGGAGAGGGAGAGAAAAAGAGAGAAAGAGAGAAAGGAAGGAAGGAAGGAAAAAGAAAGAAGAAAAGAAAGGAAAGAAAGAAAAGGAAGGAAAGAAAGGAAGGAAGGAAGGAAGGAAAGAAGAAGAAAGAAAGAAAGAAAGAAAAGAAAGAAAGAAAGAAAGAAAGAAAGAAAGAAAGAAAGAAAGAGAAAGAGAGAGAAATAAAGAAAGAAAGAGAAAGAAGGAAAGAGAGAAAGAGAGAAAGAGGAGGTCCCTTCATGGCTTAGCAGTTAATGAACCTGACTAGGATCCATGAGGATGGGAGTTTGATCCCTGGCCTCGCTCAGTGGGTTAAGGATCTGGTGTTGCCTTGAGCTGTGGTGTAGGTCGCAGACACGGCTCGGATCCTGCATTGCTGTGGCTGTGGTGTAGGCCAGCAGCTGTAGCTCTGATCCAACCCCTAGCCTGGTAACCTCCATATGCCACAGGTGTGGCCCAAGAAAGAAAGAGAGAGAGACAGAGACAGAGAAAGAGAGAGAGAGTGAAGGAAGGAAGGAAGATAAAATGACATTAGGCAGATTAACAGGAGAAAAGCAAATTTATTACATGCACAGGAGGAATCCCCATATGTCTGAAGAATTCCGAAGACAGCAAGAGAAGGTGAGGCAAGACTAAGGAGGTGGGAGGCTGAGGCTGCAAGGGGAGGTAAGGCAACTCACAGGAAGATAGAGCTAATGTTCGGTACACAAATGTTTGCCAGGCCATCCAAAGGTAACGGGGCACAGAGAGGACTTTGATCAGTTGGGCTTTGCTAGGTTCTTCCCTGTCTACCACTATTAATAATTTAGATAGCTATCTATGGTGATAGCTTCTTCCTGAGTAGGCCTCCTATCTTCAATTCTTTTAGCCACGAAGGGGAAAGTTCAAAGGTTCTTCTTGAGATGCTGAGGTTTGAAGCAGAGGAAAAGGTTTTTTTCCATGAGGCAGCCAAAGGAGGAGATGGGAAAACAAATGTCAAATTCACTTCCGGGGGCTCAGAATATTTATGGGATAAGGAAGCAGGGTGATCTGAAGATTGGAAACAAGAAAAAGATGAGATCATCATCTTTCTGCATAAGACCAAGCTACAGGCTTCTTCATGGGACATTTATTCAAAAAATGGCGGCAGCAATTAACATGTTCTGAAGGTGGATTTTGGGGTCCTCCAAAGTCAAAAGGTGGCCAGAATGATACACCCATGCCAGTGGGAGGGTAGTGGTCTAACTAGTCATAGCTGGCTCAAGCTCCAGTGGAACACAGCTGACTCCAAGTTCCTGAAGCAAACATTTTTGGGTTGAGGATACATGATGCTTGGAGGACATGAAAGTTTTTGTAAAAACAATTGAAACAAGTTTGATTGGTGAAGGCAGGTTCCAAGTTTAATGGATCTAACCAATGATTACCCTCAGTTTCCACTTCAGCTCAAAATAATCTGCAGAGTGGCACACCTTGCGGAGAACTGCTTTCAGCCCTATGACTGTGAGGAAAAAAATACCCAAATTTTACATAAAGAGGTGCCTTGCCAAGTCAAACTGGATACTGGGGGAAAAGGAAAAATTAGTTAATACCAATCCTGTCTTGAGTCAAAATTTTGATACTTTGTTTTCTGAGCCTCACAGTTCTGTCTCCTGCGGCCCAAAGCCAGGTGGGTCCTTAGACAAAGTGTGAGTCCCCCACTATGCTAATTGGGAAAAAATACTAATTTACAATGTCCCCTAAACTGAGATCACAGCCTCTCTGGGTGGGGGTGCAGGTGTTTGCCTGACTTCACTGGAGAAAATGTGTCATTGAGCTGCCAGTAGCATTTTGCACCTGCCTAAACTTCCCAACCACAGGTGAGTCTTCCTTTCCTTGCCATACATCTCCACTCCCCCAACCCCGAGCTAGAGTCCAGTTGTTTTCATGTTAACTTTTCTTCCATAGGTCCTCATATGGGTCCTAGGAGGCAAGCTGGTCTGGGGTATATAGGCCCAGCTTATGGATGTTGAAATCGAGGCCAAGAAGAACAAGGACACTTGCCTGAAGATCCTCCACACTTCAGTATGCATCCAAGGCTAGAACAAAAGCAGTGCCCATTCCACCACTCATTAGCCCTGCAGAGGATGAGGAAGATGGGCTCAAAGCTTGAGAGGGGTGGATTCTCCTGTTCCCAACGATAAATAGCAGAAAGGACATAACTTTGGGCTATGAGTATAGAGCCCTTCCTGGCAGAGTGACCCTCACCAAAGACTTGGGTCCCATCAGTCTCTATTTTCTTATCACTAAAACCCTTATAGGGCTTGTAATGTGAGGATTATATGAAACAAGCATAAGTGCTTAGCCTATTAATAGGAGATTCACATACAGTACGTGATGCTTAGGGAAGAAGATAGTACATTAAAAATCGTTAGTGTCCCCAAAGGCAACTCAGGATAAGATGCAGAAGCATTAAGATGGAGACACAGCCCTCAAAAGAGAGGTGTCTAGGTTCTTTGGCTGGAATTATAATTAGATTGATGGAAGAGAATAACAGGAGAAAAACAAATTTTATACACAAAAGAGACCTCTACAAGTACAAGACTCAAAGGCAGTCAGGCAATTGAGGTTTATAGACCAGCCTGAGCCAATGGAAGAAATGGGGGTTTGGGACTTCAAAGGATGGAAGACAACTCACAGAAAGATAAGAAGAACAGATATTTGCCCTGCCATATCCGTAAGTCTTTCAGATAAAAAATTGTCTCTGGTATTAGCTCTCTTTCTGGTACAGGCCCCATTTCTAAATTCTTTTAGGCAGTTTAGGGGGAGGTAAAAAGCCTTTTCTGAGTCAGCTAGGTCTTGGGTGCCTTCACCTCAAAATAATCTACCTGCCAAAGTGGTACATTTTGGGGTGGCATATCCTGGCCCCCTTCACTGGTGTTAAAAAATAATTAAACTGTTGGAGTTTCTGTCGTGGCTCAGTGGTTAACAAAGCAGACTAGCATCCATGAGGACAGGGGTTCGATCCTTGGCCATGAGCTGTGGTATAGGTCACAGAAGTGGCTCAGATTCCTCGTTGCTGTGGCTCTGGTGTAGGCCGGTGGCTACAGCTGCTTTTGGACCCCTAGCCTGGGAACCTCCCTATGTCACTGGTATGGACCTAAAAGACCAAAAAAAACCAAAAAAGTGTGGAAAAAAATAACTAAATTGTTTATGTGTTAAGAACAAAATTTAATGAAGTGAAAAAGTCTCCATTTGGAGAACTGCAAAGTGGACAGGAGAGAGGAAGCTTTTTATATAATAAAGAACAAGATAAAAACGGAACCTATCTGATTGGCTGGAGCCACATAGTTAGACTTGTTTGGGGTGAGAAGGAACAGAATTGGCTTGGCCTTTAGGAATTGAATGACTGGACTACTGCATTTCTGACCAAGCAGAGCATTTGTAGAGACACAAGTTAACTGAGTTTCAGTTTGCTGACATGACACCCTGCACAGAAGCAGCTCCATCTTGGACCTAGAAATTTGACTCAAACACTGGCTTACAGCATGGAGGGGCAGGAACAGAGGAGGATCATGTTTCTCCCTACCAAGGGTTAGAAGAACTTAAAAACAGGAGTTCTGGTCATGGCTCAGCAGTAACGAACATTCGTGTTCGATTTCTGGCCTTTCCCAGTGGGTTAAGGATCCAGTGTTGCTGTGAGCTATGGTGTAGGTAGCAGATGAGGCTCAGATTCCGTGTTGTTCTGGCTGTGGTGTAGGCCAGTGGCTACAGCTTTGATTTGACCCCTAGCCTGGGAACCTCCATATGCTGCAGAAGCAGCCATTAAAAAAGGAACTTACACACAAGAACACAATGCTTCTTGAGCAAGATGGAATGAGAATTACCTCACCTGAAAAGGGAACTATGACAATTACATACAAAAACATGTGTTACTTTGCCATGTGTGATAGTGAAGTTCTGGAAACTACCTAAGAGTTTGGCCACAAGAAAAGGTCATGTGAATGCAGACATTAGTGAGGCAAGAGATAGAGGGTTTCCAGGCTGAGTAACTGGAATCTGTCCCCTGTGAACGGATACTTCAAGAGAAAGATGATGGCAAGAGCAAGGAGGAGCTTCGTCCTGCTTGGATAAAAGATAAAGAGACCACAAAATCCTCATTCTTGAAGTCAAGGAGACCTCTGAAACTATGTAGAAAGGTTCCTCAGGCGTCAGAGGAGGGTGGGGGCCCCAGACCATAGTACATCGTGTCAACTTTCCAGAAAGCAGGGCGCTAGAATCCACCCTGGCTAAAAGATGCTCACGCACACAGGGGAGGGCCCTGGCCCAGACCAAATATGGACTCAAGGCCAAACAAAGCGAGATGATTGGCCAGAGGAAGCCCAGAAAGACTGCTCCCCATATAAGTGATTTAAACTACCTTCAAACTATGTGGCACTTTCTCTTTCTCTCTTTCTATCTATCTCTCTCTGCCCCCGTTCCCAACCACCTGTGCTTTCTCTGTACTTACCTTCTCTCTTAATAAACATTTTGCCTTACTACTATCACTCTCTTTGCCAATTTTTTTTCTCCAGAAGGACAAGAACTGGGAACCTACGACAGGCCTGATGGCTCTTGAAGTCCAGTCGTTAGAGTTCAGTGCTCTTATCCCACAACCACCCCAGAATATTAGGAATTCTGGATTATAAACTAGAGAGAGGAGGATGAACAAAACCCAAAGTTCGTAGAAGGCAAGAAATCATAAAGATCAGAGCAGAAATAAATAGAGACTAAAAAACAGTAGAAAAGATCAATGAAATTAAACGCTGGGTCTTTGAAAAGATAAACTAACTTGATAAACCATTAGCCAAACTCACCCAGAAAAAAAAAAAAAAATGGGAGAGGGCTCAAATCAATAAAACCAGAAATGAAAAAGTGAAAGTTACAACTGACCCCCTAGAAATACGAAGGATCGAAAGAGACTACTACGAACAACTGTAAGACAATAAAATGGATAATCTAGAAGAACTGGACAAAATCTTAGAAAGGTACACTCTCCCCACACTGAACCAGGAAGAAATAGGAAATATGAACAGAACAATTTCCAGTAATAAAATTAAGTCAGCAATTTAAAAACTCTCAACAAAGAATTATGGATTATAAAGCTAGAAAATGCTATGACATTGAAAGGTAGCCAACTGCACCACGCCCAAAATATGCCTCTTGAGCATAAGGATTATTTTGAGCTGATTATTTTTAAGAAATAGTAGGCACAGGAGAAGCTCTGACAACCAAGCAGAAGTCACCCTTTTGTAAGGGACGTGCATATTCATAAAGGAAATCTCCAGGAGTTCCTGTTGTGGTGCAGAGGAAATAAATCCAACTACTATCCATGAGGATATGTGTTCCATCCCTAACCTTGATCTGTTGGTTGAGGATCTGGTGTTGCGGTGAGCTGTGGTGTAGGTCACAGATGCAGCTCAGATCCTGCGTTGCTGTGGCGGTGATATAGGCCAGCAGCTGCAGCTCCAACCCGACGTCTCACCTGGGAACTTCCATATGCTACAGGTGCAGGCCTAAAATGCAAAAAAAAAAAAAAAAAAAAAAAAAGGAAAGCTCCAGACGTATGGGTGCTCCCCTCTCTGTACCAGAAAGAGAAGGATAGCTAAATCACAAGAAACTTAGCAGTGACTTACCCTTCTCTGTGCTTCCTCTGATTACCTCCCATAACTGCCTCCCCACCTCAAAACAGCTTTCTTGTGCCTTTAGATGAAGACGGTATTTAAGATTGTAGCTTCAGCCATCTGGGGGAGTTTTACCCAGTTTTCCTGGGTCTCTCTGGTGTATCCATGAAGTAAACATGTTATGAAATGTCGGTTTTTCTCTTATTAATCTTTGTTTACAGGGAGGGTCTCAGCCACGGAACCTGGAAAAGTAGCAGGTGGAAGATTGTTTTTCCTCTCCTATGATGTCACAAGTGAAAAAAGTAGAATGTCAATTTTAATATGGTATATGATTACAATTGTGTTCTAAAAACACCTATGCAGAAAGATTTAGAAGGGTCCATGAAAAAATTAATCAATGGTCAATGTAAGAAAGAAAGGGAAATTTTTATTTCAGCCAGCCCGAGGATGCTAACCTGAGAGACAGTTTAACAGAAATCTCTGAGGACTGTTCTGCCCGTTAGAGATCAAAGCGCAGTTTTCTATGTTTTTGAGACAAAATGGTTATAGTCAAATGATGGATTACTAATAATCTACACAATCCAGATCTACGCATACAAAGCAAATAATGAGTCATGGGTCAATGTGACACCTTTACAAGATTAAGAAGGGAGATGAAGAAGAAAGGTTATTGCCTACGATATTATGACCCTTTGTGAGATTAAGAAGGAATGTTTTCTCCTAAGGAAGCCTGATCATTACAGACACACAATACACATGAAGGGGGAGAGAGGAGGCCCAAACGGGCAAGGAAAAAATTTGTGGTTGAATGTGTCTTGCTTGTCTTGCCATAAAATATGAATTTATTTCATCAGAAGAAAAAAATATCAAAATATTAACACTCGCTTTTGGGGGGCTGGTGTTGGTTGGCTCAGATTTCCTCTACTTGTCTTCATCTTCTGAAAGTTCTATAATGAGAGAACATGTATTACATAATGGAGTGGAAGAAATTTTGAACAAATATTCACAGAGAAAGAAATGTTGCCCACTGCGAGGGGGAAGGGAAAATCTGAGACCCACACGTTGGGGGAGCAGTGGAGGAGGATGGAAAGTGCCTCCTCCCGGTGAGTATGGGGGGGAGAGGTGAGGAAGCCCCTTCATGATGATCAGAGGTAAAGATTACACAGAGGGTGGCTTGAGGTTGGAGGAGTTTCAGATGCAGATGACGATTAGGAGGGGTAGAACAGTAACTGCCTCTCAAATGCATCCGTTCCCCCACCCCCTCCCTCCTCTGAACTGGTTCAGATGGTAAAACAATTAGAACTATTTTCCTCCTGTCCATTTTTTTCCTCACCAGGGATGAAACCGGGCCCAGGGTTACCAAGGGATCCGGAGTCTGGACACAAGATCTTTCCCGAAGCCAAATGGAGACTTTACCTTGGGAGCTCCACCTGCAAGCAAAGGAAACTACCAGCAAGTTAGAACGGAAAGTCACCTTTTATATCAAGGTCCAACACTTGCAGCCCCCCAGCACTGTGTGGTTTGGGGCTTGTGTGCGATAAAACCCAGATCCTCAAAGATAGAAGTGTCTGTTCCATTTCAAGCAGGTATTCACTCATGCATGCATGCCTCACTCCGCAGGACTTAACAAGGACCAGTCAGGGTCGGTCACTGAGCTGACCACAGAATATAGCAGTGAGCCAAAACAGAGGTCTCAGGGTGCTTACGTTCCAATGAGAGAGGTTGTGGGTATGAAATACCCACTCAACCATAAAGATCAGTTGTTCTCCTTCTGGTCCCAGCCATGTGACTCCTTAGAAGATAACCTCCCAGGAGTTCCTGTTGTGGCTCAGCGAAAACAAATCCGATTAGTAACCATGAGGTTGCGGGTTTGATCCCTGGCTTTGCTCAGTGGGTTAATGATCCATCATTGCTGTGAGCTGTGGTATAGGTCACAGACATGGCTCAGATCTTGAGTTGCTGTGGCTCTGCCCTGTGGTGTAGGACAGTGGCTACAGCTCCAATTGGATCCCTAGCCTGGGAACTTCCACATGCCACAGGTGCAGCCCTAAAAAAAAACAAACAAAACGAAGATAACCTTCCTTTCTAAATCCTATAAGGGGTCAGGATGACCCACCACTCACCTTGTACATGCAAACATTTTTGGAGAGGCATGCATCTTATGTACAATACCAATATATAATTTACTTAAAGGGAGCAACTGATGCAGAACAGACTGGTCGGATGACCTGGTCTGATGATGATACTGGGCCACAACTAGTGGAAGTTCTTAACCTAAATATGTGCTTATGATTTTATTAATATTACTAGCTATATTACGTGTATTCTGCCTGTTTTACAAGATTATGGTTTCTTGAATTGCCAAATGTGTATCTGAGCCTCAGATAAAATGTATGATGATTAGACAACTTGAAACAATCGACCAAATATATACTCCTACAAGATCAAGGATTGTAACGATACGACTCCAGATGTGGGAAGAAACACCGAGAGGAAGTCATTTCCTGGACAATAACAGACTAGAAAGACAGGTAGTCCAGAGGCATCTTGCTACTGCTAACAGGGTCTAGTCTAATAATAGCAGGTTGAGTGGCCTATCAACAAATGCTCACCTGACCTGGGAATGAGCATTCTTAGTGCCATGGGACTAATCGGTCACAAAATGCCTCTCAAACCTAGGTCAAAATTAAGATCAAAAGGAAGGGATTGTAAAATAAAGAATGCTGCCCACCATTCAGTTCTACAAGAATCAAGTAATTAGCCTTTGTAGTCATGGACCTAAAATACACCCTGAAAAGAATTCAGGGTGAAGATCAAGATGACGCCTTTTGTGTTCTGGGAAAACGGACAGAACTGGCCCTCGGATAGTTATTTTCAGGAGAAACTTCATATGCATCTGGATTCTTGCATCTCCCCCTTCTTAGAAAAGCACGGAAAGCATTAACTAAGAGGTCTGTACCTTGTGATTAGCAGCAAGGAGATGTGTGCTCGATTGCTCGTACTTAAACCGAATACTCTGGCTTCCCCCTTTATCCCTTCAGAAGAGTTCTCAGAGCTTTCTGAAAAGATGATTTCTCAAGTTTAGATTGAATAAAATTTTCTATTTCTTTCTCAGATTGACTGTGGATTAATTTTTTTGTTGCTGCCATTAGTCTAGGAAGCAAACCATTTTCCTGAGTTCTGTGACCTTTCTAGCAAATTATTGAAGGAAAGAGAGATTGTGCTCAGTTTCTAGAGAGCTGGTCGGATGTACAGGAGGCCCAGACTTGAGACTGGCCTCTGAAGTGGGGCAGTCTTGCCGGACTGAACCCTTGCTTTGTGGGTTGTGACACTAACTCCAGGTAAACCCTGCAAGAGTTGAATTGAATTGTGCGACACCCAGCTAGTGTTGGAGAATTGGTTGGTGTGGGGAAAACGCCACACATTTAGTGTCGGGGGTATTAGTTGTCGAGAGAAAGGAAACAGAGGAGTTTTCCTTTCATTGGTGTAATAGAGAGACATAGGAGATTTTCCTTTTTAGAGGTCAACAATCAAATTATTCCTCAAATAATTTTGCAGCTGTGATGACTACTGTGAAAGGAAGTTTCATGATATCATGATAACCTGTTAGGGGGGATTTTGCTAGGATCAGAGAAGGCTTCCCCAAAGCAGTGAGGATTGAGTGAAGATATAAAGATCAGCAGGAGGAGTTCCCTTCATGGCTCAGCGATTAATGAACCTGACTAGGATCCATGAAGATGTAGGTTCGATTCTTGGCCTCACTCAGTGGGTTAAAGATCTGGTGTTGCTGTGAGCTGCAGAGTAGGTCGCAGACGCGGCTCGGATCTGTCGTTGCTGTGGCTGTGGTGTAGGATGGCAGCTGCAGCTCCGATTCGACCCCTAGCCTGGGAACTTCCATATGCCATGGGCATGGCCCTAAAAAATAAAATTAAAATTAAAAAATAAAATTAAGAATCCTTTTATTTACTTTTGTTTCCTGGTGCTCTAAGTCAGTTTACTCCTTGGTTTTTGTTCAGCCTAGTGTCAACCAAAAAATGCCGGAGGCTGCAAATAAGAAAAGATTTTATTTAGGGTCTCATTTAGGGTTTATTGCAATTCAGGAAACATAGATTTGGATAACCTCAAAAGAGGGCTCTGAAGAAGAAAAAGAATCAGGGGCTTATAAAAATAAAAAGCCACAATGTTGTTGAAAGATGCCTGGTGAAAATTGTGGTTGACTCTGGTAAAAATCAGCAAATGTTTGTCCTAAGGAATCCCGAGTTTTTTTTTAGGGTAGGGGTCCAGTAAGTAGAAAGGCCATCATGAATTATTTTAGGGTGAGTGTCCAGTGAATATCTTGAGTTTCTGGCAGGCGTTCTCGATGACTTCCTTGGAACATTAAGTGGTCAAAAGGTCAGATTCTGTCCAGGCTGGGGTGAGACCCTTTCTTAATGGCCTCCCAGCTCGATTTTAATTAATTAATTAATTGGCTGCATCTGTGGCATGCAGACGTTCCCTGGCCAGGTACTGAACCCCGGCCATGGATCCTTAACTCGCTTGCACCACCAAGTTAGTATCCCCATGGATACTAACCGGATTGGTTTCTTTTGCACCACAATGGGAACTCCAGATTTTTTTTTTTTTTTTTCTGTTTTAGGGCCACTCCCACAACCTACACCACAGCCACAGCAAAATCAAATCTGAGCCGCATCTTCAACCTATACCACAGCTCAGGACAAAGCTGGATCCTTAAGCCACTGAGCAAGGCCAAGGATCAAACCAAGTCCCCATGAATGCTGGTCAGATTTGTTTCCACTGAGCCACAACAGCAACTCTGGAACTCTGGATTTCTTAATTTTAAAATGAGAAAAAAGAAGAAAGAGCCCACATTCCCAAAGGTGGTCAATCACTAATCTGCATTACTTTTGCCAACGTGAAAACTAAGATGAGAAAGACTGAGAGAGAATGAAAAAGAGAAAACAGCTCTGGTGTTATCTATCTCCTCCTGATCCTATAACCATGAGCAAGGAGCTTAGCTTCTCTGAATCTCTGTTTCCTTATCTAGAAAATATAGATCAGAGTTTCTACTTCATAGGTGTACAGTGAGACTAAAGGTTAAAGGTAATCATACATGAAAAGGGATAGCAGAGCATTTTTTTACATAATAATCATTCAACAGGAAGTTCCCTTCATTGCTCAGAGGTAACAAACCCGACTAGTATCCATGAGGATGTGGGTTCAATCCCTGACCTTGCTCAGTGGGTTAAGGATCTGGTGTTGCCGTGAGCTGTGGTGTAGATCACATACTTGGCTTGGATCTGGCCTTGCTGTGGCTATGGTGTAGGCTGGCAGCTGCAGCTCTGATTCGACCCCTAGCCTGGGAACTTCCATGTACCACAGGTGTAGCCCTAAAAAAAAAAAAAAAAAAAGATTAAAAAAAAATCACTCAACAAAACTACCTAGTATTAAGGAAGCCACTGCCTAATCATACGCATTCCATTTGGAGCTGGGCCTCTAGATATTTAAGTATAAGGAGCAATTGAAGACCTGAGAATAGCTCTTAATCAGATAATTAAAATATTGAGACATGTGATAAGTGGTGGCTGACCAGTGCTCACAGACCAAGTGAAGCACGGAACGCTCTCCTCCGTTTCATTCATTCATTCCCACAACCCTTACAGAAGGCTTAAGAGGCTCCAAACTGCTCCCCGCAGCCCTCTCTCCTCGGCTGCTCATTCTGTCTCCGCTTCCTCCTCGCCATGCACGTGTCTTCCACTTTCCCTCGCAGTAGCTGTGCATGCATCTTAGGACCTGCACACACCTCCTCATCCACTCAGGAGCAGCCCTGCTGAGAGACAATAAAGAGGCTTTCTGTTTCTGGAAAAGGTGTTGCAGGCTCGGCCGTCCTGTGGGTACAACTCTGCTGTGCCTCCTCTCGGTCGGTGGACGCTAATCTCTGATATTCTGGTCCTAAGGGATAGCCTGCTCCCTGCTCCCACCTCACTTGGTTCCAGCAAACCCTGTGCAGCTTCCTGCTTCACCTGTTTTCTAGTCAAGTACCTACTGGTCAGACCCTGGCCTGAGGTCCTACCCAGCCCACAATCTCCATTCCTCGCACCTTCCACTTCACTGCGGCAGCCACAGGGCTCTGGAGGGTCCCACCAGAATGTGAGCCTCATGAGGGTGGGAAATTCTTGTCTGATGGCTTCACTGTCTGTCCCCAGAGCCTGGATCAGTGCCACACTTCTCCCATTTAAACCTTACACACACACACACACACACACACACGAAACCTTACATACAGAATTTTGGAGCTGGAAAAGATTCTAAGGATCATGTGATGCAACCTCTTCATTTCACACATGAAGAGAAAACAAGGAGTCCTGGTCTGAAGTTCTGGGTGCCAGGCCTCTGCATGTGGCACCCTGTGAGCAAGTGAAACTGGACTAAGCCCAAAGGCAAAGAACAAAGCTATTCTTCAAGTGACGATCTCATTTAGCAAAGTCAAGCTGAATGTGGGGGAACTGAAATTCTTCACACGCACAGCAACTGGCACCCCTGAGCGTATAGAGTCGTCTGTCCTCAAGGAGAGAAGATAACTTCCACACGGAGGGTCGTGGTGCAAAAGGAAGGTACTAGGTTGCAATGAACCGTCTACATCATAAGTATAGAAGATGCAGGGAAATACTGTTGTCAAGCAACAGAGGCCAAAGGACAGACATAAGAAACTGAAGTTGTTTTGGAAATTTACCAAAAATTCACTCTCAGAGAAGTGGTAGCTCCTCAAGCTCAAACAAAGAGAGAAGCCAAAGTGGTTGGCCGAGTTAGCAGTCACCTGCACCTGTTGTCAGCTGGATACAACCAGGAAGTTGAATGCTATTTCTGAGGAAGTTACTGCTATTTCTGACATAACCCAGGAGGAGATGTGAAGCTGGGATTCCATGATGGTTTGACTCCTTTCCTTGGCCCTGAAGCTTTGAACATCTTTTCTAACTGCTCTGTACCTAATTCAGATTCTTCATCTGTAAACAATGTTAGTATATGCATTGCAAAAAAAGAGAAAGAGAGGGAGAGGAAGAAGGGAGTTCTCTAGTGGCTGAGTGGGTTAAGGATCTGGCATTGTCCCTGCTGCAGCTCAGGTTGCTGCTGTGGCACAGGTTCAATTCCTGGCCTGGGAACTTCCACATGCCATGGATGTGGCCAAAGAAATACTTTTTAAAATTTAAAAGATTTTTTTAATTAAAAAAAAAGGCAAGAGAAGATGTGAAATCAAGGTCACAATGCAAACTAGTGACTTCAGGATTTTCGAAGGCACATAATAAGTCCTGGGTCAGCTCGCTGCTGCCCCCTCCTGGTAACAGGTGGCAAACCATGCACAAAGTCAGCCAATTTAAAAAAAATTTTTATGGTAGTTAATTTACAAGGCTGTAATAATTTCTGCTGTGCAAAAAAGTGACACAGTCATACATACACACATATCCATTCTCTCTCATACTCTTTTCCCAAATAGATTATCACAGAGTACTGGGTAGAGGTCTCTGTGTTATACAGCAAGTCCCTATTGGCCAATCATTTCATATACCTCAGTGTGCATAAGCCAATCACAAGCCCCTAGTCCATTCCTCCACCCCCCACACCTGTCCCCTTTGGGACAGTTATTTTTGTGTTTGCTTTTTCAATGAAATACAAAGCCCTATGAAAATATCTGTACATTAAGCTTCATGAGCCCTGGGGGAAAAATGCAGTATTTCCATGGAGTAAAACTTGCAAATTGTATCTACTTCTTAAATCTTTCTGAGGGAAGAATATTGAGGTAACATGATCAGAAAGGGAGCAGTAAAAGAACACAGAGAAAAGAAGGCAAAATATAATTGCTATAGAAAAAAAAAACTTACCAAAGAAATCTGATAAGAATTATGAGAGAGAAGATATGTATACTCTGGGATTTTGTGTCCATTTCTGAACTTTATTATTACTTCAAATTTTTAAATAAACATCAGCAAAAGTGTGAATACTCCCCAACTAGACCCTACTCACTGTGGTGGAAACAAACAGAAATAGTTGTGTTCCTTTCCCCGCAAAGATTTTAGTTCATTCATTTGTTGTTGTTGTTGTTTTTCATTGATCGACTCACTCGAGAAACATTTAGTGAGTGCCTAGTATGCTATGACCAAGAAAGAGATAAATAAGGCATGACCTCTAACCTCAAAGAACTCTTCGTCTAATGGGAAAAACAAATGGGTCAAGAAGCAGCTAGCAACTTTTTGATTCTAGGATACCTGACAGTGTCGCGAGACATGTTTCTACAATATTTTCTTAGCCTCTTTGCTGAAAACTCCATCTTGTCCTGCTTTCCTTTACCCCATCTTCCTGCTTGAAAAACATTTGCAGTGCTGGTAAATGACTTAAGCTTA
This sequence comes from Phacochoerus africanus, assembly GCF_016906955.1. Lineage (NCBI taxonomy): Eukaryota > Metazoa > Chordata > Mammalia > Artiodactyla > Suidae > Phacochoerus > Phacochoerus africanus. The sequence continues at coordinate 89,992,735 of NC_062549.1, read as the reverse complement.
AGAACAAAGACCTAAAGGCATAAGATATTCATAGGGTCAGCTGAATGAGGACATAATGCGTTGGTCTAGGCATGCCCGTTTGCACAGCCTGATATTTCCTCTTAAGAATAAGAGAAAGAGGAACCTCATGGCCCCAAGTGGTTTATAAGGGGTCATTAGCAGAATATGCATTAGCAAAGAGAACCAAGGTGCAAACCTAGGTGCCACGGGTTGCTGCAGATAGGCATGCCGTTTGCAGAAGCACAGTGATGATTCTCTAGAAGCTAATGCCAAGCTTCCTCAAATGCTAATGACAGTTAAATGCCTAAAGATCAGAGTAAAAGCTTAACCATCTACCAGCTATGTGACTTTTAAAATAATAAAAGAATTTTTAAAATAATAATTTAAAAAACCTATATCCTGCACCCATAGCCTCCTCCTCACTTGACTTAATCCCAAAGAGCACAATAAAAGCAGTGTGGTTTCTTGAGGCAGCGTTCTTGGTCCCTGAGACCTTGAGTCCCCTGGTTCCCAACTTTAATTAAGATAAATATCTCTTTGTCTTGTTTTATGTTAACTTTTTCACAACATCTGTTCTTCAGCCCTAAACTGCTCAGCTGGTCTCAGCATGACAGTACCTAGCTTTTAACCTAAGTCCTGATTGGTCTGATTTAAACAGAATCCTAGACTGAAAATCATTCTCCTTCAGAATTTGAAGGCATCTATCTATTGTCCTCTTGCTCCTAGAAACGACTGAAGTTTCATGCCACTCGGACACCCAGTTTTTTGTTTGAGACTCTGATGCGTGTCTTCCAATACCACCAAATAGTTAACTTAATTCTGACACTGTCTACCTGGAGATAGCATGCAATCCCCTAGGTGAAGGGCCCAGTCCCACAAGACAGCCCCCACTTCACACACCAGTCACAAGTCCAGGTTACCTGGACTTCTGACCAACTGGTTATAAACTGGAGATTCCCTCAGTCCCCTCCACAGCTTTGGTTAATTTGCTAGAGTGGCTCACAGAACTCAGAAAAACATTCATTTACATTTACCAGTTTATTATAAAGAATAATATAAAGGATACAGGTGAACAGCCAGAGGATGAGGTACCCACAGGGTGAGGTCTGGAAGAGGAGCTTCTGGGCCAGTGGAACTGAAGTGCTTCACTCTCCCCGCATGTGGAAATGTTCACCCATCTGGATGCCCGTCAAATTTTGTTAATCAAGAATTTCTTATAGAGCTTAATATGCAGCCTCCTTCTCCCCTTCCCAGAGGTTGGTGGATGGGGCTGAAAGTTCTAATGCTAATCACTTGGTCTTTCTGGCGACCAGCCCCATCCTGAGTCACCCCATTAGGATGAACTTAGGTGCCATAGACGGGCTCCTTACCAATGACAAGAAATACTTGTATCACTCAGGAAACTCCAAAGTTTAAGAACTTTGTGGCAGAAACCAGGGACAAAGGTCAAGCACGTTTATTATTCCACAGTGACCTGTTTCCTCTCTGAAAGTTTTGAGAATTTTTCTTCCATTCTTGTTCTTTCTCTATTCACTATCTTGTGACTGGGTAGGGGTGATTTTTTTTCATTCATTATTCTGGAAATCAAATGGGCCCTTTGTGAAAGGGAAACAACAGCCCCAAAGGGTGTCACATGGGCTAAAGCCCATGACACCAAATCTAAAATCAACAGCTAACCTAATTACAGTTAATGACTTTCCCCAGGAATGTAATGTCATCAGCCAGTCTAGAATTTTTTGGCCAGCACTAATGAGGTAATTGGTCACATGGGTTCTCTCCACCCACCCACCCCACATCCTGGCAAAGGAGGAAGAGATCATTTGCTTGATAGACCCTCATCTTCCTTCCTTCCGGTGACTGAAACAACTTCTCTTTTCTTCTGCTGATAATTTCTTTGCCCAACTCTTCTATAAAAAGCCAGTATTTTGCAAAAGGATTTATTCTCTAGATTCTGGCTTAAAAGTCTCTTGTATTTTATTATGGTTCACAAGTCTTATAGTATTAATCTTTTCATATATGCTGGTATTGAAAAACTTTTGGTCTCCGGAGGAGACAGTTTGGGGGGTGGGGGAATGTGCTTGGGCTGTGGGATGGAAATCCTGTGAAATTAGATTGTTATAGTCGTTATTAAAAAAAATAAAACAAGTATAGAAAAAAATTAAATTAAATTAATTTTTTTTTAAAAAAGCCAGTATTTTGAACAAGCCTCGGATTGCCTTTCTATTTACCGGAAATGGATGCTGCCCTATTCGAGAACCCTTGAATAACACCAATCCCATCTTCAAATTTACTTGGTTGAACTTCTTTTTTTAAACACTTTTCAATTTACAGAAATATATTCTTTAGCTCAAAGGGAAAAAAAATGTATTATTTCTTTCTTAAATTTCTCCCCTCTGTTTTCTCTCTTCCATCTTTCTGGAACTTGTGTTTTTCAGGTATTGAGGTTGCCAAGCTGATTCTTTAGCTCTCTTACCCTTCTCTTTTATTTTCATCTCTGTCTTTTTTTTTCTTTTTTTAGAGCCATACCCGAGGCATATGGAAGTTCCCAGGCTAGGGGTCAAAAAGCTACAGCTGCCAACCTACACCACAGCTCATGGCAATGCCGGATCCTTAACCCACTGACCAGGGCCAGGGATCGAACCTGCATCTTCATGGGTGCTAGCTGGGTTCATTACCACTGAGCCACAACAGGAACTCCTTGTCTCTCTGTCTTTTGCTCTGCTTTCTTAGGTCCTCACTTAGTTTTCTTTTTTTTTTAATTACTCAATGAATTTTATTACATTTATAGGTGTACAACAATCACCACAACTGAATTTTATGAGACTGACGCGCTACCTACTGTGCTGACGAAGCACCTATCACAACTAAATTTTATAGCCTTTCCATCCCAAACCCTCAGTGTATCCCCCCAACCCCCAACATGTCTCATTTGGACTCACTTAGTTTTCAAAAAATTCCTTTTTTTTTTGTTTTGTTTATTTCTGTTATCATCTTTTTTAGTTTCTGGAGTTGCTTCTTATTTTGTGATGTTTCAGTTTTTCTTATTTAGCATTCTAGTCCTATTTCTGTTTTTTAAGGTTTCATTTTCTATTTTTTTCCTTCCAGTTTTGAGAAGTAATTGACATACACCACTGTAATTTAAGGTGTACACCGTAATAATTTGACTTACATACATCATTAAATGATTATCACAGTAAGTTTACTGAATATCTATCATCTCATGTACAAAATTCTTTAATACAAGATTAAAGAAATAGAAAAAAAATTTCCTCCTAGTGATGAGAACTCTTAGGATTTACTCTTTTAACTTTTACCTATAACATACAGCAGCATTAACTATATTTACCATGGTGGACATTACATCCCTAGGACTTATTTATCGTACAACTGGCAGTTTGGACCTTTTGTCCTCCTTCATCAAATTCTCCCTTACTGTACCCTCATGCTTCTGGGGACCACAAATCTCTTCTCTTTTTCTATAAGTTTGTCTGTTTGCTTTTGAAGTATAATTAACTGCTTTTGAAGTATAATTAACTAAAACACTATGTTAGTTCCTATTACACAAAATACTGATTTGATATTTTTACACATTTCACAACGATCACCCTGATAATTCTGGTTATGATATATCATCATTCAAAGACATTAAATAGTTCTTAACTATATTTCCCATACTATACACAGCTATCTATCTATGATTAAATTGGTGATCTTTTAAATGCATTTAAACAACCCTGAATCTTATCCCCTCATCCACTTTTACTATTTTTAATATCATATCCAGGGCAGGGATCAAACTGGGGCCCCCAGAGAGAAAAGCCGGATCATTAACCCACTAGGCTGCAGCAGGAACTCCTAAACATATTATTTTAAACAGAAGATATGCAGCAGTTTCTTGGTTGTTTTGAACCCAGCTTGCAAACAAAATCGTTTTCATGCCTTCATCAGTATCACTGTCTCTTATACCAGGAGATGCTGGTATCAGCTCGTGCTCCTTTCTCTCTGTGCACACGACCTTATCTCCATTCTCACCTTCCTCTTCTGGGCTTCTCCACATGTCAAGGTCAAATCTGTTCAATCTGCAAAGCTCCCAGGACCAAAAAGAGGAGAAACTCTTTCCTCCAGGAGCAGGATAGGTAGGAGGCTGGATGAACAATAACCACAGGTTAGGAACTGGGTCAATGAAAAGAAAAGAAACGGGAAGACAGGGAAATAGGGGAAGGAGTTTTCCAGGAAGAAAAGTCAGAGGTGTACGTGGGCTGGAAGTCACTTGAGGAAGCCTGATCCAGGGATGGAGCTGAAATGTCCTCCAGTCCCCACAGAGGAGGAAGGAGAATGTCACTGTTGAGCCAACGATTGTGTTTCTTTGGGTCCCACTATACCCAGCACAGGCTGCTCCCCGAATATTTGTCAGATCCACACTTTGAACACTGATTACAACTGTGTGTTGGAGATGCTGAGAAGGGGAAGCTTGGGCTTTATCACGGTTCAACAGCAAAGACAGACACATACACAAAGGCCATTACCCAGCATGCTCAGTGCTCTCCCCTGTCATTGACAAGGCTTAGCTGCTGATTATGATGATTGCAACTGTGAGATCCCGGAGGGCTGGGAATTTATCCTGGCTGCTTCTTCAATGTATCTTCAATGACTCGAACAACACAGGGCACCTTAAAAATGCTCTGTAGGAGTTCCCATCGTGGCTCAGTAGTTAAAGAATCTGACTAGCAACCATGAGGATGCAGGTTCGGTCCCTGGCCTTGCTCAGTAGGTTAAGGATCCGGTGTTGCCATGAGCTGTGGTGTAGCTCGCAGACGGGGCTTGGATCCTGCATTGCTGTGGCTGTGGTGTAAGCCAGCAGCAGCCTGGGAACCTCCATATGCCACAGGTGCGGCCCTAAAACGCAAAAAACAAAACAACAAAAACGCTCTGTAACTATGTGTGGCTTATGAAGGAAGAGGTGCTAAAACATTTATACCTGAGAGATTGGGCAGACATCATTGGGTTTTAAGCAGAAAAGAAACACAACCATTTCTTTCATTTAGAATGAACCCCCTAGCAGCACAATCAGGAGGATGACTGGGAGGTGAGAGGAGTTAGGAGACCACCGAGGAAGGGAGGCAACGGCAGGGAGCATGGGGAAGACGAGGGCTCTAAGTGATGCCCAGCCTGCTGCCTTTGAAACAGGAAGAAAACAAGGGGGTGGGGAGGAGTTGGGGTGGGGGTGGGGGGGTGGCATCAGTCCTGAGAAGGCTGTGACCCTGAAACAAGCGGCCGAGGACAGCAGGTCCAGGAGCACAGAACTGAGGAGGAGCCCCTGAGCTCAGCAATGGATGCCTTGCGGGGCGAAGCAGCCACGAGGGGTCGAAGTGTGAGTGGCTGGTGAGGAACTGGAGATGGGGAGCAGAGACAATGGTTTCAGAAGTCAGCTGAGATGAGGGGAGGGACAGGATTGTGTTCGGAATAAGGCAGTTTCCTGCCGTGGCCTATGGAAACCCAGAGAGGCCACCCTTGCCCACGAGAGGAGCACAGCCCCAGTTTCTCTCTCAGAGCAGCTCAGGGCAGGGGAAGAGGCTGAGGCTTCCCTGAGGACCCAGACAAGGAGGTGTGGGACCCCCCCTTCCCACCTCGGTGGGCTTTGCAGGACTGAGTGGGGGTGGGGCAAGCACCTCTTCTGGGGGAGTCCCAGCAACGAGCGGGATACCCAGCTGGGTCTGCAGCAAATCCCAGCCCAGGGACCCCGGGGCCAGATAGACATAAGGTGGGCAGAGCAGGATGGTAGCTCCAGAGCCCTTATCTCCTGCCAGCCAGAGACACCCCCTGCTGCCATCTAATCCTGCCCACCTTTTCTGCAGCCACTCCTAGAAGCCCGAGGAAGGCAGGCAGGGATGCTGAGAATCTGGGACCGAATCTGCCTGGGAGAGAGAAGGTCACAGGAGGAAGAAGTTACCTGAGCAGAGAGGCCTGATGGGGATGGAGCCAGAGCTTTGGCTGATGGGGTTCTCCACAGTACAGCGATAGCTATCACTGACCCCAGATCTCCAGGAGATGTTAAGAGTCCTCCCCCCATGTGACACAACTGTCCTCCGGCCAAGGGGGTCCCAGCTGTACTGGACATCCTCTCCAGCCTGGTCCAGCGAGCAGGCCAGGGTGACTAAACAGGTCCCATCCTCCATGATCTGAGAGCTGGCCGTGATACTGGGCTCCTGCAGCTGCTCTGTGCCAAGAAGGGAAGGTGCAAGCTATGAGAAGGCTCTAGTCCGGCCAAGCAGAGGAGAGGAAAGGTCAGAGTTCAAAGGGAGGCCCTCCACCCCCTCACCATAGACACGCAGGGTGAAATCTTTGGTGATGTTGATGGGGGGGTTGTGCAGAGTTATCCAGGCTCTGAAGGGGCCAGAGTCCTGCAGCCTCAGGGGGCTGATCTGAAGAGAGTAGCCATGCTGGGGGACGCTCAGTCGCCTGCTGTAGGGTCCCTGAGTCCCATCAACCAGGATTGGTTTGCCTGCCCGTCCTGGTTGCAAAATAGCAACGAGCCCTCGAGAGCTCCAGGTCACTTTTTCTACCTCCTGCCCCACAGGAACCTCCAGGGGCAGAGTGGCCGACTTCCCAAGGGTGCCAATCACTATCTCCCCCATTGTGTCCTCTCCCAGGATTCCTGGCCCTGAAGACAGAGAGAGAGAAAACCATAGTTTCAGCACCAGTGTCTCCCTGCCCACTGGGGGCAGCTGCAGGTCCCATCCAGCCCCTCCTGCCCAGACCCTCTGGCCTCCCCATCAGCTCCAATGGGTTTCCTCCCTCTCCCCTGACCACACAGACCCACCCCTGGCCCACCCACTCTCTCCAGAGTGTTTGCCCTTCTCCTTGAGGCCTGAAGGGGAGAGGATACTTCCTCCACCTTCCATCCAGGCCAGGGCTGCTGAGCAGGGTGTGTGCTCATTTTCCTGGTACCTGTACATGAAGGTGGCACCAGGACAGGGAGGGAGCTGCTGTTACTGACTGGGTTCTTGACCACGCAGGTAAAGTTCAGAGCACCATCCCCAGGCCTCAGGGAGACACTGAGAACAGACCCTCCATGGGACACAACAGTCCGGGGTCCCAGGGGTGTCCAGCTGTAGGTCACAGTGCCTCTTCTGCTTTCTGCCACGCATGTTAGGATGACGAGGCAGTGTCCATTCCCACTGATCCTGGAGCTCATTGTGACCCGGGGCCGGGCCAGCTGCTCTGTGTGCACCAAAAAAAAGAACAAATTAGGTCTGGAAATTTGGGCCTTCCCTTCACAGGGCAGAAAACAGGAGGCATTGCCACCAATGAATACACATAAGGAACAGCAGAGGCAAAACCTGCCCACATTTCTTCTAGAGCTTTGGGCCTTATAGGGCATGTCATGTAAAATCTTATGGGATTTCCAGAACAACCTTATAAAGTAGGTAGAGAAGGAGTTATATCTACTCTATTTAAGTAATTTGCCCAGAATCTTACCGATTAAGTGATGAATTCAAGACCCCAATCCAGTGGATCCAACCCCAAAACCGAATTCCTACCCCTGTAGGAAATAGATGCCTGTAATAGCATGTAAGGAACTGTGTTGTAATTACATCTTTTCCCAGTAGGGGGCTCTGCAGCCTAGGCTGAGCCTCCTGTTGCTGAAGAAGATTCCCAAGGGATGTAGCTCTGTCTCCCAGGTTTCTCCTATGCCCTTGTGCTGTCTTCAGCCTCCAGTCCATCCCCACTTCCCCCAGCACCAGGCACCCAGGTATTCTCCTTAAGGTATCCATACTGTCATTATTTGCCCACCAGCCTCCTTAGGCCAGAACCAGGGGGATCTAGGGGCGGCATCAAGAGCAGTTGCAGGAGTTCCCATCCTGACTCAGCAGAAACGAATCTGACTAGGAACCATGAGGATGCAGGTTCGATCCCTGGCCTCACTCAGCGGGTTAAGGATCCGGCATTGCCACGAGCTGTGGTGTAGGTTGCAGACATGGCTTGGATCTGGCATTGCTGTGGTTGTGGTGTAGGCCGGCAGCTCTAGCTCCAATTAGACCACTAGCCTGGGAACCTCCATATGCCACAGGTGCAGCCCTAAAAAGCAAAAAAAAAAAAAAAAGAAGAAGAAGAAGAAGAACAGTTGCAGACAACAGGCAATCAGGACAGGCTCAGAAAATTTACAGGGCTTGGGGGACTCTGCCCTGTTTTGGGGCCTCTGCCCTGGGGCTTACCTGATGGTAGCCCAGGGGCAGCTCAACTATGCAAAATAGGACCACACAGCCCCGAATGTCCACTGGGAGAAGGCAAGCTGGACATATCCACTGCTGAGTAACTCTGCTGCCTCACCCCAGTATGTCTTCCATAGCCCAGGCCCTGGGATCTCAGCCCTTCCCCTGTGACCCCTTCTGCAGGCCCTTTTCTCCTCAGTGTCCTCTCTGGCTCAGGCAGATGAATACAGCAATGCATGAGAAACCCAGGGTACAGCATCAGGGTACCTGTGCTCTATTCCCAGCTCTGCCACTTTCTATCTCTCTGTCATGGGTATGTCATTTTTCCTCCCTGACACTCAGTCTCCTTAGCCTATAAATAAAAACCCCTTCTCTGGAGTTCCCATTGTGATTCAGCAGATTAAGAACTAACATAGTGTCCACAAGGATGCAGGTTTGATCCCTGGCCTCGCTTGGTGGGTTTAGGATCTGGTGTTTCTGTAAGCTCCGGTGTAGGTCACAGATGTGGCTCAGATCTGGCATTGACATGGGCTTCTGCTACAGCTCCACTTCGACCCCCAGCCTGGGAACTTCCGTATGCCCAAGATGCGGCCCTAAAAAGAAAAGGGGGAAGAAAAAAAAAAAAAAAGACCTTTCTTGCTTGCTATCAAAGCCTCCGGTGACTCGGGAAACTCCCTGTGAAGGATGAAAATATGGCCTCTTATCACTACTCTTGCCCCAGGAGCCCTCTCTGGAAGACCCCACCTCTGATTGGTTAGCACAGAATTGTATCCTGCCCAGAATCCACACTGAGCTCATCCTGCCTGAACAACCATCATCATGGGGCTCTCCCACCACCTCTGGGGTGAACAATCCTGGCCCAGGTCCCAGCAGCCCCCACCCAGTGTTCCCTTGCTCTGTCTGAGGTACAGGGCATAACCATCCAGGCCAATTTATGGCAGAAATACTGCCCCCCCCAACCAGGAGTTCCTGCTGTGATGCAGTGGGGTTGACAGAATCTCTGGAGCATTGGAACATAGGTCCAATCCCCGGCCTGGCACAGAGGGTTAAAGATCCAATGACTGTGGCTTGGATCTGATCCCTGGCCTGGGAACTTCCATCTGCATGGGGCAGCCAAAAAAGAAAAAAAAAAAAAAAAAAAAAAAAAAAGCTTTCCCCCCAACCATGTGAACCTAACTGGGGCAATTCCATCATCCCCCGCTTAAAAAAAAAAAAAAAAAGTCCTCATCTCATAGGAATATTTCTTGTCACATAACTCAGGGAAATATCTGAGAAGGTTCTCCACCTTCCCTCCATTGCTTAGCTTCCCTGTGCTCATCATCACTCATCATCAGTACCTTTCCTGCTACCTACTGTAGGGGAACAGCTCTGCCATGGCATCCTGGCAACCTTGCCATCCATAGAATCCTTGTTCCTCAGGCAAGGACTGGAGCCACAGTTAATCTGAGTCTTGCAAAGTGCCTTGTGATCTTCCCAGAACACGGGAAGAGGATGGCCTGTGAGGTGTTACCTTGAAACCATCTCCCACGGGCCTCCCACTCATCCTCCTGGGAGGCCGTCAAGAGATGGTTTCTCACAAGGCGTGGAGCTTCCTGCTCCACCCCCGCAGAGACTATAAAATCTCTTCTCTCTAATCTAAAATTGGTTTCTCAGCAACTCCCATTGCGGTCAGCAGACCCCTTTTGTTTCAGTGTCATCCTTTCTGGGGTGTGAGATGAGGACCCAGGGGCCACGCTCCCTCTCACTGTCTCTATAAGCCGCCTGAGTCTAAAAGTGCCCTATTGTGTTTTCACCGGCCAGTCTTGCTCCTGCGTGTGCCTGGCACACATCCCTCCCTGTCTACGTTGAAGTTTCCCCTATGAAAGCAATTGTTTAAGGAATATGATAATAGCGTCTTCACATATTTGTACAGAGCTTTACAACGCTCTTTCGCATGAATTTTATTCTCACAGAAAGTAGTGTTCTGTGGTAGCAAGGAGGAAGCTCAAGGCCACACAACGAGCTTGTGGCAGAACCCAGTTCTCAGGGCTTGAAATCCAGACCCAAAGGTTCTGCTGCAATTGGTCTGGGACATGTCCTGGGCCTTGGCATTTTTCAGGACATTCTCTTAGGCAACTCTTTGTGGTTTTCGCAGTGCGCTTATATTAGTCTTGTCATTAGAAAGAAAATTTTAAATGCTACTAAAAGGGAAACGGGAAAGGCTATAAAATGGCTGAAAGGTGACACCACACACACACACCTGTCGCCATTTCCCTGGAACTCACCATAGACATTCAGACTGTACTCCCACGTGTGGGTGATGTGAGAATTCCGCAGATTAATGTGGGCTCGGTAGGGCCCTGCATCTTCCCAGCTCAGGTGGCTGATCTGCAGGGAGCGGCCTGGGCCCACCACACTCAGACGATCCCAGTACCTCGTTTCCGCCTGGTAAAATATGTCTGGCCCTCCAGCTTCTTCCAAGGTTACCGTGGCTATGGCCCCAGGGACCGAACGACACATCCAGAAGATGCTCTCCACCTGCTGCCCAACCGGAAGCGTCAGGGGTAGAGTAACAGACCCCCCTAGGGTCCCGGTTACCACCACAGGAGCCGAGTCCACTCTGGAAACACCTGGTCCTACAGACACAGAACAGAGGCCTCAGAGGTCACCTGTTACTTTGGAGGCTCACAACAGGCCTGAGAGAGAGAGTCAAGGCAATGATTATTATTCCTACTTTATAAGTGAGAAAACAGAGACCCACAGAATTTAGGTGTCTTGCTCAAGATTACATAGTTAGTTAGAGACAGAACTAGAACACACATTCAGAGAATAGGACAGAACTCACTTAGCTCAGCCCATCCACAGCACAAAATGCCTTGCAGCATCACCATAATTGCTGGTTTGTGGCAACTTTTGAAATGAAACCAGCTCCTCTGAGGCCCAGCCAATTGTACCAATTTCTGCTGCACAGCAAAGTGACCCAGTCATACATACATACATTATATTTATGTGTGTGTGTGTGTGTGTGTGTGTGTGTGTATGTTCCTTTTCTTATATTATCTTCTATCTTGGTCTATCCTAAGAGACTGGATATAGTTTCCTATGCTATACTGTAGGATCTCATTGCTTATTACTTATGTAATAGTTTGCATCTACTAACCCCAAACTCCCGGTCCATCCCATTCTCTGCCCCTTCCCCCTTGGCAACCACATGTCTGTTCTCCATGTGTGTGAGTCTGTTTCTGTTTTGTAGATAGGTTCATTTGTGCCATATTTTGGGGTGGTATTTTATTTATTTTTTGTTATTTTAAAAAAATGTTTTATTATAGTATAGTTGACTTACTATGTTGTACCAGTTTTTGCTGTGCAGCAGAGTGACCCAGTCATACATAGATTTATACATTCTTTTTCTCATATAATTTCCATCATGTTCTCTCAAAAGAGATTGGATACAATTCCCCATGCTGTACAGTAGGACATCATTGCTTATCCCTTTTAAATGTAATAGTTTGCATCTACTAACCCCAAACTCCTAGTCCATCCCATTCTATCCTCCTCCTTGGCAACCACAAGTCTGTGAGTCTGTTTCTGCTCTGTAGATGGGTTAATTTGTGCCATGTTTTAGATTCCAGATATAAGTGATGTAATATGGTATTTGTCTTTCTCTTTCTGACTTACTTCACTTAGTATGAGAATCTCTAGTTGCATCTATGTTGCTGCAAATGGCATTATTTCATTCTTTTTTATGGCTGAGTAGTATTCCATAGTATAGGTAACACATCTTCCTAATCCATTCTTCTGTCAATGTACATTTAGGTTGTTTCCATGTCTTAACTATTGTGAACAGTGCTGCAATGAACTTTGGAACGCATGTATCTTTCTGAATTATGGTTTTCTCTGGAAATATATGCCCAGGAGTGGGATTGCTGTATGATACTTTAGTTCTATATTTAGTTTCCTGAGGAACCTCCATACTGTTCTCCATAGTGGTTGTACCAGTTTACATTCCCACCAACAGTGTAGGAGGGTTGGGAACATATCTTTCTAGAGCAGGAGAGCTAACGCGGGGCTGATCAAGCCAGGTTAAGTGTGGTCTGCGGGACAGTCATTTGAATATCAGCTTATAATTCACTTGAGAGAAGAAAGTAACACCAGGGACAACTGCCTAAATTTAAACCCTTGCTCTGTTAGGTACTAACTGTGTGATCTTGGGCAGATTACTCAACCTCTTGGAATCCTGGTTTTCTCACCTGTGAAATTGGGAATATCATCTTCCAGGATTTTTTGAGTGTTAAATGAGATAACGCAAGTAAACACCTCACAATTGGTATTATTAAAGATACTTAATGTCATTGGAGTAAGTTGGTGATTGCATCTTTTTTGCATATTCACTAAAAGTAGTCCGTGCTCTTATAGAGGAAAAAAACAAACAAATTCATAAATGGTTCAACCCATCTCTATTTTTGCAATGCAGACACACAGTCCCCTAGAAGCAGAAAGTCTGAAACTAATTCAGGTCTGCTGCGTAGTTATTTACAGAAAAAAAAAAAAGCTGCCTGGCCCAGGAAGGGATCCAAGTTCTGATTCAAACTGGAATCCAGAAGCGCTGGCTGCATCACTGATTCCTAGGCCAGGTGGTGAGGTTTTTTGGCCAAAAGTTGAAGTGAGAAGTCCTGTGATAGTGGCTGTGGTGACAAGGTGTGGGAAAATTGTTGCTGTCTTGTTAGACGGGGCACTTCACAGGGGGGAAGTATGGCACCCTGTGTGCCCACCCACCACAGAATCCCCTTGACAGGCTGGTGTTCATTTCTTCCATGGTACCATTCTGGCTCCACCTAGAGGATCATGCAAGGCGGCTGAAAGCAGGCTGGAGGTACTGGCACCAGTTGGACCTTCCTCACCCCAAGCTGGCCCAGGACCTCAAGTTCAGCCTGGAGGAATTCCACCTTGACCAAGAACTAACCTTGTCCACTTGAGTTCAGTAACTCATTAAGCCTAGTTCAGTGCTGCTTCCTTTCTGGAGCTTTGGCTGCACGGCGTATTTCTAGCCTGGCCTTTGTCCCTCCAGTCTAGCCATGCCTTTGTCCTGGTTACCTCTGCCTGTGCTTTTGTTGGCTTGTTCAAAGATTTTACTTCATTTTGCCACATACAAATAGCTGTGTTGTTTATATTTCCCCATAGTTCATGAACTCCCCCAAGGACAGGAGAAAGTAGAAAGAAATTCCTATCTAAGCAATGAAGGAAAGTAAGGCTGATGGTTTAACCGTGAGGTTAGGTGCAATGGGATGTATGCAGAGCTTCCTTTTCTGAATCCTATTTCTGGATTCAAGTGAGGGAAAGAGACACAAGGAATCTGATTAAGGACATGAATCCCCAGCTCCAGACACTTTGCCAAAAACGTTAAGTGCATTATTTTATTTAAAACCTCCCTACAAACTAGTAAGATATGCATTTTTTGTTTGTTTTGTTTTGTTTTAAGGTACGTATTCTTAGTCTCACTTCACAGATGAAGACCATTGAGGCTCAAAGCATTTAAGAAACTTACTTGCCCAGAGTCAGCAGCTAGGAAGCAGCAGAGTCCAGATGAAACCCAAGTTTGCCTGACCCCAAAGCTGATGCTCTGTTGAATTGTGCTACCAGGAGTAGGATTGCACCACACTTAATTCCCCCCTGGGTGCCACTACCCCCCCGGGCGCCCTACCCCCACTGTACACACAGTGTAGGACCTGAGGCCTGAGGCCCCCATAGATGTTTCGAGAATTGAACCAAAGAAATATGATTTCTTTCTTTTTTTTTTTTTTTGGCTGCATGCATGGCATATGGAAGTTCCCAGACCAGGGATCAAATTCCATGCCACAATGCAGCAATGCTGGATCCTTAACTCATTTCAGTGGCCCAGGGATTGATCCCATGCCACCTCAGAGACAATGTTGGATCCTTAGCTCACTGCACCACAGCAGGAACTCCAAATATGAATCTTTATTTTTGTCTTTTTAGGGCTGCACCCATGGCATATTGAAGTTCCCAGGCTAGGAGTCGAATCAGACTGTAGCTGCCAGCCTACACCACAGTCACAGCAAGGTGAGATCTGAGCCGCGTCTGTGACCTACACCACAGCTGATGCCAGTGCTGGATCCTTAACCCACTGAGTGAGGCCAGGGATAGAACCCGAGTCCTCGTGGATACTAGTAGGGTTTACTACCACTGAGCCATGACAGGAATTCCCCAAATATGAACATTTTTTAAGGCAAGACTGTCTCACCCATTGTTTTTTGCCATGTGCCCAAGGGATACAGCCGAGACAGGGACCTCCAAGGCCTGGGCCTGCACACTATAGAGAAAGGAAAGCTCGCAGAAGTGCTTTCTCTGTGGGGGGAAAGGAAAGTGGGGACAAGGGGAACCTTCCAGGAATCCAGCCTCTGAGTTTCAATACTGTGACTCTGGCTGGGGACACTGTGGTTTTCCAAGTTTCCTCTTTGCTGTGTTGCATTCCCACAGCTGCACTGTGCTGACTTCCATTTTCACAGACCACCTGCCATGTGCCAGAAGGTGTCACCTAATCAATCTCTCAGTCCATCAACTGTAAAGTGGCCGTAACCCTATCTGCCTTATCTATATCAAAAGATTGTCACGGGGGTCAGATTTTTTTTTTAATTTTATTTTATTTTTTATTTTTTTGTCTTTTTTGCTATTTCTTTGGGCCGCTCCCGCGGCATATGGAGGTTCCCAGGCGAGGGGTCTAATTGGAGCTGTAGCCACTGGCCTACGCCAGAGCCACAGCAACGCGGGATCCGAGCCGCGTCTGCAACCTACACCACAGCTCACGACAACGCCGGATCGTTAACCCACTGAGCAAGGGCAGGGACCGAACCCGCAACCTCATGGTTCCTAGTCGGATTCGTTAACCACTGCACCATGACGGGAACTCCTCCAGATTTTTTTTTTTTTTTAATTTGAGTAAAAGTTCTTTCTAAAATGCCATGTTTTGGAGTTCCCGTCACGGCTCAGCAGAAATGAATCTATCATCCATGAGGACGCAGGTTCAATCCCTGGCCTTGCTCAGTGGGCTAGGGATCCAGTGTTGCCGTGAGCTGTGTTATAGGTCACAGATTCTACTTGGATCCCGTGTTGCTGTGGCTGTGGTGTAGGCCCGCAGCTACAGCTCCAATTCAACCCCTAGCCTGGGAACTTCCATATGCCGCTGGTGCAGTCCTGAAAAGACTAAATAAATAAATAAATAAAATGCCAAGTTTTAAACACATCTAAGGGATTCTATAGCAGGCTTTAGGGGATCCCCTAAAGGCTAGAGTGGGGACCACCTTGAGGGCAGGTGACCCTGATAACCAGGGCAAGCCTGTTTCTTCCCGAAGGAGAATGAAAGTTAAAGCTTGAAACTCTGGAGACAAAGAGCAGAGCCTGGCTCCTCACCGTGGGTTTCTTAAGAGCTTTGTTGCCCTGGCCTCCAGTTCCCAAGCCTGTCTCCTGCCACCACTCAGGTCCTTGGGGGTGAAATGAGCACTGAGAACCCAGAGGGACAGGAAGAGCCACGAGGTTCAAGATCCCCTACTGATGTCATTTATGGGGTAGGAAAGCCCAATTCACGATGAGAGCTAATTCTCAAGGGGCTGGTGGGACAGGGAGGAAGGGGAAAAAGACATAGAGGACCATGCTTGAAATGGCAAGATGCAGATGGGTGTGACAGACCCTCCATCTCATTATCCCCTCTGTGAGTCTGTCTGGGGACATCCAGCCTCCTTGTGACTCACAAGCAGAAGAAATGTGAGGGTGATGCAGGCACAATTTGGATTTGCATGGTCTGAGACAACAGCGCGCACCCCATGCACACACACACACACACACACACACCCTGGTTCCCAGGGAGGCAGCCTCTTCGGTGACAATTACCCATTGCTGGAGAAACCCAGCTTGCAGGCAGGTGGAGGTGCCCGGAAGGTAGTGGCAGGGCTAGACTCACCAGTGAGAAGACCAAGGAGGAGTGAGAACCACAGCAGAGAACGGCCCATAGTATGCACCAGCAGACCGGCCTGCCTCACAACAGCTGATGGACGGTGCGTATGTAAATGTCAGCCCACAAATATTTCTCGTTTTTAGCGTTCTCCGCTTCAATCACATGTGTTTTTGAGTCACAGGATGTGAAAAAAGGGGACCTGAAAGAAAGAAGTGTGAGAGGCACCAGAGTGAGCCATTTAAAAGCCAAAGCTGACAAAGTTGCAATCTTGCTTTAAATGCTTCCAAGGTCCCCCATCCCCCACAAGGTAAGTCCAGGGTCAGAGTTCTGGTGAATGAAACCCTTCAGGATCGACTGGCTTCCTGTCAACCTCTTGGACTCATATTGTGTCACCAAGTCTCACATCTTGGCCACCTTATGATTTCTCACTGTTAGAATTTGGCTCCTTACTGGACTGCCCTAGCCCCTGCCTCCTGCCCCACCTACCTTCCCCTAATACCCCCCTGCCAGAGTCATCACTTCTTAGGAAAGGCTTCCCTGAAACCCCAGGCTGGAACAGGTGTGCTCTTCTGGGCCTCTCAGGTCCCCATGCTCACCTCTGCTCTAACACCTGTCCTGCTGTACCATAAACATCTGCTTACCTGCATCCTCTTCCCAGTAGACTCTCAGTCCCTGGAGGGTAGGACCGACTTTCTTCATCTTTCGATCCCAAGTGACCAGCTTGGTATCAGCATATAGTAAGGGCTTAGTAAGGGCTTAGTTCCTACATGCTTGGTAAGCGCATGGGCAGACATGCAGGCAGAGAAGAGAGTGCTCAGCATGGCCCACGGATGAAAATGTGGAAAGGACCAGCTGACTGTAACTTCTTTAGCACAGAAACAAGGCTGGGAGTTCCTGTCATGGCTCAGTGGTAATGAACCTAACTAGTATCCATAAGGGTGCGGGTTTGATCCCTGCCCTTGCTCAGTGGGTTAAGGGTCCAGCATTTCTGTGAGCTGTGGTGTAGGTCACAGACATGGCTCAGATCTTGTGTTGCTGTGGCTATGATATAGGCTGGCAATTGCAGCTCCGATTTGACCCCTAGCCTGGGAGCTGCAGTCCTAAAAAAAGACTTAACTGCAGTTCTTAAAAAAAAAAGAAAAGAAAAGAAAAAGAAACAAGGGACAAGACTTTTGGGACCACCCCTACCTCCGACCATGAAGGACTAAATCGGATATTATTTTGTTACCTTTCACTTTGTGTGGTTGAGGGGGTTTTGGAAAAAGTCCTGATCCATGGGTTGATGGAGAGGGGAGAGCTGGGCAAGTAGGGAGCTCCCCTCCCTACCTCTCCCCTCCAAAGGGTCCGATGGCTTTGCAAGGCTGTGCAGTCTCCACTAACATCTCCATGAGGGTATGATTGTGGCTAGTGTCGTCTATCTGCTCCTTTACTCCTCACACTTTGCAAAGCATCTCCGTAGCCCTCAGTGTATAGAGGACAGGTGCCACAACAAAGCTGGAAGAGAATCCATGTTGCTTTTAAGACGGTCACCCACAACCTCCCATGGGTCACATCCTATAGGCCCTTTGGTCCTTATGTTACCTCTTGGTGGAATTTTTTTTTTAACGTCTTTCTTCCTTTCTTTCTTTCTTCCTTCCTTCCTTCCTTTCTTTCTTCCTTTCCTTTCCTTTCCTTTCCTTTCCTTTCCTTTCCTTTCCTTTCCTTTCCTTTCCTTTCCTTCCCTTCCCTTCCCTTCCCTTCCCTTCCTTCCTTCCTGTCTGTCTTTTTTTAGGGCCACACTCATGGCATATGGAGGTTCCCAGGCTCAAACTGGAGCCATAGCCGCTGGCCTACACCACAGCCACAAGCAATGCGGAATCAGAGCCACATCTGCGACCTACACCACAGCTCACAGCACTGCCGGATCCTTAACCCACTGAGTGAGGCCAGGGATCAAACCTGTATCCTCATGGATGCTAGTCAGATTCGTTTCTGCTGAGCCATGACGGGAGCTCCAACTTGGTGGAATTTGACATTGGAACTTGGTGGAGGTTGACATTTGAAACCCTCTCTTGGAGAAGCTCCAAGATGCTACTCTCACTGGGTTCTCCTCACTCATTTATTAAACACACACACCACACACACACACACACATGGGCTCCTGCTGAGATCCTCAAGGGCACCATGCTGGGACTGGGGGGTTTAAAGATGAAAGGAAGCCTGGCAAGCATGTTGCTCATAGGCCACTGGGAAAGAAAATCATGTCTATAGAGAAACAAAGGGATGCAGATAGTTTTTTATCAGGATTGGGTGGGTATCAGGCTTTCTGATCTGAATCCTGCCTCTGCTGCTTGCTAGCCCTGTGAATTTAGCAGACTACCTTCCAGCCAGTAAGACTCCTCCATTATCATGTATTTCCCTGAGGGTAGCGTTAGTGCATAAAAAAAATAATTTCATAGGCTATATGGCTCTTCAGAACTCATATTCAATACTAAAAAAAAAAAATTAAAAACCTCAATCAGCCTTAAGACCAATTCAGCTTACAAATCATATTGTTCTATTTACAAATCAGAAAACTTTTATCAACTTTTAGGAGATATTGATAATATTTGACTCATTTTACAAATGTATAAATTAATGCCCTTAAGGACTTCAAACCTCAGTATTGAATGTAATATATTTATTGAATTTCCTTTTAAAGTTTTTTTTTTTTTATATATACTGTTTTTTAGGACCGCACTCGCTACACACGAAAGCTCCCAGGCTAGGGGTCTAATCAGAGCCATGCCAGATCTGAGCTGTGTCTGTGACCTACACCACAGCTCTCAGCAACGCCTGATCCTTAACCCACTGAGCAAGTCCAGGGATCTAACCCAAAACCTCATGGTTCCTAGTGGGATTTGTTTCCAAGACGGGAACTCCCCTTTTAAAGTATTTTAACCAACAAATAAGCCTTCCCAAATATTTAAAGAAGGCTTATAAACCTAATACATTAAACTTATAAGTATGATAATTCTTATATTATATTAAAATATTCAATACCCCATAAAAGTTTCCAACTGAAATACTAAGTATAAATGAATTATTCAATTACATTCAAATCAGAACCACAAAGTTAGCTATTATTTTAATAAGCCAAATTGCTCAAACAGTACACATACTTAAACAGAAAGTCTTAACCAATCTCTCCTTTTTTTTTTTTTTTTTGGCTGCACCCTTCGCATATGTAAGTTCCCAGGCCAGGGATCAAACCCAAGCTGCATCTGTGACCTATGCCACAGCTGCAGCAACACAGGATCCCCAACCCACGTCAGTGAACCAGCAATGCTACAGAGACAAGCTGGATCGTTAATCTACTGAGCCATGGTAGGAGGTCCCTTCGCTGATGTCTTGAGCATGTCTATTCTGAATTCCTTATCTTTCCGGGATTAAAAGATTCATAACTACAGGAGTTCCCGTGGTGGCGCAGTGGTTAACGAATCCGACTAGGAACCATGAGGTTTTGGGTTCGATCCCTGCCCTTGCTCAGTGGGTTAACAGTCCAGTGTTGCCGTGAGCTGTGGTGTAGGTTGCAGACGCGGCTCGGATCCCGCGTTGCTGTGGCTCTGGCGTAGGGTGGCAGCTATAGCTCCAATTAGACCCCTAGTCTAGGAACATCCATAGGCCGCGGGAGTGGCCCAAGAAATGGCAAAAAAAAAAAAAAAAAAAAAAAAAGAAAGAAAGAAAAAAAGATTCATAACGACATAGGAAACAATTATGTCATCTCAACCCAGCTATTCCCTGGGGCATCTTCTCAGTAAAGGACTGTTGCTTAATGACCAGATGGCACTGAGACAGTCCCTTTACTTGCTTTGCTGATGCCTTTTAAAAGGCTGGCCTCTTAGATTCAAATCCACGTCTCCTGGATTCAGCTTACACACTGTAACATTACCTAATTCTTCCCCTTCCTGAAGCCCTTGAATTTTCCTTTGCATTTCTTTTTGCTCTTAAGTTATTTAACTCTCTTTTCATGTAGGTGTAAAGAGCTTTGAACTTGTCAAAATTCTATATTCTTTCCATATTCCTCTGGATCTTTAGGAGTACGTGCATGTTGAAACCCCATATAATATCAAAAGTAAAGTCCAAAAATGCAGGTGTGTAAAATGCAGGGTCATCTTAATTGCAAAGTTAATGAAGCGCTGGTTAGGGCCTCATGATGAATCTATGCCATTAAATTCGGGACTGTGACTGCAGGATCCATATCCCAGGCTGGGGTTTGATGCTATTTGGGGGGCAATGCCCAGTAGATGAGGACCTGTCACTGGCCAGATTCCCAGGGATCCAGGGACTCCAGACATTTTTCCAGTAATTTGCACTCTTTGCTGACCTGGTCAAGGACACTGAGAAACTGGAGATTCTGAGATCAACTTGCCTCCTGTCCATGGCCCACTGAGAATACGAACCCACTCTGCGTGAGAATAGGGGCTGGATGAATACAAGACCCCATCTGCCAACTGCATTATATCAAAATTCACATTATTTTAGATTTTTACTGTACTCAATTACTGTCCTTAAATGATACTTCACTTGGATTCTGTGCATCACAGGACTGTGTCTACCTATGTTCACAACTTCAACATAAATCCCCAGCTCTCATCTCAAATGGGGACAAGGAGTTCCCGTTGTGGCTCAGCAGAAACAAATCTCGCTAGCATCCATGAGGACGCAGGTTTGATCCCTGGCCTTGCTCAGTGAGTTAAGGATCTGGTGTTGCCATGAGCTGTGGTGTAGGTCACAGATGTGGCTTGGATCTCAAGTTGCTGTGGCTGCCAGCAGCTACAGCTCTGATTCAACCCCTAGCCTGAGAATCTCCATATGCTGTGGGCACAACCAAAAAAAAAAGACAAAAATAAAATGGGGACAGGAGTACCAACTAAATAGGGTTGATCTGAGGATTAAAAGAGAACACACATGGAAAGCTCCAAGCCCAAAGCCTTTCTCACAGAAATTACTCAACCTCTGCTAGCAATTATTTTTTATTAACATCTTTGAACCCCCTTCCACCTTTGTTCTCTCCTCCCCCCTAAGCTGTCCCTGCTCTCATGCTCTTATCTGGACTCCTAACCCTTTACCTGTTTTCTCATCTCAGTCTCATTCCTTCCATACAGCTTCCATTCTGCTGCTGGGGTGAGCTTTCATGGGTGCTTGAATCACGCCACGCTTCTGCTTAAAAACACCTGCTAGACCATCATTGCTTTTAGTCTGATGTCTTAGTCCACTTGGGCCATGATAACAAAAACACCATAGACCAGGTGCCTTGCAAATGACGGAAATTTACTTCTTATGTTTCTGGAGGCTAGGAAGTCAAGGATCAAGGCACCTGCAGATTTGGTGTCTGGTGAGAGCCCGCTTTCTGGTTTGCAGACAGCCGTCTTCTCGCTGTATCCTCGCAGAGCAGAAAGGGAGTTCTCTGAGCTCTCTTGTAGAAGGACACAAATCCCATTCATGAGGGTGCCACCCTCATGACCTCATCATCTCCCAAAGGTCCCACCTCCTGAGGTCATCACATCTGGGATTGGACTTCAACACGTGAATGCTGGGGAGGTACAAACATGTTGTTCGTAGCTCCTGGGTTGTAAGACCCTTCATCTGGGCTCTGGCAACCTTTCCTGGCCCCAAGTCATGTGGTTCTCTCTGGACAGCCATGCCCTAGTCACAGGGCTGGGACCAGAGTAAGGCAAGAGAGGAGCCAAGGGCACAAATTTAAGGAGGTTTTCCCTCTCAGGTTTATGCCACATCAGCTCATGACCAGTCTCTCCATGGGCAGAGGCCCACTATCCTAATTGTCCTCCTCCCTCCCAGACTTCTTGGGCTCAAATTCTCACTATGAAGCTCAGAGCAAACTACTTTAATCCCTTTGTGCTGCAGTTTTCTCATCTATAGAATGGGGATGATCTTTTATAAATGTCTGTCTCAAAGACAAACACCATGTATTACTTATATCTGGAATCTTATATGTGGCACAAATGAACCTTTCCGCAGAAAAGAAAATCATGGATTTGGAGAAGAGACTCGTGGTTGCCAAGGGGAAGGGGGAGGGAGCGGGAAGGGGTTAATAGATACAGACTCTTGCCTTTGGAATGGATTAGCAGTGAGATCCAGCTGTGTAGCACTGGGAACTATGTCCAGTCACTTATGATGGAGCATGATAATGTGAGAAAAAAGAATGTATACAGGTATGTGTAACTGGGTCACCATTGCTGTACAGTGGAAAATTGACAGAACACTGTAAACCAGCTATAATGGAAAAACATAAAAATCATTATATAAAAAATAAATAAATAAATAAAATGCCTATCTCAAAGTTCCCATGGTGGCTCAGCAGGTTAAGGACCCGACATCTCTGGAAGGATGTGGGTTCCATCCCTGGCCTCACTCAGTGGGTTAAGCATCTGGCATTGCTGCAAGCTGCAGCATAGTTTGCAGATGCGACCCAGATCTGGTATTGCTGTGGCTGTGGCATAGGCTGCCACTGCAGCTCAGTTTCAACCCCAACCCTGGGGACTTGCATATGCCACAGGTTTAGCTGTAAAAAGAAAAGAAAAAAAAAAAAGCCTATCTTATAAAGCTGTTGTGAGGACTAGTGAATTAATATGTGTCAAATGCTTTTAAGGCCTCGCACCAGAGAGTCACTCACTGCATGTCAGCTAAAATCACATACTCCACCATCCTAAAGTTTTCTAAGTCCTCTAATGTTACTCTCAAGAAACAACAAGCTATAGTTTAACCAGATATTACAGTATCCAAAAAAAAAAAAAAGAAAGAAAAAGAAGAAGAGGTGTTCCCGTCGTGGTTCAGCAGAAATGAGTCCGACTAGTATCCATGAGGATGCGGGTTTGATCCCTGGCCTCACTCAGTAGGTTGGGGATCAGGTGTTGCTGTGAGCTGTGGTGTAGGTCGCAGATGAGGCTCAGATCTGGCATTGCTGTGGCTGTGGCGTAGGCCGGCAGCTATAGCTCCGATTTCAACCCCTAGTCTGGGAACTTCCATATGCCATGGGTGCAGCCCTAAAAAGCAAAAAAATAAAAATTAAATTAAATTAAAAAAAAACTTTTAAATAAGAAGTCAGCTTCCCAAGGCAAGATAAAGGGAATTATGCTATCCTCCAACCTACCTTCTCTAGTTAGCCAGTTTACAACTATCACTTGCCACAAGCATCCTCAGGGCCATTTCCCTGGTGCTTTTTCCATATTAGTTAAGTCTTTCAATGGCATTGACAGGGAGGGCAACATAAACTGGCTTATGCAAAACAGGGAATTTATTGGGCTACTGTATTAGTTAGCCATTGCTGTGTAACAAATTACAAAACTTAGCAGCTTAAAACAATAAGCATTTGTTATCTCACAGTTTCTGTGGATCAGGAATCAGAGGCATAGTTTACATGACAGGCAGGGCTACAGTCATCTCAAGGCCTGCCTGGAGAGGGAATCCACTTCCAATTTCATTCTTATGGTTCTTGGCAGGTCTCAGGCTCTCATTGGCTGTTGACCAGAGACATCTGTTCCATGCTAGGTGCTGGCTGGAGGCCTTCCTTATCATTTGGCCCTGCAGCTCATAACAAAATACTTGGCTCACATGGAAACAACCTAAATGTTCATTGACAGATGAATGGATTAAGATGTGGTACCTATACACAAAGGAATACTACTCAGCCATAAAAAAACAATGAAATAATGCCATTTGCAGCAACGTGGATGGAACTAGAAACTATCATGCTAAGTGAAGTGTTGGAGGCTTGCCAGATATGCATGTATACAGGCCATAGCGAATCAAAGAAACTAGATGGTGGTTGAAGAATGACACTAATCTAGGTTTGCAAAATATATAAGACTTTCCCAGACCCCTGGGGGAAAGGGAGTGAGGGGGGAAAGGGAGTGAGACAGGAAATGTACATCCTACGAGTGGCTGCTTGAAAGCAAGTTGCCATGGGAGTTCCCATCGTGGTGCAGTGGTTAACGAATCCAACTAGGAACCATGAGGTTGCAGGTTTGATCCCTGGCCTTACTCAGTGGGTTAAGGATCCAGCGTTGCCGTGAGCTGTGGTGTAGGTTGCAGACATGGCTCGGATCCCGCGTTGCTGTGGCTGTGGCGTAGGCCAGTGGCTACAGCTCCAATTAGACCCCTAGCCTGGGAACCTCCATATGCTGAGGGAGCGGCCCTAGAAAAGGCAAAAAAGAAAGCAATTTGCCAGATACTCCAGATGTGGTCAATGGAAAGCCATTGATATTCTTGTTCTCATGACCAGAACCCTAAGGGAGGTGGAGGAAAGGGTGTGATAGCCTTAAGCATAAGCAATATAATCTTTCTCTGGAGGGTTAATCATTTATAGCATCTGTGAGCACAAAGGGCATATCTGTAGCCCTGATCAGTAACGTTGTAAATGACGTGATTCTGTACGTACAAGGAAGTAGAAAATAACAAATAAAGGAGTTCCCGTCGTGGCGCAGTGGTTAACAAATCCGACTAGGAACCATGAGGTTGCGGGTTCGGTCCCTGCCCTTGCTCAGTGGATTAACGATCCAGCGTTGTCGTGAGCTGTGGTGTAGGTTGCAGACATGGCTCGGATCCCGCGTTGCTGTGGCTCTGGTGTAGGCCGGTGGCTACAGCTCCGATTCAACCCCTAGCCTGGGAACCTCCATATGCCGCGGGAGCGGCCCAAGAAATAGCAACAAAAACAACAACAACAACAACAACAACAAAAAAGAAAGAAAATAACAAATAAAAATCATGACTTGGCTCAGAGGGTTGCTATCGCCTCTCGAAGGCAGTAGCCCCCTGATCCCCTCTCTATTTCTTTGTCTCTTCTTTCTTAAATCTGTGGCACCGCTGAATTTGGGACCTGGGTTGACGAGCAGGTCTCATCAAGTGGCACCTGAACAGGGACCTGAAGCAGCTTACAGTCTGCGAGACTATTGGAAAGGTGCTGACAGACGCGGGGAATTCTGGCTGAAAAAGCAATGGACTAGGAAAGTACCAAGAGGTGGGTACACCCCTGTGGATTTGAAAATCAGAGTAAAATGGGGCAATCTTCTTCTAAACATGCTGATTATATTCTTTTGTTGAAAACTTTACTACGAGGTTTGGGAGTAAAAGTGAAAGATGAAAATTTTCAAGAATTATTTGATATCATACATAAACATTGTTCTTGGTTAGATCCTAAACATTGCGTTTAGAAGAATGGAAGGAGGTCATGCATTGCTTGCGCCGTGCTTGTCATAGTGGGGAGTCGATACGTCTGAGTGTTTGGTCTTTATGTAATTTAATTTATACTACCTTGGCTCCTTTACAATCTGAAAATTCTGAATCTTCGGATTCAGAAAAGGAGGATCTGGCATTGCTGTGGCTGTGATGTAAGCCAGCAGCTGTAACTCCAATTAGACCCCTAGCTTGGGAACCTCCATGTGCCTCGGGTGCAGCCCTAAAAAGCGAAAAAAAAAAAAATATATATATATATATATGACATCCCATCCCTTCTACAACATTCTACACACTAGAAGCAAGTCACTAAATTCATCCCATGTTCAAGAAAAGGTGATTGGTGATCACATGAGGCCTCAATACCAGGAGGCAGAGATCTTTAAAAGGACTTCTTCAGAACCAAGTTTAGAACCCAAGTCTCCTGAGGCTGAAGCAAGGGATGTCTGATATCAGTTTGCAAATCCTGTGAAGGTTATTAATAGACTTGAGGCCTCTTCCTCAGCCTGAGCTTATGGGAGGAGTCTGTGGTGCTAGGTATAAACAACTCTCCCTGGGACACACACACACACACACACACACACACACGCAAACACACAATTGCGGAAGCTGTGGTAACTGCTTCCTCCTTCAGCTGCGATCTGAAAATCAATCATCATGGCGAGCCCAAGGAGGCAAATATATGGCAGGGCTCTACAACCTTCCTCCAGTAAGACACTGAAGAGTCAGCCACACATATTCTCTCCCTTTCTATGGATCCCGCTTCTCTTCCTGCTCATGGGTAAGTCTACTCTACGGCCATCGCCACTTGCTACTGGTGTTCCTCGGAGGCTGGTCACATTTTGCTGGGGCTTCTGGTTGTTAAAAGCAGGAAAAATCCTCTCCTTTGGTAATTATTCTGCAGGTTCCACCTTACCCTGATCTGTGTGTGTGGGTGTGTGTGTGCGTGTGTGTGTACATAGTCACATACCATGAGCAGGTGTCATTCTAGCCCCCGTCTCAAAGAACTCCGGGCTCAAACTGTATTGCTCGTCCCCCTCACATTTTCCTGCTAAGAAATGCTGAGTGATGAGTTTGTTCCCTATACAACGTGAGTAAAACCCACAGGGAGATATAGGAAACTTCTCCTGATAAGAAGCCACCTATCAGTTTCCTATGGAGGGTTGGAACTGCTGGAGCTTCGTTCCACATCCGGCCTTGTTTATCACATATCCTGGATGACGAAGACGTCACAGGGGATCTGGAGATGGTCTGTGTCTAGGCTAGGTGGCTTCTCTCTGAATATTCTTTCTTCCCAACATCCTACCTCTCCCTCAAGACCCAAGCCCTGCTAGTTTCTGGGAAACGTTCCTCAGGGGCATGGCCTGGGCCACCCCTCTCCAGTGGGCAGAGCTGAGCCAGCACCCTAGGGAGGATCTCAACCACCTGAGATGCTGGCTGCTACTGTACCGCTGGCACTCTGCTTCCCTGCCAGGGCTTCAGGGAGGATGGTGCAGGTAGCACTGGGGACCTTATAGCATTGGGGGTGGGTGGTGAGGAGAACTCTAGAAAAACTCCTAGATGCATGTATGGGGATAGAAGGAGCCTAGACTCCCGAGCTGAATTTCAGTCTGACCTCTTTGTCACTTTTTTTTTTTTTTTTTTGCTATTTCTTGGGCTGCTGCCATGGCATATGGAGGTTCCCAGGCTAGGGGTCTAATAGGAGCTGTAGCCGCCGGCCTACGCCAGAGCCACAGCAACGTGGGATCCGAGCCACGTCTGCGACCTACACCACAGCTCACGGCAACGCCAAATTGTTAACCCACTGAGCAAGGGCAGGGACCGAACCCGCAACCTCATGGTTCCTAGTCGGATTCATTAACCACTGTGCCACGACAGCAACTCCCTCTTTGTCACTTTCCATCTCATCTTTGCTTACCATAAAAAAAGCAGGAAGCATATCACTTATAGCTGGTATCTAATATGGCACAAATGAACCTTTCTACAGAAAAGCAACAAACTCATGGATTTGGAGAACAGACCTGTGATTTCCGAGGGGGAGGGGGAAGGAGTGGGATGGAGTTGGAGTTTGGGGTTAGTAGATGAAAACTACTGCATTTGGAGTGGACAAGCAATGAGATCCTGCTGTATAGCACAGGGAACTATATCTAGTCACTTGTGATGGAACATGATGGAGGATAAGGTGAGAAAAAGAATGTGTATATATGTATAATGTATATATATGCATACATCACAATTTGTGTGCGTGTGTGTGTGTATATATATATATGAGACTGGGTCACTTTGCTGTATAGCAGAAACAGATAGAACAATGTAAATCAGCTATAACAGAAAAAAAACCTAAAACATAATAATAATAAAAATAAATTTTAAAAAAACCACAGAAAGCAGAAGGGCTATTTATATCCACACCCATCTCTTGGGGTGCTTCTTGGTTGGGTGGATAAGCCTGGAATTAGCCACATCCCATGACATCCAAGCCTCAGACAGTCAATGCAGTGAATTGCAAATAGTTCAGGGCAGGAGTTCCCGTCGTGGTGCAGCAGAAACGAATCCGACTAGGAAACATGAGGTTGCAGGTTCAATTCTTGGCCTCACTCAGTGGGTTAAGGATCCAGCGTTGCCATGAGCTATGGTGTAGGTCACAGACGCAGCTCAGATCTGGCAATGCTGTGACTGTGGCATAGGCCAGTGGCTACAGCTCCGATTAGACCCCTAGCCTGGGAACCTCCATATGCTGAGGGTGCAGCCCTAAAAAAGACGAAAAAACAAACAAACAAAAAAAATAGTTCAGGGCAAAGAGCATCTCTCTCTATCCGGCTCCACTAATTAGGGTGACCACAAACCTCACTCTTTTGGTCTAGAAGTGAATTTCTTTGATGCTTTTGTGTTTCCAAGGAATTGTTTCAGGAACTTAGGAGGAAAGAGGGTGAAAGTTCTGACACCCCTCCCCCAGCTTTAATATCAGGAACATTTACAATTAAATCCTTGCTCCATCATATATTAGGTGTGTGAGCCTCTATTTCTTAAGAAGAGGATACAGTTATAAGAGGTATCATACAAGACTGTTTTATAGATTAGAGATAATATGTGTAAAGCATGTGGCACAAAATTGGTGGAAGCTATGATTGTTATTATAATAACTGCTATTAATTACATTGTCCAGAAAGTATTGAAGGATGGGCAAGTGAAATTCAGTTATCACAATATTTGAAAAAAAACCCATCATTATTTGTCAAATGATGTAGTTCTAATACGATGGCTGAGGAGTTCCTGTTTTGGTGCAGCAGAAATGAATCTGACCAGGAACCATGAGGTTGTGGGTTTGATCCCTGGCCTCGCTCAGTGGATTAAGGATCCAGCGTTGCCATGAGCTGTGGTGGAGTTTGCACACACGGCTCAGATTTGGCATTGCTGTAACTGTGGCGTAGGCCAGCAGCTGGTGCTTTGATTAGACCCCCTAGCCTGGGAACCTGCATATGCTGCGGGTACGGTCATAAAAAAAGCAAAAAAAAATATATATATATATGATGGCTGATATCTGGGACTCCTGTCACTGCACAGGGAGCTACGTAGCACTGTTTGCTGCAGTATGATCTGACCTGTGGGGAGCACATCCTTATCCTCCCACTAAAAGTCTATGAAGCCTTGTTTATCAGTTATAAAACACATTCATATGTGCCCAGCCAAGATCTAGCAACTTCTGGGCTTCTATCCATCAATCCATCTTATTTTTTTAAAGAGGCTCCTTTTTTTTAATTCATTAGTTCTTTATCATTTATAGTAACCTGTTTTTATTTAACCTCTACAATATCCCTGGAGAAAGATGGTACAAGTGGGAATATTTCTGTCTTATGGATGAGTAACTCGATTCTCAGAGAAATTCAGAAATTCATCCAAAATTACAGTGTGAATTTCCCTGTTGGAACAGAACCCCCCAAAAAAGTCTATTTTCCTGATTATTGTAGCTACATTCTTACAGTATGTTTGGTGAATGAATGAATGAATGAATGTTACATTGCTAGACAATGGACCTTCAGAGGGATGGGCCAAAATCTCATTTTATTTTTCAACATCTAGAAATTATTACCAGTATGTGTTTATTGAATGAACAAATGAATGAGTGAATAAAGACTGGCTTGAGAACTCCAGCTGCTCCTCCAAGTCCCTCTCCTGTCTCTACAGGGCTAGGAGCCTCTCACTCCACCCCAACAGTGGTAAGAGGGCTTCTAGGAGGTTCAGTGATTCTCCCCCTGAACATTTCAGTCGACATGGAAATTGAGCACATCGCCTGGAATGATCCCCAAAATGCTCTTGCTTTAGTAACCCCAAGATCTGATATCATCCTTATGGACAGAAGCTACCAGGGCCGAATAAACATCTTCGCCCAGAACAACTCCTTATCTATCAACAAGCTGACTTGGAAAGATGCAGGATCCTATAAAGCCCAAATAAACCAAAAGAATTCTAAAGTCACTATAAATGAGGAATTCTTCCTGCACATCTATGGTGAGTTCCAGGGAGCATCGGTGGATTTTGGCCTTTTATTTTTAAATGGACGGGCTTTTTTTCTCTCTCTCTCTCTCCAGGAATTTCTTTCTCTAGGACAAAGAGAATCATCCCATTGGTCATTTTCACCCAATTCCGTAAATATAGATGTCAAGAGTGAAAAACAGCCCATTTAAGAGTCACTCATTTCTCTTTTCTGCAACTCTTGGTTAATATCTATTACCCATCTAGCTTGCTAGGGCTGCCATAAGAAATTATCTCAGACTGGGGTGGGTGGCTTAAACAACAGAAATTTATTTTCTCACAATTTTAGGGGGTAGAAGTCCAAGATCAAGGTGATGACAAGTCTGATTTCTTCTGAGGCTTCATCCCTTGGCTTGCAGATCGCTACCTTCTTGACGTGTCCTCACGTGGCCGTCCCTCTGTGTTGTCTGTATCTTACTCTCTTTTTTTTTTCCTTTTTTTGGCCACCCCACATTAAATGGAGTTACTGGGCCAGGGATCAGATCCCAGCTGCAGTTATGACCTGCACTGCAGCTGTGGCAACACCAGATCCTTAAACCCGCTGTGCTGGGCCAGGAATTGAACCTGCATCCTAGTGCTTCAGAGATGCTGCAGATCCTGCTGCACCACAGCAAGAACTCCGTACTCTCCCCTTTTTATAAGGACACGAGTCATATTGAATTGAGGCCCACACTAACAACCCCATTTTAACTTAATTATCTCTTTAAAGGCTCTATCTCCAAAGACAGTCGCATTCTGAGGTACTACGGATTATGACTTCGACATACGAATTTTGGGAGTTCCTGTTGTGACTCAGTGGTAACAAACCCAGCTAGTATCCATGAGGATGCGGGTTCAACCCCTGGCCTCACTCAGTGGGTTAAGAATCTGGCGTTGCCACGAGCTATAGTACAGGTCACAGATGCAGCTCAGATCCTGCATTGCTGTGGCTGTGGCATAGGTTGGTAGCTGCAGCTCTAATCCGACCCCTAGCCTGGGAACCTCCATATGCTGCAGGCATGGCCCTAAAAAGCAAAAACAAACAAACAAAAAAACAGAAATTTTGATTCAGCCTGTAACATGCTGCCCTCTGGGCTCCCCAAAGCTCATGTTCTTCTCGCATGCAAAATGCATTCGCTTCATCTGAACAGCTCCAAAACTCTTCATCTCTTCCATAACTAAGTCCGAAATCTTATTTAAATGGTGTCTAAATCATGTATAAGTGAGACTTGAGGTGTAAGTCACCCTGAGGCAAAATTTCTTTTAAGTTGTGTACATGTGAAAACAGACAGGATGGGACCTGCTTCCACAATGGGACAGCCATAACATAGACATCTGCATTCCAAAAAGGAGAAGTCAGAGGACTTCCCATGTGACTCACAACAAAAGGGAGAAATCAAAAAGAAGAGAGGGGTCACATGTCCCTAACAAATCTAAAACCTATCAGGGCAAAATCCATTAGATGCTAAGGTTTGAGGATAATCCTCCTTGGCTGTGTGATCTATCCTCAGGGCCCATTTCCTTGGCACTGAGCAGCAGCCCTGCCCCCTGGAACCAACGAGGAAACCACCCTACTAACACCCCCTGGGCCTATACCTTCGAGGCCCACAGTGCCAGTGGCAGCCCTGTTGACCTCTGAACTGCCCTTGGGGTCATTCTTCCCTTTTCTTGAAGGATAAGGCATGGTCTTGGCTGGATATCTCTATTGGCTGGTCCCGTAAAATCCCCCAAATCTAGGCGTTCCCACAGTGGCTCAGTAGGTTAAGAACCCAACATAGCCTTCATGCAGGTGCAGGTTTGAACCCTGGCCTTGCTCTATGGGTTAAGGATCTGGTGTTGTCATGGCTGCAGTTCCAATTCAATCCCTAACCTAGGAACTTCCATATGCCGCAGGTGCAGCCATAAAGAAGAAAAATCCCCCAAATATTATAACCTTCCTTCATTTTGTTCCATCTGTGTCCTTCCAGTCTAAGCTGGCAAAATTTCTACCGAAATGGTTGATTGGATCCATGAATCACACCATAATCTTTTCAGCAAACCTTGTCTGTCCAGACCCTCAGTGTTCTCTCCAGACATAAATTCTCATTTTTTGCAATACAGGCAGTCTGAGAATTTTACAAACATTCTAATTATGGTTTCTTCTTCCTTACCAGTTTCTCCCTCTTCTCTCACATTTTTCTACAGTCAGAAAGAGAAAACAGGCAGCGCCCTCAGTGCTTTGCTTAGAAATATCCTTGGCTAAACATCCAGTTCATCACTTAAATGTTCTACTTTCTACAAAACACTATAGCAAGATCTAAGTTCTCTGTCACTTTATAATAGGTATCACCTTTCCTCCAATAACATGTTCTTCATTTTCAACTGATACATTGCCAGCAACACCTGTAATGTTTCTATCTACCAACATTATGTTGATGATAAAATATGTCTACCTCTGAGATAATAGAAGCTTTCTCTGCAGCTCTCTTTTTTCATTTCTGAGCTCTTAACAGAATCCCCCTTAACATCCATATTTCTATGAATAGTCTCTTGAAGACAAGCTAGGCTTTTTCTAACATGCACCTTAAAACTCTTCCAGCTTCTATCCATTTACCAGTTCCAAAACTATTTTGACATTTTTGGGTATTTGTTAACAGCCGCACCCCACTTCTGGTGCCCAAATCTATATTGGCATGCTAGAGCTGCCATAACCAAATAGCACAGACTGAGTAACTTAACAAAGACTTATTTTCTTACAAGTTTGGAGGTTGGTCAATGTGTCAACAGGTTATGTTTCTTCTGAGGCTTCTTTCTTTGGCCTGTATATGGTCACCTTCTTTCTCCATGTCTTCAGACAGTTATCTCTCTGTTTTGTCTGTGTCCTAATCTCCTCTTCTTATAAGGACACCAGTCATGTTGGATGAGGGGCCATCTTAATGACTCTATTTTAACTTAATCACCTCTATTTCTAAATACAGTTCTATATCCCAATACAATCACACTCTGAAATACTGGAGGTTGGGATCTCAACATATGAACTTTGGGGGAACACAATTCAGTCTATGACATCCTCCTTCTATCAGATCACTTGACCTTTTTTTTTTTTTTTTTTTTTAGGGCCACACATGTGGCATATGGAAGTTCCCAGGCTAGGGTTCAAATCGGAGCTGCAGCTGCTGACCTACACCACAGCCACAGCAACACAGGATATGAGCCTCATCTGCAAACTACACCACAGCTCACAGCAACACTGGATACTTAACCCACTGAGAGAGGCCAGGATTGAACCCACATCCTCATGGTTACTAGTCTGGTTCGTTACCACTGAGCCACAACGGGAACACTCATTTGACTTTTGGATTGATTTGGAGGGTGCTCTATGCATATTAAGGAAATGGAGTGCTATGCAACTAACAGAAATGGAATGAATAGGTACTAACACACAAAATTTCTAAGATATATTATTAAGTTTTTTAAAAGGTTTAGGACAATTTGTATACTATGTTATCAAATATGTGTCTATAATTAGAATATCTCTGGAAATAGCAATAAGGAACTTAAAATATTAGTTGCCTCCAGGAACAATAACTCCTGGGGAGAGGAAATAGGTGGCTGGGAGTGAGAAAACTTGTTTGGTGTGTGTGTGTGTGTGTTTGCATCTTTGTGATTTCAATTTTATATATGTACTGCCTATTCAAAAAAAAAGTGAACTTATACACACACACACACACACACACACACACACTCCCTGTGACCAGAGAAGATGGAATAAAAGGGAAGGAGAGGACCAGGAAGAAATTCTGGAAGCACAATGAGTCCTAAATTTAGACCGAAAGGCAAGGGCAATTCCAATTCTAGAGCAGAGCTTCCAACTCTTCGGTGTTTGGGGCTGGCTCATTCATCCACATATTTACCAAACATTCATGGGTATCTTTCATGGGACAGTCAGGTGTTAGATGTTCAGACATAGGCATTGGCCCTATTGTCAACAGTTAACAGACTGGTGGAGGAGAGAGAGAAGTAATCAGACTATTGTTAGGTTGAGTCATGCTGATAACACCTATAGAGGATACTATGGAAGCACAGAGGAGAGGCACTCAACCTAACCTGCAGTGGGAACCTGCAGAGGAAAAAACACACACTTCCCACTGGAACAGAAAATGCTATCCTCTTTCTTCTGCCCCCAGCTCCTCCGCCATCACAGCCTGTTTTTGGTTTTTTGTTTTTTGTTTTTTAGGGTCGCACCTGCAGCATAGGGAAGTTCCCAGGCTAGGGGTCTAATTGGAGCTACAGCTACCGACCTACACCACAGCCCCAGCAATGTCGGATCCTAGCTGAATCTGAGAGCTACACCACATTTCACGGTGATGCCAGACCCTTATCCCACGGAGCAGGGCCAGGGATCAAACCTGAGTCCTCATGGATACTAGTCGGGTTTGTTCACGCTGAGCCACAACGGGAACTCCTCACCACGTTTTTCTCTTAGCCCTTTCCTGCTGGACAAGAGGTCTGAATAGTCTTTCCATTGTCATTGTCCCTGCAGAACAGCTGCAGGAGCCCCAAGTCACCATGACGTCTGTGAACATGTCTGAGAATGCCTCCTGTGACTTCACCCTGCTATGTTCCGTGGAGGGGACAGGGGAGGACGTTCAGTACCACTGGACTTCGAGGGATCCCCATGCTGTCAAATCCTTGGATGGCTCTACTCTCACCATCTCCTGGTTGCCCTGTGACCCAGACGTGCCCTACATCTGCACAGCCAAGAACCCCGTCAGCCAGAGCAGCTCCCGCCCTGTCTATGCCTGGCAGTTCTGTACAGGTAACCAGCTCCACTTACACCCTCCAGGGGATTCCAGAAACAATTTAGGCAGCTATAGAGTCTAAACCCCAGGATTCTAGCAGCACCCAAATGAGGTGGGGATGTAAGAGACCAGGCCTGAAGACCCCTTGTTCCCCACCCTCAGGAGGCTGAGAGACTGGCAGAGGAATTGGGGCTTCCCAGGGCACTGTGAAACTCTAAGGACAGAGCAAGGGAGGGAAAGAAGTACGGATGCAGAAATCCACATTGCTCCTTGCTTGGATAGGGGCATCTCCTAGCATCTCCTCAGAAAGTCTTCCCCCTCAGAGAGGGAAGCATAGGCCTGGGTATGCGATAGGCAGCGCCAGGTGCACACCTGTGCACAACAAGTGGTCATGGGAAAGTAGCAGGGATTTCTCATCAGAGAAAGGAAAAGGGGGCCTTGGCAGAAGGGTCTATGGGGTTACAGTCCCCTGCAGGCAGGCTGGAGGTCAAGGGTGCAGGGCCAGTGGCTGAAGCTGCAATGCCATATCTCTGATTGCAGGTCCAGGAGCCTCCAGAGGAGAACCAACAGGGGAGACAGTGATGGGGATCCTGGGAGAGTCCATCACCCTGTCCCTGGCACTCCAAGACAGTCAGCACATAGAGAACGTTGTCTGGATGTTTAACACGTCTATCATCAGCAAAGAGCAGGGAGAAGCAGCAACAGCCAATCAGCTCACTGAGTTCAAGGATCCCCATAAGAATATGTTGTGGGTCTCCAACCAGGACTATTCCCTAAAGATCAGCCAGCTGAGGATGGAGGATGCCGGCCCCTACCATGCCTATGTGTGCTCACACACCAGAGTGGCTATCACAAAACATTTCAACTTGCTTGTCTACGGTGAGTGTCTGAGTAGAGTGCCCATCATTCAATTCCTTTTCTTTTTTTGTCTTTTGTCTTTTGAGGGCTGCACTGCGGCGTATGGAGGTTCCAGGCTAGGGGTCGAATCGGAGCTGTTGCCACCGGCCTACACCAGAGCCACAGCAACTCGGGATCCGAGCTGCATCTGTGACCTACACCGCAGCTCACAGCAAAGCCAGATCCTTAACCCACTGAGCGAGGCCAGGGATCAAACCCCCAACCTCATGGTTCCTAGTGAGATTTGTTTCCACTGCACCACGACGGGAACACCTCAATTCCTTTCCTGAAAAGGTTTTTCTTCTTTGCTGCCTATCCCACCTACCTCCTCCTACAAAACACCTCAGATGACTAGGACAGCTGCTCCATTCAAACCAATCGGTTCACGGGAGGACAATGCAACCAGCTGCTGGGCAAACTCTATCCCAGTCCCCTTTCTTCCAGGCTTGCAGTTAAGATTTCAGTACTTGCCCTGTCCTCCTGCATTGGTTGTCAGGTGTGACCAGAAGCTCTTCAACCTGTATTCTTAAGGAACATTATCATTTTGCATAAGGGCAAAGCTGGCTCGGGTAAAACCATAGAAGACCAAGGAGGAAAACCTTAAAAGTCCTGTGACCTCTGAGAACTTGGAAGGCTACTCGGCCTCCCTAAGTGTAAGGGACAGAAATCACGTCTTCTTCCTCAGCCCTGGGCTTCACAGGAGCTTGGCTGAATAGTTTTTGTGGTTTTTTAAGGGGTTTTTTTTTGGGGGGGGGGGGTAGTTGTTGTTGTTGCTATTTTAGTGCCGCACACATGGCACATGGAGGTTCCCAGGCCACAGGTCGAATCAGAGCTATAGCTGCTGGCCTAACCACAGCCACGGCAACACGGGATCCAAGCCACGTCTGCAACCTACACCACAGCTCATGGCAATGCCGGATCCTTAACCCACTGAGTGAGGCCAGAGATCAAACCCCCATCCTCATGGATCCTAGTCGGGTTTGTTAACTGCTGAGCCACAAAAGGAACTCCTGGATGGTTTCCTTAATTTGTATTTGTCAGTTCCTTCACGTGTACCATTCAGACATGGTCAACCTCTACCCGGCCTGGGCTTGTAAAAAGAATCACTAAACATAGTTCTGGAGTTCCCATCGTGGCGCAGTGGTTAACGAATCCGACTAGGAACCATGAGGTTGCCGGTTCGGTCCCTGCCCTTGCTCAGTGGGTTAACGATCCAGCATTGCCATGAGCTGTGGTGTAGGTTGCAGACACAGCTCGGATCCCGCGTTGCTGTGGCTCTGGCGTAGGCCAGTAGCTACAGCTCCAATTCAACCCCTAGCCTGGGAACCTCCATATGCCGCGGGAAGAAATAGCAAAAAAAAAAAAAAAAAAAAAGATAAACATAGTTCTGTTAAAATATGCAAGTCAGCTAGTTCACATCTATTGCCCACAGTGACTCAAATGTCAAAGAACCAAGAAGATCAAGTGAAAATAATAAGAAATTTGAAGAGTTCCTGTGGTGGTATAGCAGAAATGAATCCAACTATGAACCATGACATTGCGGATTCGATCCCTGATCTCACTCAGTAGTGTTAAGGATCCAGCTGTGGTGTAGGCCGAAGATGTGGCTCAGATCTGACGTTGCTGTGGCTGTGGCTCTGACCGGCAGCTGTAGCTCCGATTAGACCCCTAGCCTGGGAACCTCCATACACCGTGGGTACAGCCCTAAAAAGCAAAAAAAAAAAAAAAAAAAAGAATTGGAAATAAACCGTGCTAGTCTTACATTGCTTTTAAAATTGTTAACATTTATTGATTACTTCCTCTGCGACAGTGCTTTGCTCACCTCTCCATATTCCTTATCTCAAGTAAGTCACCAAATTAGATAATGGGACCTCAAAGTGCAAGCCTTGAAGGGCATGTGAAAGCACTGCGCTTATTTGAGTTGCTTGGTTTGCTTGTTTTTCAGTGCATAGTATACTGTGTATAATGATGTGGTATCTTCCTTTTTTCATCTTTCTTTTTTTTTTTTTTTTTGCCTTTTCTAGGCACATGGAGGTTCCCAGGCTAGGGGTCGAATCAGAGCTATAGCTGCCGGCCTACACCAGAGCCACAGCAACGCAGGATCTGAGCCGCATCTGCAACCTACGCCACAGCTCACGGCAACGCCGGATCCTTAACCCACTGAGCAAGGCCAGGGATTGAACCCGCAACCTCATGCTTCCTAGTCGGATTTGTTAACCACTGAGCTACCACAGGAACTCCTCTTTTTTCATCTTTCAAATTAATTCCTTTATTTCACAGCTGAGCAGCAAAGGATCAAAGACGAGTAAAATTTATTTCACAGCTACCAGGGAAAGGTCGGGCATGCTCCTGGAGTCACCTTCCAAGCCCTAAGGCAGTGTCAACGCACGATTACATGAATATATTTTGAACGCGTGATGGCTTATTGACTGCCTGACTGGTCACCTGGTCTGCCTCTCTCCTCACACAGGAAGGCTGAAGAAGCCAAAAGTCACCTGGAGCCTCAGGCACACCAAGGACGGCATCTGCAGGGTCAACCTGACATGCTCAGTGGAGGACAGTGGACACAACGTGACATACAGATGGACACCCCTGCAGAAAGGAGCTGTCAGGTCCCAAGGGGGACCTCACCTTAGTGTCTCCTGGAGAAGCGGAGAAAAACACCCCAACTTCACATGCACAGCCAGCAACCCTGTCAGCAACAACTCCTGGCAATTTCTTTCTGGAAACATTTGTCCAGGTTGCTCTCTATCTCTATTCAGCCAGACCTTGGATCCCTCGGTTCTCAGAACCAGGAGTTATATTCTGAGAGTTCTTTATGAAAGTGCTGTGCTGTGAGGGAGGGTGAGCGAGAGTCTTTTAGAGCAGCACATTTCAATAGAAGGATAATGGAAGCCGCATATGTAATTTAAGTTTATAATACTCACATTAGAAAAAGCAAAAAGAAACAGGTAAAATTAATGAATTTTTTTTTCTTTTGCCTATTTAGGGCCACACCAACAGCACATGGAGGTTCCCAGGCTAGGGGTCAAATTAGAGCTGCAGCTACCGGCCTACGTCACAGCCACAGCAACTTGGGATCCAAGCCTCATCAGCAACCTACACCACAGTTCACGGCAACACTGGATCCTTAACCTACTAAACGAGGCCAGGGACCAAACCCTCATCCTCATGGATGCTAGTGGGGTTCATTAACCACTGAGCCACGACAGGAACTCCAATTATACATTTTAGTTAACCCAACATATCCAAAATATCATCATTTGAACATGTATTCAATACAAAGAATTATTCATGAGATAAATTTACATTTCAGTGTGTACTAAGTTTTCAAAATCCAGTGTGAATTTTATATTTACAGCACATATCAATTCAGATGCTAAATTTCCATGGGCAGTTCTTGATCTGCGTTTAGATTTCATAAAATTTACATCTGAAAAAATATGTTTCTATCGAAATTGTTCCAAATATACTTGTCAGTTTTTTGGTAAGTAACCATGTCTTAATTTAGATTTTAATTAATTAAAATTAAATTAAATAGACAATTTATGCCTTAGTCACACTAACCACTAACCACCAAATAAGATCACTCAGCAAAAGCAACATTGGGACTCTGAATTCTGTGCTCTGCTTTTTTTTAGAGGGAAGTAGAAAAAAAGGAACATCTACCCAAGAAGTGACAATACAGGGTCAGGCTGTGCCTGGCAAATGGGTTTAGAGCCCTTATCAGTAGGAATCTGCACTCACTGCCTTGAGCCTAGGACTCCCCTTATGCCATTTATAGAAGAGGCAGTGTAGTGCGGTGGATAAGAGTATTTTAGGATCTGGCAGCCTGCAGTCAAATCTCAACTCAAGGACTTAAAACTCTGTGACATTGGGCATGCAGTAAATCTCTCTAACCAGGGCCAGTGTCTGCCTCACTGCTATACTTTCTTGCCTAGGATATGACTGTTCAATAAATAGCTGAAGGGAGTTCCCATCGTGGCTCACCAGAAATGAATCTGATCAACACCCATGAGGATGAAGGTTCAATCCCTGGCCTTGCACAGTGGGTTAAGGATCTGTCATTGCTGTGAGCTATGGTGTAGGTCGAGGATGTGGCTCGGATCCCACATTGCTGTGGCTGTGTTGTAGGCTGGCGGCTACAGCTCTGATTGAACCCCTAGCCTGGGAACCTCCATACGCCTTGAGTGCAGCCCTAGAAAGATAAATAAATAAATAAACAGCTGTAGAATCAATGAATGAAAAGGAATATGTTGCAATAGCATGGGATTTTAAGAGGCAGGTAGGATGGGCACTCTGTTTTGTCCATTGTTTGTGCCAACTCCCTTGTTATTATTTATATTAATATCACTCTTTTCCTCTTCACAGGGCCTGAGAGAAGAAGCATAAAGCTTTGGGTTTGGCTCTCCCTGATAATTTTCAGCCTTCTGTTCTTTGGGATCTCTGGCTGGTGCTTATGGAAGAAAAAACGTTGTGAGTTTCTGAGATCAATGACATCTGCCAGTACTAGGCCATTTCCCTGGGACCTTTGGAGACTTCCTCAACCTCTCATAATCCCCTTCTACCCCTTCTCTCCCAAGACCTCATTTATTCTCCGAGCAATGGAGGGAGGGTGTTAGCTGGGACCCTTTTATTTTTTTATTTATTTATTTTTTAGGGCCACACCCACTGCATATGGAAGTTCCCAGGCTAGAGGTCAAATCGGAGCTACAGCTGTCAGCCTACACCACAGCCACAGCAACTCGGGATCCGAACCACGTCTACGACCTACACTGCAGCTCACAGCAATGCTGGATCATTAACCCACTGAGCAGGGCCAGGGATCAAACTTGCATCCTCATGAATACTAATAGGGTCCATTTCTGCTGTGCCACAACGGGAACTCCTGGGGCTCTTCAGTTACAAATAATTGAAACCCAACTCAAACCAGCTTAGACAAAAAAAAGGGTGGAGAGAAGTGCAAGAGGAGTAATTATTACTTGCAGACTCAACGTAATCGATCTATGGGGAAGGAAGGGAAGGAGCTGGCCTAGGA
This sequence comes from Phacochoerus africanus, assembly GCF_016906955.1. NCBI lineage: Eukaryota > Metazoa > Chordata > Mammalia > Artiodactyla > Suidae > Phacochoerus > Phacochoerus africanus. The sequence goes on along the minus strand of NC_062549.1, from coordinate 89,952,133 downwards.
ACAAATGTCACTAGAAGTCACCAGACCTCTCCATCGATCATCCCCATTTTTCCTTTTAAGCCAGCTTAACTCTCTTACCACAGTCAGCAGAAAGGCAGGGGTGGGAGTGGAGTATACAAAACCACAGCAACTGGTTGCTTCAGCTTCACACACACTAATAGTTCCGACACCAGCAAAGGGAAAAAGATGTTCCCTCCAACTGCAATTTGAAGAATTGCAGAGATGTCTCTGATTGGCCTAGTTTTAGGTCATGTGACCATTGCTTGGGCTAATCACTATGGGTAAGGGGATGAGCTTATGTGATGGACAGCACCTTCTAGAATGTCAGCGTTGACATGGAAGTCCAGCAAGAACAGATTGGTTAGAACACACAGAGCCCCTGGAAGAATCACTGTGAGCCAGGAAAACAGTCTGATGAGTGGGTACCATAGAAGGATTAGACCTCTCCCTTCCAGAGAGATGGGCTTTTCCTCAGCTGAAGATCACCCTAGACTCTCGTCCTTCTTTCTCATGGGCTTGTACTCACACCAGGGTTCACCCTTCTCTTTCAAGTCTTTTCTGGGTCTATGTCTTCAAATATCTCTCCCCCTCTGCTTTGACTCTCACAGAATCAGAGACTCTCTCCTCCACAGCCCCATTGATAAACTTCTCTAACTTGTTTTCTCAGGTTCAGCCCCAGTCTCCAGTTCCAGTCAAGAGGAGGCCCCAGCTGACACACCAGGTAATATATCACCAATGACACCAATGGCTATGGGGTCCCCGGGCCAGATGGAAGCTCCAGGGCATGGCCACTCAAAGTGTGATTGCCTTTGTGACCAGCAACATGGGTATCCCCCAAGAGCTTGTTAGAAATGCAGATTTTGGGCACCACCCTAGAATACTGAACACAAATCTGCATGTTAACAAGATCGGTAGGTTGAATCAGATGCTTATTAAAGTTTGAGAAGCAATGTGCTAAAAAAGGCTGGTTTGGAGAACAAAAGCTACCACCAGGATGGATTCCTGAAAGAGGATAACCAGCGCTAGGAAAAATAGTCTTTCTTCTGTGGTCTCTAGGATTCTCAGAGTGTCATCACTTGGATGTGGCCCAAAGTGCAGATGGAGCTATTGTCTCCACTCCAAGAATAGACACACAAAGACCAGATGGAATAGTAAATCTGTTACAGAAGCAACATTCAGACTTGATTGAAATTAAAACCCATGAGACTACGTAGACACCTACCACCCAAGAGTATGACTGAGGCAGCAGTCTTTCAATTTTTGAAAAAGCCGAAGGATGCTTTCTTCAAACAAAATATTAAGCAACACTGCAATAGCCCAATGCATGTTAAAGTGGAGCTGTTCTGATGAGCGCTGGGGTGGAGAGCTGAGACCCCTGCACCTTACTCTCCCACTCCCGAATCTCAGTGGCCTACATTACCACCTGGAACTCTGGGGCTCTGGAGTTCTAAGGAATCCCCAAACTCTGGCTGCTCAAACTCTGTTTTAAAAACCCTATGTTACTGCTCATGGAGACATGGAATAGGAGGAGGGCCCGGGGGCTGGGGGGGGAGCCAGGGTCTCAGTAAAGCCTCTTCTGATGGGAAGGTGTAACCCACAAAAAAGAGGGCAAGAAATGGGAATGAAGCTGGAATATGGAGATTCCCATCAACTTCCTCCTCAGAGCCAGCAGGATAGACACAGGCCTCCTGAAGCTTGCACCCTCCTTCCTGGAAGAGGAGAAGGAGTAAAAGTGTAGGGGACACCACTGCCATCCCTGTCCCTCCGCCCTCCCCCAGCACCTCTCCTCAGTGCCCCAGGCCTGCTTCTTACATTTCTCCACTATCTCTCTCTAACGTTTCCTCCTCTCTAGAGACTCTGACACTGCCTGGGTTCATGCTGTCACCAATTGTCTGTTTGTTTTATTGAATGGGTTCTTTTTTTCATTGAAAAGTCATATATTTACATGATATAAATTAAAAATAAATCTCCTTCTAAGTCCCAATCTCCAGGTTTCTCCCTGGAGAGACCTCCATTGTTACAATATATGATGTCTAAATCCTTTCAAAACATTTTAATGCATTTACAAGCCATATATTCTTTCTTTGATTACACGTATGAGAGCAATCTATAACATTTTTCTGAATCTGCTTTTTTTAAATAAATTTTATTCAAGTATAGTTGACTTAACAGTGTTGTGTTAGTTTCAGGTGTACAGCAAAGTGAATATATATATCCACTCCTTTTCAGTGAATCTGCTTTTTTAACTTAACAGTAGGTCCTAGCAATATTACATGTAGACTAAGACTGACTCCCATTTATTTCATTCTACAGATGCACCTTAATTTATTTAATGTCCTTATTAGCAGACTTTCCCACTCCTTGCAACTTCTTCCCTAAATATTATAATAGTTTCCTAACTGGCTGGTCCTTCTCCAGAGTTTCTCCTTGCTATCTCTTCTGCTTCCCCTTTGCAAAGCTTAATTCTGTCTGCTCTAAGATCATTGATAGCTCCTTGTAGCCTTTGTCTGTTATTCAAAAGGCTAGATAACTTAGTGGTCAGGTGTATGAGTTCTGAAGTCAGACAATCTTGCATCCCAATCCTAGCACTCCTCCTTTTTAGTGATCTTGGGTAATTCAGTCTCTACGTCTTCGTTTCCTTACCTTTTTTTTGGCTTTTAACTCAATGAATTTTATTGTATTTATAGTTGTACAATGATTGTCACCACCCAATTTTACAGCATTGCCATCCCAAACCCCCAGCCCATCCCTTCCTCCCCCAACCTGTCTTTTGATAACTATAAGTTTTTCAAAGTCTGTGAGTTAGTATCTGTTCTGCAAAGAAGATCATATATTCTTTTTTTTAGATTCCACATATAAGTGATAATATATGATGTTTGTGTCTCACTGTCTGACTAACTTCACTTAGCATGATAATTTCTAGGTCCAACCATGTTGCTGCAAATGCCATTATTTCTTTCCTTTTTATGGCTGAGTAATATTCCATTGTGTATATGTACCATATCTTCTTTATCCATTCCTCCGTCGATGGACATTTAAGTTGCTCCCATGTCTTGACTATTGTATATAGTGCTGCAATGAACACTGGAGTACACGTATCTTTTCAAGTCATGATTTTCTCTGGGCAGATGCCCAGAAGTAGAACTGCTGGATCAAATGGTAATTCTATTTTTAGTTTTTTAAGGATTCTACTTACTGGTTTCCATAGTAGTTGCACCAATTTACATTCCCACCAACAGTGTAAGAAGGTCCCCTTTTCTCCACACCCTCTCCAGCATTTATTGTTTGTAGACTTTTTGAAAATGGCCTTTCTGGCTGGTGTAAGGTGGTACCTCAGAGAGGTTTTGATTTGCATTTCTCTAATAATTAGTGATTTTGAACATCTTTTCATGTGGTTTTTGGCCATCTGTATATCTTCTTTGGAGAAATGTCATGGATTTACTATTCCATCTGGTCTTTGTGTCTCTATTCTTGGAGTGGAGACAATAGCTCCATCTGCACTTTGGGCCACATCCAAGTGATGACACTCTGAGAATCCTAGAGACCCCAGAAGACAGACTATTTCTCCTAGTGCTGGTTATCCTCTTTCAGGAATCCATCCTGGTGGTAGCTTTTGTTCTCCAAACCACCCCATCAAAAAAATGGATAGAAGATTTAGACAGACAGTTCTCCAAAGAAGACATACAGATGGCCGAAAAACACATAAAAAAAAAAAAGCATGATACCAAAACCAGACAAAGATACCACAAAAAAAGAATGTTACAGGCCAATATCACCTCTTGTTTTGGTGTCAGGGTGATGGCAGACTCATAGAATGAATTTGGAAGTGTTCCTTCCTCTGCAATTTTTTTAAATAGTTTCAAAACAACAAGTGTTAGCTCTTCTCTAAATGTTTGATAGAATTTGCCAGTCTGGTCCTGGACTTCTCTTTGTTGGAAGTTTTTTAAATATATTCTCAATTTCAGTACTTGTGATTGGTCTGTTCATCTTTCTATTTCCTCTTGGTTTAGTCTTGGAAGATTGTACTTTTCTAAGAATTTGTCCATTTCTTCTAGGTTTTCCATTTTATTGGCATATAGTTGCATGTAGTAGTCCCTTATGATCCTTTATATTTCTGTGAAGTCCACTGTAACTTCTTTTTCATTTCTAATTTTATTGATTTGAGTCCTCTCTCTTTTTTTCTTGGTGATCTGGCTAAGGGTTTTTCAATTTTGTTGATTTTTTCAAAGAACCAGTTTTAGTTTCATTGATCTTTGCTATGGTTTTCTTCATTTATATTTCATTTATTTCTGCTCTGATCTTTGATATCTTTCCTTCAGCTAAGCTTGGGTTTTTGTCTGTTTTTCTGTCTCTGGTTGCCTTAGGTGTAAATTTGGGTTTTTTATTTGAGCTTTTTCTTGTTTCTTTAGTTAGGCTTGCATTACTATAAACTGCCCTCTTAGAACTGCTTCTGCTACATCCCATAGGTTTTGGATTGTTGTGTCTTTGTTGTCATTTGCTTCTAGGTATTTTTTATTTTCCTCTTTGATTTCTTCAGCGATCCATTGGTTGTTTAGGATCATATTGTTTAGCCTCCATGTGTTTGTGTTTTTTGCAGATTTGTTTCTTGTTGATTTCCAGTGGCTTAGTGTTGTGGTCAGAAAAGATGCTTGATATGATTTCAATTTTCTTAAACTTACTAAGATTTTATTTTTGGCCCAGAATTGGTCTATCTTAGAGCTTGTGTGCACTTGAGAAGAATGTGTATTCTGCTGCTTTTGGATGGAATGTTCTATAAATATCTATTAAGTCCATCTGGTCTAATGTATCATTTAAGACCTGTGGCTCCTTGTTGATTTTTTGTGTGGATGATCTGTCCATTGCTATAAGTTGAAGTGTTGAAGTCCCCTGCTATTATTGTGTTATTGTCAATTTCTCCTTCTAAGGTTGTTAGCAGTTGCCTTATATATTAAGGTGATCCTATATTGGGAGCATATATATTTACAATTGCTATATCTTCTTCTTGGATTGATCCTTTGATCATTATGTAGTGTCCTTCTTCGTCTCTTATAATATTCTTTATTTCAAAGTCAGTTTTTTTCTGATATGAATATTGCTACTCTAGCTTTCTTCCAATTTCTGTTTGCACAGAATATTTTCTTCCATCCTCTCGCTTTCAATTTGTACATGTCCTTAGAACTGAGGTGGGTCTCTTGAAGACAGCATATATATATTGGTCTTGTTTTTGTATCCATTCAGCCAGTCTACATCTTTTGGTTGGGGCATTTAGTCCACTTACATTTAAGGTAGTTATTGACGTGTATGTTCTTTTTGCCATTTTATTAACTGTTTTGTTGCTCTTTTTTTCTTCCCTTCTTCTCTTGTTCTCTTCTCTTGTGGTTTAATGACTATCTTTTGTGTTTGGATGGCTTTTTCTTATTTGTGTGTGTATCTACTGTAGATTTTTGGTTTGCAGTTACCATGAAGTTTTGATATAGGAATCTATATATTTACGAGATTGTTCTAAGTTGTTGGGGGTTTTTTTGTTTTTTTGTTTTGTTTTGTTTTGTTTTTGTTTTTTTTGAGGGCCTCTCCTGTGGCATATGGAAGTTCCCAGGCTAGGGGTCTAATTGGAGCTGTAGCTGCTAGCCTATGCCTCAGCCACAGCAATGCCAGATCCGAGCCGAGTCTGCCACCTATACCACAGATCATGGTAATGCCGGATCCTTAACCACTGAGTGAGGCCAAGGATCGAACCCACAACCTCATGGTTCCTGGTTGGATTTGTTTCCGCTGCACCATGACAGAAACTCTGGTCTCTTAATTTCAAATGTATCTCCAGTGTCCTGCATTTGTACCTTCCTCTTCTCATGATTTCTGATTTTGGTAGCACATTTGTATGTGGAAGATTTCCTACCTTTACTATATGTATAAATATTTTTCTTTCTAGTTGTGGCCTTTTCTTTTCCATCTAGAGAAGTTCCCTTATTATTTGTTGTAAAGCTGGTTTAGTTGTGCTCAATTCTCTTAGCTTTTGCTTGCCTATAAATCTTTTGATTTCTCCTTCAAATCTTTCCAGTCTGTGGGCCACCCACCCACATAGGGTATAGGGTTGCTTATATCGCATAATCACTCCTCCTACCATCTTTACGTGGCCTCCTCTTTGTCTTCTGGTGTAGGATATCTTTTTTGATGGTTTTTAGTCTATCCGGTTGAAGGTTGTTCAGAAGTTCGCTGTAATTTTGTTGCTTTTATGAGAGAAGGTGAGCACCAGTCCTTCTACTTCACCATCTTAATTACATTTTAGTTTCCTTACTTTGCAAAATGAGGGCACCAACCTGCCAGTTGCTGTGGAAACTGCATGGGGCAATATCCACAGTGTGCACTCAATAGGTAATAACTGCTATTATCACTCAGTATTGGGCCAGGCCAACTTTTGTCTACTTTTTTCCTACACAAAGCCCATAGAGGGCAGTACTGAGTAGCAGTTAAGAACATTAAGGGGCCAGACTACCTGCATTCAAATCCTGGTCCTCCCACTCATTTGGACAAATGTTTAACTTTTACATGCTCCAGTTTCCTCATCTGCAAAACATAAATAAGGATAATTCTTATCTATGCTTCATGGGGTTTTATGCAGATTAAATGAATTTATTCATGAAAAACATTTAGAACAGTGATAGGCACTCGGTAAATATGAGCCATTATTACTCTACACTTAGATCAAATGGGTTGCTTGATATGCCCCAAAAGCAGTAGATGTCACCCAGCTGTTTATAGCAGGCACTCATTCTGATTGTTCTATGCCTCCACCAAGAATATCCTGTCACTCATCAAAATCCTACCCCAGGAAGTCAAGGCCCACCTTCATGCTGACACCTTCACGAGTTCTTCTCCACTTTCCAGAAACCATCTATCTTCTCTCATTTCTGCACTTTCCTCATACTTTTCCTCTGACATTAGTCAGAGATGGCCTTACATTAGTTGATTTATGCCTGAATTTGACGCCCCCCCCCCAGCTAGACAGTACTCCTTCTTTACCAAGTCTAATTCACCTTTGTATTTCCCCAAAGTACCTGTCATGGCATTTAGGATGGTTCATTCAATGGGGTGAGATCTGCTTGCTGACTGTCACTAAGTCCATCCCATGTTACACTCAATGAATGTTAACAAATGAATGAATGAGTGAATGCTTGCAAGAAAGGAAGAAAAGGGAGTGGAAAGGGAGCTCCCTGAGGGAATATGGGGAAACCCTCTCTCCTCCAGTTTTCTAGGCCTCATCTGGGGTAGGAGTCAGAGCAGCTTGGATCCAAAGCAAGAGAGAGAAGCGGGGGCTCGCACACTTTTTACAAACCCTGCCCAATATGTTCCAGAGCCCACTGCTCACCATGCACTATACACCACGCTCTCCCAAGGGTATGAAAAGCTGGACACTTTCCCTAAGGCTGTCAGACAACAGCCTAGGCACAGCTCCGATAGCAGCTCCGACAGCAATGGAACAACTGAGGAGGATGAGGACAGGACAGAGATGTACCAGCCCAATGATGGAAGAGACCAGATGTGCGACTTGGACTCTGAGGGCCAAGCAGAGTATGAACTCGTCACTCCGGGTGGCACGGCACCCTCATTTGTGGTTGAAGGGGAAACAGTATATACACAAGTGTTCCTTGACTTGCAGGTGGGCTCTTATGATCAATACAACTTCCCTCCCCCTCCCCCTTCCAGAACCGTCCAAATTCCTGGATGACTAATCCCTCCAAACTTGGGGAGGGGAGGGGGGAATGACAGGACCAGAGGTGCATGGGCAAAGAACTGTGATTCTATCCATGTTTACCAACCTGGGGGCCCCTTGAAATGATGGAACTTAACACTCAGCTCCCCTTCTTAGACCATAAATAAGGGAGGTTCTGGGAAATCAGAGGTGCTATCTCCACTGCACTAAGGCAGTTCTGAGCCTCTATGTGAAACCAGAACCTGGTGGGGTGTCCCTTCTCTTCAAGGGTTAAAGGGAAAAACTTCGGAAAGCTCTCATTTGGTGATTATGGATAGCCTAGTGTGTTTGTCTGTTACAGGGAAAGACTCCAGTTCCTCAGACGAAAGAGAGTTCAACCACAATCTACTGCTCTATACAGAAACCCCAGAAGGTGAGAACAATTTTCTCCATATCCTAAGGCCCATTAAGGGAGGAAATATTACCCAGACCATTTTAACTGAAAGTCCTAGATTCCAATAGCAGAGGAGCTTAAGTTAAACACCCACCATGCAATCCCCTGACACACTCCAGAGAGAGACCCTGAAACAAATATTCCTCATTTACATCTCTGTGGCCAAAGACTGAACATTTCTAATTAACTTAATAATCTTATACTAATTAATCATAACACTGACCAGAATGAGAGTCTGTAAATGCAAATACTGTATGGTCAATGTATATTTCTAAATCTCCCCTAATCCATCAAAATGGCAATTTCCTGAAATATTCAACAGTTTAATATCAAAAGCTTTTGGAAAATTAGTTATTAACTACAACACATTTGTCCCATTATAGTGTTAAAAGATGCCTTAAGCATAGGATTTCCCATTAATAATAACAACTACTTTTATATAAAGTTTAACATTGACAAACATACTCTCATCTGATCCTTATAACACCTCTACAAGTGTGCTGTCTTCCAAATTTTTTATAGCCAAAAAAGCTGAGCTTCATGAAATTAATTTCAGTTAAGGTCACACAGATAGTAGTTGGAGTTTCTGAAAAACATTAAACAATTAACCTTCATCTGCTGGTTTTCCACTCCACTTTCACTTGACTGAAAACGTTGGGTCCATTTGTACTTTTGCTTTCAAATCTCCCCCAGAATTCCTTCCTTGTAATCATTCTGACAACATTTTTTTTTTTTTTGCTTTGGTCTTTTTAGGGATGCACCCACGGCACATGGAGATTCCCAGGCTAGGGGTCGAGTCGGAGCTGTAGCTGCCAGCCTATACCACAGCCACAGCAACTCGGGATCCAAGCCATGCCTGCAACTTCACCCCAGCTCACAGCAACGCCAGATCCTTAACCCACTGATCAAGGCCAGGGATCGAACCCATGTCCTCATGTATACTAGTCAGGTTCATTAACCACTGAGCCACGACAGAAGCTCCATTGGACAACAATTTTTTTAAATGCTCAAATGTTTTTCAATTATGCTACTTCTCAATTTCAATTATGTGATTGATGAACCAATCGGTAGATATTTCCTGAATACCTTTTGTTTGCCCAGAACTGGGTTGAGTGCCACAGGGATTCTGATAGAGTTAAGGCACCATCCTTGACTTTGTTGCCTTATCTATCTTTGGTGGAGGAGAGTTTGAGTGATTTGGTCACCTGGAAGAGGAGAAAAAATACTGTACGTGACTACTTATTATGTGCGCAGTTCCTCAGGATCTTTCAAATGTTGGATATGGTAGATAGCGCTGCACCGAGGTAGCCAGGAAACCAACAGTTTGTGTTAGACCTTAAAAGATGGATAGAATTTGCTCAGTAAACACCTGTACAGATATGCTGTTTGGTTCAACCATCTCCTGCCTCATGTCCTCATTTTTAGAACATGGCCTAAGGCTGAATCTGCTAAGAACCCTATCTTTGACCTGGGGCCAAATCTGTACTGTTCTCCACATTTCCAAAGCTGCTTGAATCCAGCCCTTTGTGTTTGGGTCAATCCTGGTCGGTCATGGACCTCAGTGCCTGATCTGAGTTTCAGAATGGTCCTACCTAACCCCACTCACACCCTGCTGCCCGACTCCTTGTCTGGTCAGCCCTGCATGCTTTCTATACCATTTCAGGAACTTAAGACTCCTAAAACCACCCTCACCCACAGTAGAAGGGGAAGTCAGTGCATTTCCTCGGTCAAGTTCCTGACAATTCGTTCCTTGCCTTCAGAATTTTCAGGATCAGAAATTCTGATTCTAGGTCTCCCAAAGCCATTATTTCCCACTTGATCAGGAAATTCTCAAACCTACCTTAGTTATTATTTTTTGACGCTTGCCTCTGAATGATTATCTCAAAGAAGGTTTATGCTATTCCCAAGCTATTTCTGTACCTAACCTCCTCTCCACTCTGCCTCTGCTTGTGTTCATCTCCTCTTTAGAGCTTTTCCTGAACACTCTCAGACAAAAGAGCTTCAGAACTCTCCAAACATGAAGGTCTAATGGTTTGGACTATTAGTTTGGAACTTAACCTCCACCGCCTGGATTTTGTTTTTTCAGCTTTTTGGTTTTTTGTTTTGCTTTTTAGGGCCACACCCATGGCATACGGAGGTGCCCAGGCTAGGGATCCAATTGTAGCTGTAGCTGCCGGCCCACACCACAGCCACAGCAGTGCCAGATCCAAGCCACGTCTGCAATCTACACCACAGCTCACGGCAACACTGGATCCTTAACCCACTGAGGAAAGCCAGGGATCAAACCCTCATCCTCATGGATCATAGTTAGGTTTGTTCATCACTGAGCCATGAAAGGAACTCCTGGATTATTTTTATATAAATGTTTGTATTGCTTCTCTAGCTAGAGTAGAGATTGGGATTATTAGACTGTAGCTTCTTGACAGTAAAGCCTTTTGTCATTTTTTAATATCCTCAATTTGCTTCACAAAACTGTCTTTTGTCTCCCTTCCAGAGAGCCTAACCCATGGTCCTCACCATTAGGAGATTCTCTATAATGCTTCAGCATGGTTGACTGCTCCATCCCTAGGCCAGTCCATATGACCCCACTTCTATAGGATGGCCCCGTCATAGCCCAGTCTCATCTTCCTCTCTCTCACCAGCACAGGGTTGAGAACACTGGTGCCTTCCAGGCTTTATTAACCATATTCTTGTGTGTCTTTTGACTCACAGATGGTGCCACCATCGCCACAGAATGATCTTGAGTCTTCTGAAGTTCCTACCTATGAAAATGTCACCTGAAAAGAAAAGCAGCTGCCTCCTCTCTCCACGAGGCTGGAAAGACTGCTGGACCTCGTAGGGCTGGGACTCCTGTAGGCAGAAGCACATCAGAATTTCCTCCAGTGCCTCAGCGAAGCCTGGATTTGCATCTCGCCCTTCCTCTTCTGCCCTGTGACTTCCCACACCAGATAACCTCCAAGCTCCCTTCATCTCCTTGCATGCTCATGCTGTTTCGGCCTCACAGCTCTGACGCAAACTCCAAAACTCTGCCAAAGCCAGTCAAATGTTGTTGAGGAGGACCTGGACTTTCACACTGTTCTCCAAAGAGCTGCTAGGATAAATTCAACAGATAGTCCCACTTATGGACACAAAGATATAGGTGAAATCACTGTAGGTAGTATATTTTTTAACAAAAGACTGGGAAAACTCTAAATGTCCATCTAGTAGGAATCTGGTTAAATGCATGAAAGTATACCCATGCACTGGCAAAACCTGCCACTTGTATAAAGAAAGGAAAGACTAATATGTGCTGATCAATAATGGGCTCTAAGACATATTGTCGAATGGAAAACACAAAGTCCAGGACAGTGTGTATCTCATAAAAAAGAAACAGATAACTCCATGTTTATATAAAGAAAAGTTCTGAAGGGAAATGCAAAAAACTTGTCAGTGGCTGCCTCTCAGGAGGAAACAGGGTTGGCCTCGGGGCGGGGTGGGGGGTGTTTACTGCATACTTTTTTTGTACTGGTGAAGTGTTTCTTTTTAACCATATGTGTATATCACTCTTTTGATATATTTTTAAGTGTTTAAAATGCCTCTTCTGTATAAGTGTCCCATATTTACCCCAAAGAACTCCCTTCCTTATTGTCGGGTCTGGATGCGGGTCTGGATACAAAACAGCAATGGTATCTCTCCTCTCCCTTAGCCCTGTCCCCCTGCCTATAAGTTACACTGCCCTAGATTCACATTCATGCTGCGCTTGAGTGCACTTCGCAGTCCATTTATGGACAATGCTTCTGTCATCATGCTCCCCTGTGGAAGGTCCGTAGAGTCAGTAGGTCTTCTGTGGCCTTCAGTAGGTACTTTTGGGGAGCAGGGCAGTGCTTCATATGCAGCAGGAGTTTAATTACTGCTTTGTTCATTGGCTGGTCATTGACTGAATAACTACCTTTGTAAGGCATTATCACAGAAGCTCAACAAAAACACATAAGATGGGAATGATGTACATTATTATGCTACAGAATAGAGTGTCCCAAAAGGCCTTGGGCCCATGGGATCTCATCTGTTCCTTAAATAAATCCAGCCAGTTCAAAATCTATGCAACTCAGGACACGTGAAAGGCCAACAGCAGGCTGTGGTCAGCATCTCTGGTGTTCATCTGAACTGCAGTGACCGCTGTCATTTCCCACTCCCTTGTCTCACCAAATTCCTTGACTCTGCAGCTCAGCTTCCAGTAAGTTCCTCAGCTCTTCACCCCATCCTTTTGCATATATTTTCCAGTTTTAACCCTTGACACTTTCTCTGGGATGTGGTCTGTCTGCACTTGTCTTCAGAATGAAGTCAGCCTGGTCAGCCACACAGCCACAGGGGAGAAGGATCAGGTAGGGCCTGAGCAAAGCACCTGAGCAAGACCTGGGGACCCTAGAATCTGCTGTTCCAGCATGAACAAGGCTGGGAGACACAGCTCACCAGGAGGCCAATGGGAGTTAAATACACATGTCTTTATTGGTGGCCCACAAGTATAGTACAGAGAGGAGACACATATATTTAATACATAAAAGAAATTTAGACAGCCTCCAAACAACAAAATGGGTTTATATTAAATTCATACCTTAAATATAGAGTAGGGCAACTGAAGAACCAGGTTCCATGCAATATCACCTGCTAGGGTCCCTATGTAGGACCTCTTCCAGTTTCCTAGGCTCAGCCAGAGTCTCAGCCTGCTCCCCACAGCCTTGTGGAAGGGTTTGGCCTGAAGACTCAGAGGATCCCAGCACTGTGCCTAGTTCCCTATGACTCAGCTGCCTGAGCCCTCCCTCCAGCACGTGCCATGAGGAACATCAGGACTCAGAATTTAAATTCAATATTGTTTCTAATGGCCAAGAATTTGCGAATAAGCCAATAGATTTTTCATAACGTGCTTTTGTGAATCAAGTATCACACTGTAGATAAAGCTGGTCCCACTACCAGATTATCAGGAGATCACCCTCATAGAGGGGGCTATTTCTCCTCCTTTGAGTCCCCATTATCTTTCCTTCCTCTTTAGAAGATGGGCTGAGGCAAGGGAAGGATCTAGAAATGTGAACATCCTTGATTAGGGAGGAGGGAAGATGAGTAACAGATTAGGAAATCAGGGGAAGGGAATCTCAGTGCTAATAATACATAGCACTTGAAAGATTACCTGTATCTGCATTTGCCATATGATCTTTTGGAAACTATTCACCATCTCTCCCCATTCTTGTCCGGTCTGTAAGTCAGGATATTCTCTAACAGCCTTGCTCTTCTAATGGCTGTTAGATGGCATTTTCAAAAACAAAATACAGACCATGAACAAACTCTCATAGCCTCTGCAGACTAGGACCCGTTCTGCAGAGAGTCAGGTGGTACATCCATTGTGCTGATATCCAAAGCAGAAGCTAGGCTACAGGAGAGGTGGGAACAGCTGCAGCAATTAAGAATATATGCAGAAGTTCTCCAGCTCCCTGCGGCTCAATCGAACAGGGTTTTCAGATTTGGATGCTCTCTGTCCAACCTGCAGAAGAGAAGGAGGACTTCAGACCTTCCCACTAAGAAATTCTCATACTAACCCTGTGGGCTATGAATTATTATCCCCATGTATTATTCATAAGAAAAGGAAGATTGGAAGGATGAAGGAAATAACTCAAGGTCAACAATGAGTGTGAAGTATGGGAGGTGCTTGAATCCAATTCTTCTGGGTCCATTTCTAGTGCTTTTAAACAACATGATGCTCCTTCAAGACCCACCTAGATTGCCTTGGCCCATACAGTGTCCTCTCCAACCCTGGACTGTCCAGTTGATTTTAATGTGGGGCTACAGCTGAAGTGCCAGAAATCCCAGCAGGTACCCATCCACCCTCTCTCTTGTGACCAGTGGCAACATCGTTATCTGGCCACAGGTGGAAGCCCAGGTGTTACATGAGACTGATGTGTGGGGTGCTTGCCATTCCTTAAATACTCTGGATAGAAATGGGAAGTATAATTATACCTACCTTACAGTATTCTATGAGGATTCAATGAAATAGTTCACATGAAGCCACTACCATATATATAATAAACCCCAAATAGTGTTGAATCCCTACTTTCCATTCCCTCAATGGCCTGATAGAATCAACTCTGCCCCAAGGCTTAATGGTCACCTTTGCACAGTGTCCATCCCAGCAGCAGCTGAAGATCACTACATCCTGGAATCATTCCCAATTGCTTGCTAACTTGGGGAAATCAATTGGATTCAATTATCGTTCCTTCTCTGTCCCCTATCCTCCTACAGGTATGCCCGGGGAAAGGAGAAGTGTCCATCATGTGACACACACAGCTGGGAAACAAGCCTGGGGTCAGCCCTAATGTAAATTTCAATCTCCCCAGCAGAAGTCAAACCCCAAATATGATATGATCTTGGGTTAGACGATCACCCTCCTTGAACCTCAGTTTCTTTGTCTCTAAAATGCACGTTTGGATTAGAAGACCCTTAAAAAACCTACAACCCTGAAGCCCTACAGATGATTTTTCACAAGTGCATGACTTCAGAGCTATATTTTGGGCACTAACCTCATCCAGAAGGAGTTCCGTGATCTTACCTCTTGATAAATAGTTTTACTGAAGGAAGGGTTATGATTCTTCTTCGTGGATCCAGCCTGGAAATTCAGAGGGTAAAGAGTGCTTATCTTCAGGTTAAGAAAGTTCCCACTTCTAACTGATGTGAGAGGTCCCCAAAGAGACTCAGGGCCCAGAAAGTCCCTGAAAGTATCCCCAGCCAGGAGGAAATAGAATTTCCTTTTCCCAGGAGTAAACAATGGTGTTTATGGTTTCCAAAGAAGGCACAATACATACTTATCTATGATACGACATTTCTGAGCCAAAGTCAGAATTTAGTGTCCCACCCCCACATACCTCCAAAACCCACACATACACACATTCCGGGCACACACACATATGTGGATACACACACACACACACTCATATATCCTTCAGACAAACCTAATACAAATACTGCCTCAAACCATTTATCTTTTCAACACGTCGCATACATATACACACCTAGTGTAAACATTTCTGGCACACACAAAACTACCAACCCCAGCATAGACCCTGAACCCGGTGAACACTGGAGACACGGAACTCAGAGAAGAACTTTCAGTAGTATAAGAGTCTTGATAACATACTACCAAAGCATGTGACCACGGTGCTGCTGATCATCTATATATCCACGAACTATAGCGTGTAATTTAAATATAAACATCTCTCATGGCGGAATCCAAGTTGACTGAATGACTTATTGGAGGGAGGATGAATGGAAAGTCTGAAAATCTTCCCAAATCTCTCCCCCATTTGAGACAAATACATAACCCCTGACCTGCATGTACTCAGCCCTTCCACAGTTCGGCCAGTTCCCAACTTCCCATACCCACCATGGTGAGGTTTTGGCTTCGTACTGTGACTCCAGCCTTGGAGGTACCATTTTCTCTACCTCTTCCCCCAAGATGGAAATATGGCCATGGGCACTAGGATACCCCACTTTGTGGTCCCAGGCACACATAACAGCTGTGAGCTCTGCTTGGAGCAGGATAAAAGGGGGCCATGAGGGGTTGCCTCTATCCAGAAGCCTCTACCAGCAGGTGACTGGCCAGAACCTTTGTCTGATTCCCTGAAAGTCAACACCGTGTCTCTCTAGGTCCAATCTACTCCTTCAGCTCCAGGCTATATGCCCCTGCTGTGGAAACTTCTCCAATATCTCTCACCACAGCCTCAGCTGGTCCACTGAGGACTCCGTGGGCTTTCTGCCCAAAGCACCTCCTTTCTGTC
Organism: Phacochoerus africanus; assembly: GCF_016906955.1. Lineage (NCBI taxonomy): Eukaryota > Metazoa > Chordata > Mammalia > Artiodactyla > Suidae > Phacochoerus > Phacochoerus africanus. Next base: position 89,936,190 of record NC_062549.1, on the reverse strand, counting down.
TAAGTGTCCTCTGCCTCCCACAGAAACTCCTAGAGAATCCGCTCTTCTCTTTGTCTCAGAGCTGTTCTTTTCCACCAAACAGAACCAGAAAGGCATTTCTAGTTGACTCATTAACATTTAAACCCAGTCATTTAACACAAGCTACTCAAATACACAAAGTGGAAGACAAGTCACTCAGAAGTACACACACACACACACACACACACACACGCCCTCTGCAAACACATGCTTGCATATGCACAGGCAAAATACTTATCTGCATAAACAGCACCCATGGAGGAGGCTTACCTTCCCGGAAGACTGTACAAATGAATACAATGTATTTGCAGTTTCTCTGGATGTGGGAACAGAAGACTAAAGAGAAGAGAAATAAAGCCATTTCAGATCCAGCACCACCCTGAGGAGGCAGGCATCTCTTCCATCCCTTCCCCCTCCATCTTGCCCAGACAGAAGCTTTAAGTATTAGTGAAAAGAATCCTGGGCTAGACAGGAGGTCAGATAACCTGAATGCTAGTCTCACTCAGTCATTAAAAATAACTGTTACTTGGAGTTCCCATTGTGGCACAGCGGAAATGAATCTGACTAGCATCCATGAGGATGAGGCTTCAGTCCCTGGCCTTGGTCAGTGGGTTGGGGATCTGGTATTGCAGTGAGCTGTGATGTAGGTCGCAGATGTGGCTCAGATCTTGCATTGCTGTGGCCGTGGTATAGGCTGAAAGCTGCAGCTCCAATTCAACCCCTTAGCCTGGGAACTTCCATATGCCACAGGTGTGGCCATAAAAAGCAAAAAAAAAAAAAAAAAAAAAAAAAAAGAAAAAGAAAAATAAACAACAGCTGCTTGCTGAGTGCTCACTCTGCATATGCATTCTCCCCTAACCCTTATAACATTCCTACAAAATAAGAATGATGATAATTTGCCCCATTCCACAAAAGAGACCCCAAAGGATAACCAGCCCAAGTCAGAGAGTGTGCTCACAGTAAAAGCAGCATTTAAACCCTAGACTCTCCAAGGTTCTTTCCTCCACACCTCTTTTTGGCATCATGCCTTCCATCTCTGCATCTGAACCAGGTGTCCTCAAAGTTAGGTACTACCCTCTTTTTAAGATGCTTCAGAGGAAGAATCTCATTCTCACCAACATCTCAGTTTGAGGGGTGTTCTTTCTTGCATTTATTTAAGTTTCTCTTGTTGACCCAAATGTCCATCGACAGATGACTGGATTAGGAAGATGTGGTATATATAGACACAATGGAATACTACTCAGCCATAAAAAAAGAATGAAATAATGCCATTTGCAGCAACATGGATGGAACTAGAGACTCTCATACTGAGTGAAGTAAGTCAGAAAGAGAAAGACAAATACCATATGATATCACTTATATCTGGAATCTAATATACAGCACAAAATGAACCTTTCAGCAGAAAAGAAAATCATGGACTTGGAGAATAGACTTGTGGTTGCCAAGGGGGAGAGGGAAGGAGTGGGGTGGTTGGGGAGCTTGGGGTTAATAGATACAAACTATTGCCTTTGGAATGGATTAGCAATGAGATCCTGCTGTGTAGCACTGGGAACTACGTATGTCTAGTCACTTATGATGGAGCATGATAATGTGAGAAAATAGAATGTGTACATGTATGTGTAACTGGGTCACCATGCTCTACAGTAGAAATAAAAATTGTATTGGGGAAATAACTATTTAAAAAAATAATAATTAAATTTCTCTTGTTGGAATTCAACATGGCCAGGAAACTAGCAGATATCAATGGCTCTTCCATCTCTCTTTGATGCTCTTTGACTTTGAACCACAATCAGTAAATCACGTGATCTTAAGGGGAACCCTAGGAGGCAACACCAAGTCTGGGAATTCCAGAGTGTCTCTGAGAGGTTGGGTACCTCCTTTCCTCCTTCCCTCTCTCTTCAGTTTCTCGCCGCTCTTCCTCTCTCCTCTCCTCACTTCTTATTGCCTTCCCTTCCCTGCTTCCTCTTCCCTTTATTCTCTTTCATCTTTTCTTGATCTTTTCTGTGAAGTCTATTAGATTCCCCAAGATTTTTTGTTTGTTTGTTTTTGTTTTTGTTTTTTCCCCCTGCACCTTAGCCACCAAGCTGAAGAGGTTGCTGCTTCAACTTTCAATTATCCAAAAAAAAAAAAGGGGGGTCATTTTACCACTGGCCACCAGGGGGAAGAGTTTCCCTTGAGAGACATGCCCAGGCTTCTCAATGTCATTGTAGAAGTCAAGGTTAGAGGCTGCTTCTCCAGTTTTGGGGTGAATTCCTACAGTTCCAAAATGTTAGAAATGGAATGGGTAGAGGTGGAATGAAAACGTAGAAAGCATTTGGCTCGATTTTGCCACTACCCAACTCTGTGGCCTTGGCCAGGTTAATTAACCTCTGTTTCCTCTTCTGTGAAATGGGGTTTATATTAGACTTACTTCATGAGGTTATTTTATGAGATTCATTAAGAAAATAGACATAGGAGTTCCCATCGTGGCACAGCCGAAACAAATCTGACTAGGAACCATGAGGTTGCAGGTTTGATCCCTGGCCTCACTTAGTGGGTTAAGGATCCAGCCAGGAGCTGTGGTGCAGGTTGCAGATGCGGCTTGGATTCCCGCACTGCTGTGGCTGTGATGTAGGCTGGCAGCTGTAACTCCAATTCAACCCCTAGCCTGGGAACCTCTATATGCCACGAGTACAGCCCTAAAAAGCAAAAAAAAAGAAAGTAGAGATATTAAGTGCTTAATAAATGTTATTGTTAAGTCATAATAAGATAAAAGAGAACAACCCAGATGCATTCTTTCCTGAAAACAGGTGTAATCAAGGGTGGGGATAAAAAGTACAAAGAGCCCCACTTCTGGGAAACAGCAGAGAAAGAAAACTGAAGTTGAGTCCCTGACAAGTTTCCTCCTCCCCCCGACTTTATCTGGACCACAGCTGCCACCAGGCATGGAAGAAAAGAGAATATCTGCATCCAGATATTCTCTTCCAGCTCTGTTCAGCCATCAGGACACTCCAGAACCATGCCGATCCTTACAAACAACTCAATGCAGCTGAGGCCAAGCTGCCTCCTGGACTCCAGGAGCAGTCCTACTCCACCATTCAAGGGTGCGACTTTCTAGGGGGCAGTAGGAAGCCCCATGGGCAGGTATGGGGTGGATTTGTGAAACCAAAGTGGTACCTGCAACTGGATCATGGAGTAGATAGTGGTCCCTTCTCCAGGAGAGTTCTGCTCCTGCACAAAAGACAGTAAAGGCACATGTGGTAATCTGAGCAGCCGGCTGTGTCTGTTTGGATTTAGATCGAGGAGGGAGAGACCGCATAAGAAGAGGGAAGAGATGTTAGAAGGAGCAACTCAGTATGAAGCAGTTAGTGTCAGGAGCGAGGAATGGCCCAGGTGGGAAAGAATGGCAAGGGGTGATCATGCCCACACGTCTCCCGTCACACGCTTTACTTTGGCAACTTAGAAACCTACTTTGCTAACTTTCTGACTAAATATGCTGCATAACTGCTGATAACGGACTGAACTTTGTGTAGGGCTCTGATTTGAGTCTTACCTAAAGACACTAAAATTCAGAATTTCTAAAATGTTTTAAAGCCCACTCTCTAGATCCAGCTTCGGTGGCCAGCTTGCCCTTGGCCTCAAGCCAGCCCCTTGGGAAGCTGTGGTGCTGGGTAGAGCCCTGGGCCCAAGGCCAAAGGCAGGAAGCACATGACCTTCCTTCTTTCCTCTTCAGTCTTGCCCCCGGGAGACTGGAGCTGGAGGCATTTCATGCTGCTCGCCCCTGAGCACAGACCACAAGGTTGGGCTCTTGGAGGAGAGCCAGTGGAGACCATTCGGGTCCATCTGTCAAGGCAGACGCTAAACCCTCCAGAAGCAGGAAGAAGTTAAGAGGAAGCTAAGAGTAGAGAAATCCTTGGAGGCTGGAGTCATGGGCATCTGGCCAGAAACAAGAGTTTGTGCTTTTCTCTTCCACCCAACCTGGGAGAAGTGTCTTCCAGAAAGGGCGAAGCTGGGCCCCAAAGTGAGATCCCAGAGTGAGTGCTTGGGATATAGGCCTTCAAGAGGAATTTGGGGACAGTAGGGACAGGCCAGGGAGAGATGAGGCCATGGAGGGAGGAAGCCCTGAGTCAGACAGATGGAAAGTATCAAGGCTGAATCCCCAAGAGGTTTCTTTTACTCTAAGTAGTTCATTTCCCTTGTATTCTTTTTTTTTTTTTTTTTTTTTGGTCTTTTTAGGGCTTTACCTTCGGCATATGGAAGTCCCCAGGCTAAGGGTCTAATTGGAGCTGTAATCACTGGCCTACACCACGGCCACATGACACGGGATCCAAGCCTCATCTGCAGCCTACACCGCAGCTCTCGGCAACGCTGGATCCTTAACCCACTGAGCAAGGCCAGAGATTGTGTGTCCTTGTGGATACTAGTCAGATTCGTTTCCTCTGAGCAATGACAGGAACTCATCTCCTCCATTTATCTAATCTAAAGTCATCTTCATTTTGTGGGGGAGGAAGGGCATTTACCCAGCATTTGGGCATCAGTGGCTATAGGAAGATAAATTTGCTCTTCGGAATTTGTACCAGCATCCAGAGAAACAAAGTCCTCGTTTTGTTTTTCACCTCCCAATAGTCCATGGGTGGGGCAAGGGGACAGGCCAAGGGAGATGCTCTGATTCCTAATTCCCACTGAGCCCAGACCTGAGGAACGCTGCCTCGGTTCTATGAGGCCTCACAAGGCCGCACACCAGTGACCCCACCGTGGTGACTTCCTGTCTCGCCTCCTCAGGGGGAGCAACAGAAACTGGGCGGGGGTGGGAAGAGGGCCTTTCCTCCCCTCACACACCCGCCTTCCTACCTGGCAGTTCCCGGAGAGGAGGACCGTCACCACATCCTGCTCTGCTCAGCAACACAGCAGAGGGGGTGGGGTGGGCTGGGCTACAGCCCCCTGCAGTTCCCTCCCCTGGATGACTGGCAGAGTGGGCCACTGCCTGCAGAGACTGACTGGCTAGAGAAGTTCCCAGAAGAGCTGACCTTTGTGCTTACCTGGTTACGGCTCCCTCTAACACTTCAGCCAGACTCGGGCTTCTTCTTCCCAAAACATGAGCACAGACCACTGAGCCAAGTGCAAAACTGCTATGCTTTGGCTGGTCAGGCTGGCACCCTCTCCAGCCTGGGCAACAGTCAAAGGACCCGCAAAAGTAAACTCAGACTTTCAGGGACGCGAGAATTTGTGGTCAGACACAAAATATAAGAAGGTTGGACTTGGAGTTCCCATTGTGGCTCAGTGGTTAATGAACCTGACTAGTGTCCATGAGGAAGAGGGTTTGATGCCTGGCCTCGCCCAGCAGGTTAAGGATCTGGCATTGGCATGAGCCGTGGTGTAGGTTGCAGATGCGGCTCAGATCCCACATTGCTGTGGCTGTGGTGTAGGCTGGCAGCTGCAGCTCTGATTTGACCCCTTGCCCAGGAACTTCCAGGTGCCACAGGTGTGGCCCTAAAAAGAAAAAAGAGAGAGAGAGAAGATAAATGTCAGAGATTGAGAACGATTATCTGGTTCTCTTTATGCCCCCCTCCATAACGATCATCTTCCCAACCGCATCTTCCAGACTAGTTGAGAGAAACCGCAGCCCCCTAGGATGTCGTACTTGAATTCTCCTGGCTTGCCCGTTGTTGACATCTTCATAGATTGTCAGGAATTCCTCTGGGCTGGTCTCTGTGAGAAGAATGAAGCAAAGAAAAGAGCTGCAGAGACCTCTGGAGGGCGACCTGTCCAGGCTTCTGCTTCTAGCAGTCCCACCTCCATCCTAGATGGCGACGACCTTGAGAAAGGTTCTAGAAGGGAGGCCGGTTAGCGCTGCTTCCCCTCCCCTGACCACGCACATGCGTATCTCAACACCCCGGAAGAAAAGCAGGCTCTGTGCTCCCAGCCACGTGCCACCGGAGATGTCAAATCCGGCAACACCACCTCTGAGGGACCCTGCACTTACGTGACTGCTTCCTCTTTCTCCTCCTCACACAGAAGCAGGTGAGGGTGCCCAGGAACAATGCCATTAGGAGAGTCCCAGTGCTCACCAAAATGGACAGAAAGATGATATCTGAGGGATAGAGAAGGCACGAGGCCTGAGTGCAAAGCCATCTCTGTTCTCCCTTCCTCCCTCTCTGCTGCAGGGACTGCCTCAAAACCCACACTCCTCCCTCAAGTGGCTGGTCTCCTTGCACCCTGTGAATTCACCTTCAAGGTCATCTCTCTGCTCAGTTGGAGGGACCTCCCCTGAGTGACACTCAGAGCATGGGGATTAGTATCTCACAGGCCTGGCTTAATCCCAATTCTTTTTTTTTTTTTTTGTCTTTTTTGTCTTTTTGCCATTTCTAGGGCTGCTCCCGCGGCACATGGAGGTTCCCAGGCTAGGGGTCTAATTGGAGCTGTAGCCGCTGGCCTACACCACAGCCACAGCAACTCATGATCCAAGCCGCGTCTGCAACCTACACCACAGGTCAGGGCAACACCAGATCCCTAACCCACTGAGCAAGGCCAGGGATCAAACCCGAAACCCCATGGTTCCTAGTCGGATTCATTAACCACTGCGCCACGACAGGAACACCTTGATCCCAATTCTATAAGCTCTGTGCCTTTGGGCGACTTCCTCAACCTGTTTTCTCACTTATAAAAAGGAAATAATAAACTCTCTTTTGCTTTTCTTGGGCTTGCTCTTAAATTCTTTCCTGCACAAGGCCAAGGACCCCACTTCCCACTTGGGGTGGGGGAGTCTGTGCCAAGGACTCCTGTGGGTCCCAGAATGTGACTTTTTCCTCTCCTGCAATAATTCTAACCCCTCATTCTGCCCTGAGGTTGCAGGGATCACATCGTGGGTACATCACACTCGAATGAAGAGGACCCTGAACCTTGAACTCCAGAGTTGCCCTGAACCTGGGGCCACGGACCTCCTTCACCACTCATGTGAAGCTCTCTCTAACCTGAAGCTTCTCTTTCAAAAAACAGCAAAAATGTGACCAGGGATGTTCAGACCACGGTAGTGAGCTTAAACATCAGGGCACACTCGCCTACTGGAGAAAGACCGAGATACCTGGTTTTTAAGAAAATTTGCTCTTGTAATTTTTTTGTCTTAAATTGTCTGATGTCCCTTGTCTCCAAAAGGTTAGATAAATGGTGGTTGCTCAGGGATATGCACAATTAGGGCTGAGACCTGGTGACCATCAAACACACCTAAAGGCAGCTCCACTCCTCTACCCAAGTTATGATGACATCCCAAGCCAGCAGGAAGTAGTTGCAGAAGACAGAACAGTACCCGTTGGCACCCCTCAAGAATAAGGAGCGGGACAAAAAGCAGAGGAGGGTTTTGTCACCAGCAAAGCCCATTAACAAATTCTGGTAAGTAAAAATAGAACTGGGTAATAAAGTCTAGCCTTTTTTTTTTCCCCCTTTGCGCTTAGTCTAGTTTCACTTGCTCATTGAGGGCTGCATGCAGAGGTCTTGCCCCCAGCCCTTCAGACCAGAGTTTCTGGTACAAAACAGTATGATGGGTGAGCTGTGAGCAGGAACGCTGCACCCAGCGCTGCAGGCTGTGTGCAGAGACACTGCGCCCAGCACTTGGGCACCACACAGCTGTGACCAACCTGCAAGAGATCAGTAGCTTCCCTGCTGACTAGAACCCTATAGAGCAGCCACACCCCCAGCCTCTCAGCGGGGGAGCATGCTCTAGAGCATAAGCTTGCACCTCTCTGTTCTCTGATAAAAGAATAAATCTTTTCTTTGCTTATGGAAAAAAAAAAGAGGAGAGAGATGTTGTCTATACATGAGGGTTAATTATAGGATCTAATATAAGTAAAATATCTGGCACAGCAAATGTTACATCTATTCACTGTTTTGTTTTTAACTCAACAAACATTTGTTGCACACCTACTATGTGCCAGGCAAGTCTTCCACTTCATCTTCTGTTCCTCTTGCCTTCACTGCTCTTCTTCATTCAACTTCTACATGTAACTTTTGTGTCACCATGTAACCCAATATATAACCCAACATGGGGAGAAGGGAAATGAATTAAGTTCTAAGTGCTTGCTTACTAGGTTCTTTACAAACATTATCTCATTCAATCTTAATAGCAATCCTGTGAGGTACTTATTATTACCATCCCCATCTTATTCCTTTTCTTTTCTTTTTATGCTTTTTAGGGGCAGGTGCAGCATATGGAAGTTCCCAGGCTGGGAGCTGAATCAGAACTGCAGCTGTCGGCCTACACCACAGCCACAACAACGCAGGATCCTAGCCACATCTGTGACCTACACCACAGCTCACGGCAACATAGGATCCTTAACCTACTGATTAAGGCCAGGGATTGAACCTACATCATCATGGATACCCGTCCAGCTTGTTACCACTGAGCCGCAACGAGAACTCCCATTCCCATTTTACCCAAAAGAAAAATTGAGGTTCGGAGAGGTTAATGAATGAGCCTGAGATCACAGAACAAGTGAATGATGAGGCTGTGGCTGATATGAACAAAAAGTCATTGTCCTTGTCACGCCATATTGCTTAAGCTCATTTGTTTCTTTTTTGCCCATGAGTATGTTGCCCCATTTGGTTATAAGTGCCTAGAGGAAGAAGACTGCAAGTTGTTTTTTCCTGTGATGCTCATGCTGATGGCACATTAAGTCTTTGTTTATCTAATAAAAAGTGGTGTAAACTCAGGGTAACTCTCAGGATGAGCATAAGCAAAAATCCCCAAGAATTCTTCTAGGTACCCCCAAGCTTATCCTGATGATTCCATGACCCAGTTACTAAGTACAACATGGTCACATTTTGGGGAACTCTATGGCTTGGGAGAGTTACCACTCAGGAAGAGGAAGGAGGTCTCCATCAGTCTCTCAGAAGAAGAAGGTAATGACCAGCATCCATGGCAGGGCTGAGACTTACCAAACAACTAGGCCTTCCCCTTGTGAAGGAGAAACTCGCATCTGCCAGAAGGAGCTTCTTTATGGAAATAAAATTCTTCCCAGATCAAGACAGCCCTAGCTTTATAGAAACTGTGTGCCTAGAGGCCAGGACCTCCTGTGGGAAGAGCTGCAAAGCCCTGGAGGAGTTAGCCAAGGAATCTCATATCCAGGTCTTCCTTGTACATGAGCCTGATTGCGGGGGGTCCCACATCTTCAGCCCCTGTTATAGCCCAAAGTGGTCCACTTACTCTGATAGGCCTTCAGACAGCCCTGGGTGAGGTGAAGGGTGTGGTTTGCCCAGCTGACAGGATTGCTGACGTTGCAGGTATATATGTGCAAGCCATTGTCATCAATCTGCTCCTCTAGCTTGGTAAGGTTCCTGGGTGTCTGTATCAGCTCACCCCCTTTGTACCAAGCATAGCTTATATTATCACCTCTGGAGACAGAGCAGGACAGAGTCACTTGGCATACCCCTCTGTCCAGTGTCTTCCACTGCTCCTGCAGGTGGGGCTTCTCAACATGATCTAGAAGAAGAGGTTCTGATCAGAAAGATGCTGGAAACACAAGCCCTACTGGAGTCAGAGGGCAGGGTGAGCTGACCTCGGGACTTACCAAATACAGAAACCTGGAACTCGAATTTCCAAATCTTCCCAGAGTCATTGGTGATCTCCAAGCAGTAGAGGCCGCTGTCCCATGGCTGAGCTGCCTTGATGAGAAGAGTTAAGTCTTCAGTTGTAAAAGTGAGCCTATCCTTGAGATGATTCAAAGTCAAATTTGAAGACTCCTCTACGTAACTCGGAGCAGAACCATTCTTCCAAAGCAGTATCCGAAAAAAGCTTGAACTTGAGTGTGGCTGCATCTTCCATTTAACAGAGTATAATTTTGTCTGTATGCTGGGGGGCCGTAACCAGACAGAATCTCCTGAGATTCCAACCACATGTTCAGCAAAACCTAAGGATGAGCAGAAGGAGAACCCAGGATAGAGGTGGAAGGAAGGGTATCAGGCCTGAGACCTGTGGGCAGCTGGATGGGACTTCCCTTAAGCCAAGAGGACACAAATGCCTATGAGGAGCCCAGAGTCTAAGAGAGCCTAAAAATGTATCTCCCTTATCCGCCTCCCCTTGCCCCAAGCTCTGTGCCCCGTAGTCTGAATAGCCTACAAACCAGTAACAACAGCTAAAATCTCTTAGGTACTTATTATGGAACAGGCAAGTTTTAAACACTTTACATGTTTTGACTATTTCACTTTGCAATGACCTTAAAAGAGTCTTATCCCCATTTTACAGGTAAGGAAACTGAGTTGGAAAGAACTTAAAAGAATTGGGCTAAATTACACAGTGAAAAAGAGGAGCTTAAAATCCAGTCCATTTGGCCTTAAAGCATGAATTCTTAATCACAAAGTTATAAATATCGTATATGATGTCACTTCCTCCCTGCAGTGCTGAGGTACTGAAAATTCTTAATGACCAGACCCAGTAAGACTAACCCTCCAATCTGAACTCATGTCTCCCTCTTCTGACATCTCATAGAACTAGATTCCTAATCCTTTCTTGTAGCCCTTTGCACATAGGACTGTGGCCATTATACATTAATATCTGTCAATTTTTCAGTTACTAGAAAGTATCCATAAGGATTGCTCCCTAGAAAACAATTAGAAAGAGAAAAATAGAAGTTCCCAGGAGTTCCCTTCATGACGCAGTGGTCAACAAATCCGACTAGGAACCATGAGGTTGTGGGTTCGATCCCTGGCCTTGCTCAGTGGGTTAAGGATCTGGTGTTGCCGTGAGCTATGATGTAGGTCACACACTCGGCTTGGCGGCTTGGATCCCGTGTTGCTGTGGCTCTGGTGTAGGCCAGCAGCAGCAGCTCCGATTTGACGCCTAGCCTGGGAACCTCCATATACCGCAGGTGCGGCCCCAGAAAAGGCAAAAAGACAAAAAAAAAAAAAAAGAAGAATTTCCCATCGTGGCTCAAGGGAAACAAATCCAACTAGTATGCATGAAGATGCAGGTTCAGTTCCTGGCCTCACTCAGTGGGTCGGGAATCTGGTGCTGCTATGAGCTGTGGTATAGGTTGCAAACGTGGCTCAGATCCCCAGTTGCTGTGGGTGTGGCATAGGCTGGCAGCTGTAGCTCTGTATTGACCCCTAGCCTGGAACTTCCATATGCCGCAGGTGTGGCCCTAAAAATTAAAAAAAGAAGAAAGAGAAAAATAAAATAATACTACCAAGGCATATCCCAGCACATCCCTCTCTAAGGACCAAGATGGAAATTAATGACCATGGGGTTGTGAAATCAAGCTGCTTGTCATTGCCTACACTAGAGCACCCCAGGGCACCCATGAGAAAGTGGAAATTCCTGTGGCCATTTTTTGGAAGGAAAGCTATGTGGCATGGCCCAGTAGATGAAGGAAATAAAAAAGTCTTGTCTGGGTGGGTTGAAAAGGGTTAGAGGAGCTCCCATCATGGCTCAGTGGTTAACGAATCTGACTAGGAACCATGAGGTTTTGGGTTTGATCCCTGGCCTTGCTCAGTGGGTTAAAGATCCGGTGTTGCCGTGAGCTGTGGTGTAGGTTGCAGACATGGCTCGGGTCCTGCGTTGCTGTGGCTCTGGCGTAGGCTGGCGGCTACGGTTCTGATTGGACCCCTAGCCTGGGAACTTCCATATGCCGAGGGAGCTGCCCCAAGCAATGGCAAAAAAAATACCAAAAAAAAGGGTTAAAGAATTTGGAGGATGAATAGAGAAAATGGAGATAGTTATACAAACAGATCTGTTAAAATGGAGACACTGAGAGGAAAGTGATAGAGAAAAGGGGGTTTTTAGATGTCTCCATGCATTACAAATGCACTCACTTCTAACCATACCTTCATTCCAGCATTTTCTCAAGGGATTAAGTAAATAATTAAAGGACTTGTAATTACTACTTGGTTAATACAATATGTTTCTCTGATCTGACACTCCTAGGAGTAAAACACATGCGAGTCCTACTCCTATTTCCATGGCCTGAACTGGCTCTGCCCATGACCAAACCAAAAGCAGAGACTGTGCTGTACATTTTTGTAACTTTGTCTCTTGTAGTCTTAGCACTGTATATGAGAACAGGCCACTGTACAAGCATCACCTAAAGATCTCAAGAGGAAGACTGAATAGAGAAATAATTACTAAACCTACAAAAAGGACATATACTGTCACCATCAATTATTCAGTCTTTACAGAGTTCCCACTGTAATCAGGGTCTTGAAAAGGCAGGACATCTTCATGTATAAGACATGGTTCCTGACTCCAGAGAACTTGGGATCTGGAAACAGAATATGCTTTCACCCCACAGCATACACTTAAAAGTTGATGTAAATAATCATCTAAGGAATGCTGCATTTTGTATATTTGATAAAGAACTTACATCCAGGGAGTTCCCGTCGTGGTGCAGTGGTTAACGAATCCAACTAGGAACCAGAGCATGCGGGTTCGATCCCTGGCCTTGCTCAGTGGGTTAAGGATCCGGCGTTGCCGTGACCTGTGGTGTAGCTCAAAGACGTGGCTCAGATCCTCTGTTGCTGTGGCTATGGCGTAGGCCAGCGGCTACAGCTCCGATTTGACCCCTAGCCTGGAAACCTCCATATGCCACAGGAAGCAGCTCTAGAAAAGGCAAAAAGACAAAAAAAAAAAAGACTCATAACCAGAACACAGCCATGCCTAGGAGATAGCAGGTTCCAGACCACCACAATAAAGCAAATACTGCAATAAACACAAATATTTTGGTTTCTCAGTGCATATAAAAATTAGGTTTTGGAGTTCCCGTCATGGCACAGTGGTTAACGAATCCAACTAGGAACCATGAGGTTGTGGGTTCGATCCCTGCCCTTGTTCAGTGGGTTAACGATCCGGCGTTGCCATGAGCTGTGGTGTAGGTTGCTGACGAGGCTCGGATCCCGCGTTGCTGTGGCTCTGGCATAGGCCGGAGGCTACAGCTCCGATTCAACCCCTAGCCTGGGAACCTCCATGTGCCGTGGGAGCGGCCTTAGAAATAGCAAAAAGACAAAAAAAAAAAAATTAGGTTTACACCATACTGCAGTCTATTGGACGTACAGTAGCATCATGTCTTAAAAAATAATGTATTTGCATTATTTAAAAATACTTTATTCCTAAAACAAGGTAACCATCATCTGTGCCTTCAGCCATTTTGCTGGTAGAGGGTCTTGCCTCTATTTTGGTGGATGCTGACTGATCAAGGTGGTAGTTGCTGAAGGCTTGGGTGGCTGTGGCAATTTCTTAAAATAAGACAAAAATGAAGTTTGCCACCTTGATTGACTTTTCCTTTAGCAAACAATTTCCCTGTAGCAGGCAATACTGTTTAATGACAGTTTAACCAATGTAGACCTCCTTCCAAAATTGGAGTCAACCCTCTCAAACCCTGCTGCTGCTTTAACAACTAAGTTTATATAATATTCTGAAAGCTTTATTGTCATTTTAACAATTTATTAAGTTCATCATCTTATATGGGCACAGTTTGTGGTGTTCCAAAACAGTTACAATAGTGACATCAAAGATCACTAATCTTGCAGACTCTTGCCTTTGGAATGAACTAGCAGTGAGATCCTGCTGTGTAGCACTGGGAACTATGTCTAGTCACTTATGATGGAGCATGAGAATGTGAGAAAAAAGAATGTATACATGTTATGTGTACTGGGTCATCATGCTGTACAGTAAAAAATTGACAGAACACTGTAAACTAGCTATAATGGAAAAAAACAAAAATCATGCAAACTAAAGATCACTGATCACAGATTATCATAACAAATATAATAATAATGGAAAGTTTTGAAATGTTAAGAGAATTACCAAAATGTGACAAAGAGACAAAAAGTAAGCAAGTGCTATTGGAAAAAATAATAATAAGGTGTTCATAGGTTTGCTAGACATAAGGTTGCCACAACCTTCAATTTGTATAAAATTCTTTTTTTGTTTGTTTGTTTTTTAGGGCTGCACCCAAGGCATACAGAGTTTTCCAGGCTGGGAGTCTAATTGGAGCTACAGCTGCCAGCCTATGCCACAGCCACAGCAACGCAGGATCTGAGCCGCGTCTGCAAACTACACCACAGCCCATAGCAATGCCAGATCCTTAACCCACTGAGCGATGCCAGGGATCGAACCCACCACCTCATGGTTCCTCGTCAGATTCATGTCGGCTGTGCCACAGTGAGAAATCCAAAACTCGTTCCATATGCCCCAGTTGCAGCCATAAAAAGAAAAAAAAAATGCCTATAGCCTGAAATACACAGGATAGCCCATTCTCAAGGCTCTGACCTTTAAAGGCGTAACACTTTTTAATTCACATAGAGATAAAAAGTTGCAGAACAAAGAATAGCATTTGTCGGAGTTCCCGTCGTGGCGCAGTGGTTAAGGAATCCGACTAGGAACCATGAGGTTGCGGGTTCGGTCCCTGCCCTTGCTCAGTGGGTTAACGATCCGGCGTTGCCATGAGCTGTGGTGTAGGTTGCAGACGCGGCTCGATCCCGCGTTGCTGTGGCTCTGCCGTAGGCCGGTGGCTACAGCTCCGATTCGACCCCTAGCCTGGGAACCTCCATATGCTGCGGGAGCGGCCCAAGAAATAGCAACAACAACAACAAAGACAAAAAGACAAAAAAAAAAAGAATAGCATTTGTCTTGTTGGAGGTTCAAGGAACATTGTGACCTGACCTATGGGGACAGCTGAAAGAACAAAGAATTTCAACACCAGGAAATTTGCAACAACAAACCACAGAATCACTCCTTTTAGTATAAAAAAAGCCTGAATTCTAACTCGGGTAAGCTAGTTCTTCGGGACCACCATCTTCTTGGTCTGCTGGCTTTCTGAATAAAATTGTTATTCTTCGCCCCTATATCTCAAAATTTATTGGCCTGTCAATGTTGAGAAGTATAAGCTTGCACTTGGTAACATCAGCATCCCTGCCCCGGTCATGACAAACAAAAATGTTTTTAGACATTTCCAAATGTCCACTGTGGAGGGGCGGAGGCGGCAAAATTGCCCCTAGTTGAGAATCACTGCTTTAGGTATTGGAATAGAGGGGGGTGAGAAAAAAAGATAAGGTCCTGTCATGAGACATGCTTTTACAATCTTGTCTTAGCCTCTTTGCTTCTATTTTCTATGCTGAAAACTCCATCTTTTCCTGCTTTACTTTACCCCATCTTCCTGCTTCAAAAACAGTCACAGTGCTGGTAAATGACTTAGGCTTAAGAACAAAGACCTAAAGGCATAAGTTATTCATAGGGTCAGCTGAATGAGGACATAATGCATTGGTCTAGACACACCGGACCTGTGCAGATAGGCACGCCGTTTGCACAGGCACGATATGTCCTCTAAAGAATAAGAGGAAGATGAACCTCATGGCCCCAAAGGGTTTGTGAGGGGTTGTTAGCAGGATATGCATCAGCAAGGAGAACCGAGGTGCAAACCTAGGCACACTGGGTTGCTGCAAATAGGCACGCTGCCTGCAGAAGCACAATGGTGATTCTCCAGATGCTATGCATAGATAGCTGATGCCAAGCTTCCTCAATGCTAATGATTGTTAAATGCCTAAAGGTCAGAATAAAAGCTTAATCAGCAACCAGCTATGTGACTTTTAAAATAACTTAAAAAAAAACCTATATCCTGCACCTACAACTCCCTCCTCACTTGGCATAATCCCCAAGAGCACAATAAAAGCAGTGTGGTTTCTTGAGGCAGCACTCTTGGTCCCTGAGACCTTGAGTCCCCCAGTTCCCACCTTTAATTAAGATAAATGTCTCTGTGTCTTGTTTTATGTTAACTTTTTCCTTAAGTTTCACAGCACCCACTCTTCAGCCCCAACCTGCTGAGCTGGTCTTGGTAAGGTCCCTGCCTTTATTTTGCTTTATTTTTTTAAATTTTTAATTAAAGTATAGTTGATTTACAATGTTCCCCTCAATTTTGGCTATACAGCAAAGTGACCCAGCCACCCATATGGTCCCTGCCTTTATGACACTTACATTCCAGTTGGGGAGCACACCACAAATAAGTGAAAACTAAAATAAGATTCTTTCGGAGAGGCAGAGGTGCCATGAAAAAAAGGGGATTTTGATTGTTTATTTTGCTTTTAGGGGCCCCAACTATGACATCTGGATGTTCCCAGGCTAGGGGTCATATCAGCCTATGCCACAGCCACAGCAATTAGGGATCTGAGCCTCATCTGTGATCTACACCACAGCTCATGGCAACACCGGATCCTTAACCTACTAAGAGAGGCCAGGGTTTGAACCCACATCCTCACAGATACTAGCTGGGTTCATAACCCAGTGAGCCACAACGGGAATTCCCAAAAAAGTTTTAAAAGGTTGATAGGGAGTTCCCACTGTGGCACAGTGGATCTGGATCTTGCGTTACCTCAGCTGCGGCGTAGGTCACAGATGTGGCTCAGATTAGATCCCTGCCCCAGGAACTTCCAAATGCCTTGGGCATGGCCAAAAAAAAGGTAATATAACAGAGTGGTAAATTCATGTCCAGGGACGGCCTCTCTAAGGAGATGACATTTGTGCTAATGGAAGATATGAAAGATCCAGCCGGGGGAAAGAGCTACCAAAAAAAACCTTTCCAGGTAGAGGGAACAGCAATTTCAAAGGTCCTCTGGGGACAGGAATCAAGCAGATGGTGCAGACCTTAGGCAGAATATTATAGATAGAAGAACTAAGAGAGGAGTTCCCATTGTGGCGCAGTGGAAACGAATCCAACTAGGAACCATGAGGTTGCAGGTTTGATCCCTGGCCTTGCTCAGTGAGGTAAGGATCCGGCGTTGCCGTGACCTGTGGTGTAGGTTGCAGATGCGGCTCGGATCTGACGTTGCTGTGGCTGTGGCGTAGGCTGGCAGATACAGCTCTGATCCGACCCCTAGCCTGGGAACTTCCACATGCCTCGGGTGCAGCCTTCAAAAGACAGTAAGACAAAAAAAAAGAAGAACAAAGAGAGATGGTCTTAATGGTTGGCAGCATTTGGAAAGAAATACATATATCTCAAAAGTCGTCATTTCCAAGACAGATAAAGACTATTCCACAGGAGGCAACTCCAAGAGCATTAAGAAAAATCCAAGTCTAAGGGCTTTAGGATGGGTGCCAGAAGTGCTTACAAAAACCAAACCAAAATCTATAGAGCAGAATCAGGATTATTTTTTTTTTTGTCTTTTGTCTTTGTTGTTGTTGTTGTTGCTATTTCTTGGGCCGCTCCCGCGGCATATGGAGGTTCCCAGGCTAGGGGTCGAATCGGAGCTGTAGCCACCGGCCTACGCCAGAGCCACAGCAACGCGGGATCCGAGCCACGTCTGCAACCTACACCACAGCTCATGGCAACGCCGGATCGTTAACCCACTGAGCAAAGGCAGGGACTGAACCCACAACCTCATGGTTCCTAGTCGGATTTGTTAACCACTGCGCCACGACGGGAACTCCAGGATTTTTTTTTTTATTTTTTTTTTTATGGCCACACCTGCAGCATACGGAGGTTCCCAGGCTAGGGCTTGAATCGGAGCTATAGCCCCACCAGCCTACACCACAGACACAGCATTAGATCCAAGCATTTCTGCAACTTACCCCACAGCTCACAGCAATGCTGGATATTTAACCCACTGAGCGATGCCAGGGATCGAAACTGCGTCCTCGTGGATACCAGACAGATTCTCTTCTGCCGAGCCACGATGGGGACTCCAGGCAGGTCAGGATTTTAAATAAGGAATGAAAGCCAAATCATGAGAAGAGAACAGGACCAAAACAGAAGCATTTAAGGATAATATGGGAGCTATGAACGGCCGAGGATTGCCGGTACACGCACAGGTGCATCTTACTGGCTCAAAGTCAGGGACAAAGTTCAGCTAAAATACCAATAAAGCTTTCCAGGTTACTCAGAGTTGGCATCTGCTATAAATGGTTATTGGTCACATCATATCTGTAAGTATATATTTGTAATATCATTCATATTTTAAAGAATGGGAGTATTAGGGGCACTGGATAAAGACATAAAAGAAAAGTTATAATCCCTGTTTTACTGTTCATACAGAGCATATGGTTGAGAAAGATAAACCCCAAACAGCCAACTGTGGCACAGAGGCTTAAGGATCTGGCATTGCTGCAGCTACGGCATAGGTTGCAGCCGTGGCTTGGATTGGACCCCTAGCTGGGGAACTTCTATACACTGGAGGAACGGCCAAAAAAAGAAGAAGAAAGAGGGAATTCCCGTCGTGGCACAGCAGAAACGAATCCGACTAGGAACCATGAGGTTGTGGGTTCGATCCCTGGCCTTGCTCAGTGGGTTAAGGATCTGGCGTTGCCATGAGCTGGTATAGGTTGCAGATGCAGCTCGGATCTGGTGTTGCTGTGGCTGTGTCGTAGGCTGGTGGCTGTAGCTCCAATTAGACCCCTAGCCTGGGAACCTCCATATGCCACAAGCACGGCCCTAAAAAGACAAAAAGACAAAAAATATATATATATATGTATATAATTTTCATCTTTAGTAAAATTGAGAGATGGAACAAATATTAAAGGATGCCTAAAATATAAATGTAGAGTGTCATGAATAATTATAAAGTAAACTCCTGTATAACTATAACCAGGTCAAAACATAGATCCTTCATTCTGCTTCCCCACCATGACAAATTGCGTACAGAGCACATAGGAAATGATTAAGTTATTGACTAGACTATTAAATACTTAAGGAATCAAGAGTGTGATCTATAGTCCTGATGCGACACTGCCTTTGTGGTCATTTTTTAAATTATACTATTATATTTTCTTTTATTTTCTTGTAGCTTGTATTAGTTTATACACTTAAGAAGGTTTGTTTCCAAGTGAAAAGGAGCTAGGAAAGAAGCTACCAAAGGAAGAACACTAAGTATTATTTTGGTTTGTTGGTTTTGTTTTTGTGAGATAATAGAATATATATATATATATATTTGTATTTATATATTTATGTATTAGCTTCTCCCTCCAGTTCCTGTAACAGAGTTCTAAAACCCTAAATTTCCCAGTGATAAAAGCATCCATCTCTTATTTCAGTATTTAGTCTTTGACCCTCATTCCTGGCACAGAGCTTCTAAAACCCTTGTAAACTCCTAAGTAATAAGAGCACCAGGAGTATCTTTTAGTCTATAAAGATGACTTCAGGTGGAGTTCCCATCGTGACTCAGCGGAAACAAATCTGACTAGCATCTGTGAGGATGCAGGTTTGATCCCTGGCCTCTCTCAGTGGGTTAAGGATCCGGTGTTGCCGTGAGCTATGGTGTAGTTCACAGACATGGCTCGGATCCCACGTTGCCATTGCGTAAGCCCGGCAGCTGTAGCTCTGATTCAACCCCTAGCCTGGGAACCTCCATATGCCACGGGTGCAGCCATAAAAAGACCAAAAAAAAAAAAAAATTTGACCCTAGGTGGACTCCTGTGTCAGGGGCTGGTCACACAAAAGACTAAGCCATGATTAAAAGCTTGGAATTTCCAGCCCCACCTCCCATCATTCAGAAAACGGAGAGAGGCTGGAAATGGAGTTAATAGTTAATAACTGATCACACCTATGTGAAGAACCCCCCATAAAATTCCAACAGCACCAGTTAGGGGAGCTTCTGGGTAGATGAATCCCAGCTCCAAGGGAACAGAAGCTCCCTTCCAGACCTCACCCCATGTCTCTCTTCATTTGGCTGTTCGTCTGTATCCTTTACCATATCCTTTAATAAACTGGTAAATCTAAGTGTTCCCTGAGTTCTGTGAGCCACTCTAGCAAATTAATTGAAAGGGAGGAGAGGGTCACTGGAATCTCTGACCTTCAACCTAGTCTTGAGAGCAGCGTCTGAAGTGGCAGGGCAGGCAATCTTGTGGGAATAGACCCTTAACCTGTGGAATCTAACTCTGTCTCCAAGCAGGTGGTATCAGAATTGAGTCGAATCATAAGACACCCAGCTGGTGTCACAGAAAATTGCTTGGTGTGAGGGGAAAAAAAACAAAAACAAAAAACAAAAAAAACACACATTTGGTGACCAAAGATGTCAAAAATGCAGTGTTTTGTGTGGGAAGTAAAAGAGACATACAGGAGGAAAGACACTGGGGTGGGGGGGTGGGGAAACTGGGCAGTACACCAATACAGTTTTTTAAATGGGAGGATAATAAACTCAGTGGAAAGCCAGCAGAAAAGGAGCAGATGAAGAAAGATCAGAGATATCGTCGTGGACCAGGCAGGTCCAGGATGATCTCCCAGATGAAGCAGGGATGTCGAGAGCATACACAGAAGGATGACCAAGGAAAGGCAGAAGAGCTCCTTAACATGGAGCAGGGGTGAATGTGGTCCTTTATGGGAGCAGATGAGGTTAGCTGGCTTCAAGAAATTGTTGGTACACTTAGGAGAATCCCTAATGGGGGTCTCTGTGTCTTTGGAGGAGGAAAGTATAGGCTGATAGAAGCTGTAATGATGGAACAGAATCTTGAAGAGATGGTAAAGGTTTGGAATCACCCCCTTGGGAGAATGGAAGAAGTTGTGGATCAGACACAAGGATTCCCAGGACACTGCTTCCCAGCTGAAACTGAAGACTCTCGATCTGTAGTTTCTCTTTGTTATAGAGTTTTCTTCAGCAGCCCTCCACAGCCCAGTGTGGGGAAAAGGAAGATATTCAGAGTAAGGCAGAGATGGGGGTGGGGGGTGAGGCTGGAGGTGGGGGGTAGGGGTGGGGCTACCGCAGAAAGATGACTGGGCCAAGTAATATGTACTGTGTGCAGTGGCTGATCCAGAAAGACTTCCGTCCCTGTCCCAGAGGGCACATATGCCAAATGGAGAGACAGGAAATCCCAACATGAAAGATGATTTCAACACAAGTTCTCACATATTAGTGAGAGGCAGAGGAGGCCCCCAGCAAGTGGTGAGTTATTCAGAGGGTGAGAGGCCGCAGCAGATTCCGGTGGCCAGAGGAGGCCGCAGGGCTGCTGCCACTGCTGTTGCTACTGCTCGGCAGCTTTGGGGCCCCTTTCCTGTGGTTAAGAAAGGATGGGGTGAAACAGTAACTCTGCAGAGGGAGGTTAGAGGTCAAGTGATCTCAGGAAGAAGCACCAACACAGAGGACGTCCAAGGAGACCGTCAGACCCAACCATGAGTCCTGCTCAGCCCAGAGCCTGAGTGCCAGAGCTGCAGCCTCCAAAGTCATGCAGTGTCCAGAGTCTGCTCAGCTCCCTTTGACTGAGAGCACACACTGCTGGTCAGAGGAAGGGTGAGGTGGGAGGAAGGATGAAGCCAGAGCACCAAGGAGAGGGGGCAGAGGAGAGGAAAGTAAGTATAACTTTCAAAAAAATGTAACTTCCTCTAGCCAACAAAAGGAGTTGTTTTCTCAACTCAGGGTTATGCCACCAAACTTTGGATGAAGGCAACAGTGAGGTACTGAGAGGATAAAACTCAGGGAGATCCCAAAAGTGCTGGGGCAGAGGCAGACCTAGTCAAGGCAAAATCACAAAGTAGATAAAATACCCTCTAGGATCCACGTCCCACTTCATCACCTCTCTTCTTCTTGACTATCCAGACACTTGGAGGCTTCCTACTGACCTTACTGACTCCTCTTCTCAGACAATACAACTTCCTTACCTCTGTCAAACTTAACTAGCCTACATCCCACTCTTTGTATCAGGTAACTGAATCATCCCGTTTATAACACTGTCTTCCTCCAAGATAACAAGTGCCTTTGCTTTTCATGTTTCCCCGTCCAAACCTATGTTTTCCCTACTTCTGTTTAGGCTGTTCCCTCTGCTTAGCTTGCCCTTCTACCTTATCCCTCTCTCCTGAACTGTTATTTATTATTCAAGGCCACTTCCCCAGTACTCCTACTTAGAAGGAATCTCCATCTTCTTAGCACCCTTTGTGCCTGTCACTTTGCATTGTCTGTCCTCCTTGAGGATCTTGTACAGACCTATTTTCCTCTAACTGTTTGAAAGATTCTTTTTTTTTTTTTTTGGCTTTTTGCCATTTCTTGGGCCGCTCCCGCCGCATATGGAGGTTCCCAGGCTAGGGGTCCAATCGGAGCTGTAGCCGCTGGCCTACACCAGAGCCACAGCAACGTGGGATCCGAGCCTCGTCTGCAACCTACACCACAGCTCACGGCAACGCCGGATCATCAACCCACTGAGCAAGGGCAGGGATCGAACCCACAACCTCATGGTTCCTAGTCGGATTCGTTAACCACTGCGCCACGACGGGAACTCCTGAAAAGATTCTTAAGGATGGAGTCAATGTCTGTGTCATCTTTGTTTCCTCCACAAAACCTTGCATAGTGCCTGGAACATTGTCAAGTTTTAACAAAGTGTCCAATTGACTAATTCATTAATTGAATTCAGCACCCAGAAAGGACTCTCATGTAGGGATTTCATGCAGAATACAAAGGAAGCCACAGAGATGTGGTTCCCTTGGTTTTGACTTTCACCTTACATGCTCAACACCCCTATGCTTTCATTTCCTATTGCAGGCCCTCAGAACACAAAGCCAGTGGCCCTGAAGCCACTTGGAACTCTCACGCACTACTTGGTTCAACCACATGGGAAAATAGTTTGGCAACATCTGCTAGAGGTATAATACATACCCAGTAAGTCTACTCCAGAGATAAACACCCAACAGACATGCCTGAACAAAATGGCTCTTAGCAGCGTTGCTGTAATAGGAAAAAAACCTTGGAAACAACCCAAATTTTTATCAATAGTAGAATAGATGAATAAACTACTCCATTGTCATACAACGAAATCATATACTGCCATGAAAATGACCAGCTACCAGAGATGAGAGATAAATCTCATCAGATGTTGAGCAGAAGAAGCCAAATACAAGGGTACATGCGGGATCCAAGCCGCGTCTGCTACCTACACCACAGCTCATGGCAATGCCAGATCCTTAACCCACTGAGCAAGGCCAGGGATTGAATCCAAGTCTTTGCTAGTCAGGACTGGATGCTAGTCAGGTTTGCTAACCACTGAGCAATGACAGGAACTCCAAGGGTACATGTCCTATTATTTCATTTATATACAGGCAAAATTAACCTATGATGTTAGAAATTAGAAGGGTAAGGGAACCCTCCTGCACTGTTGGTGGGAATGTAAACTGGTACAGCCACTATGGAGAACAGTGTGGAGATACCTTAGAAATCTATACATAGAACTTCCATATGACCCCGCAGTCCCACTCTTGGGCATCTATCTGGACAAAACTCTACTTAAAAGAGACACATGCACCCGCATGTTCATTGCAGCACTCTTCACAATAGCCAGGACATGGAAACAACCCAAATGTTCATCGACAGAGGATTGGATTCGGAAGATGTGGTATATATACACAATGGAATACTACTCAGCCATAAAAAAGAATGACATAATACCATTTGCAGCAACATGGATGGAACTAGAGACTCTCATACTGAGTGAAATGAGCCAGAAAGACAAAGACAAATACCATATGATATCACTTATAACTGGAATCTAATATCCAGCACAAATGAACATCTCCTCAGAAAAGAAAATCATGGACTTGGAGAAGAGACTTGTGGCTGCCTGATGGGAGGGGGAGGGAGTGGGAGGGATCGGGAGCTTGAGCTTATCAGACACAACTTAGAATAGATTTACAAGGAGATCTTGCTGAATAGCATTGAGAACTCTGTCTAGATACTCATGTTGCAACAGAAGAAAGGCTGGGGGAAAAATGTAATTGTAATGTATACATGTAAGGATAACCTGACCCCCTTGCTGTACAGTGGGAAAATTAAAAAAATTATTTAAAAAATTTAAAAAAATAAATAAAATAAATAAATAATAAAAGCATGTTTTCTACCACTAAAAAAAAAAAGAAAGAAAAAGAAATTAGAAGGGTGATTACATTTATGGAGGAGAGAGGAGGTAACGAAAGGTAACAAAAGGATAGATACAAGGGTGTATTCAGTTAATAATTCACTGAAATGTAAGTATATGATTTTCTTTTCTTTTTTTTTTTTTATCTTTTGTCTTTTTAGGGCCAAACTCGCAGCATATGGAGTTTCCCAGCAGTGCCAGATCTGAGCTTCATCTGCTACCTACACCACAGGTCACAGCAACACCTGATCCTTAACCGACTGAAAGAGGCCAGGGATCAAACCTGTGTCCTCATGGACACTAGTCAGATTCCTTTCCGCTGAGCCACAACGGGAACTCCCACGTTTGTGATTTTCTGCACTCTTGTATACACATGTCACACCTTAATGAAAAAGGTTTGTTCACAGAGACAATGGTCTGGCTACCTCTGGAGGGATTCCCATGGAACTTGTTCCCCCCAGGGGTGTCGTGACCCCAGTTCTCTGATTCCTGATCTCTTTCCTGTGGCCAGCTACTTCACTATTGACACTTTATTTGAGAAGAAGTACAACGAGGAAAATATGGGTAAAAATGAGTTCTGCCTCCTTAGAACTTGCCTGGATTCCAGCCAGACTGGTTGTGATCAGAGACCCCTTTCTGAAAAGTGAAAGTTTCAATACAACCTATATGAATAGCAGGCAGCCTTCAGAGTTCATCTGTGAGGTACTGCCCCGTCCCTTTTTTTTCCCCCAGTACATCTCCCTCCAGATCTTGCATCCCCTGGGGATTCACAGGCTCCTTTGCGACATTTGGAGTTTCCTCAGAATGCATAACAAAAACCTGAATTGAGGGACCAAAATGAACTCTAGGACCCAGACCCACTCTTTTTTTTTTTTTTTTTTGCTTTTTAGGGTTGCATCTGAGGCATATGGAGGTTCCCAGGCTAGGGCTCAAATAGGAGCTACAGCTGACAGCCTACACCACAGCCATAGCAATGCCAGATCCGAGCAGCATCTAAGAACTACACCACAGCTCACAGAAATTTGGAATCCTCAACCCACTGAGCAAGGCCAGGGATCGAACCTGCAACCTGATGGTTACTGATTGGATTGGTTTCCACTTCACCACAATGGTAACTTCAACCGAGGCCCACACTTATGGGCAACGATTTCAAGGTCCCTGGTCTCTGACATACTTGACCCCTAAATCACTCCAATCTTCCCCTAAGATGCCTGAAAATAATCCATTTACTCACTCAGTTAGCATGTTTTGAGCACGTACTGCGTTGGGCACTTTGTTATGCATTAATCATGGCTGTAATTGTACATCAATTCATGTAATTGGTGTAGGCTCCATGAACAAAGAGGCTGTGCAATTATTCACTACATAATCCTCAGTACTTAGTCCAGTGTCTGGTACAGAGCTGCTCAAAACATATCCAAGGAAGGGATGGAAATAGAGAGGTGGATGCTATTGTGAAAACAAACCATTTTGCAATACAAGGTAATCCTGTGATTAAATGTCTTGAATACATGTTCCTTTAAGCTAAAACTATTGAAGTCTCCTTAAGATTCTGGTTATGACAAACCCTCAGAAAAGGGTCACACATTAAAATTTTATCTTCTTATCTCAAGATTCTCTAACCCATCTTCTATTCAATTAAGTCAACAAAAGATTACTGAAGAGTTTCCCCTTTTCCCTCTGACTACGAAAATAAGTGAAGTATTTGTGCTGGCTCCAAGGAGCTGAATAACATGAATTTTTGTTTTGGAGGACTTGTTTAACTCAACATTTCCCTAAGCACCTAATATATCTCATCTAATCCTCACACATCCCCTATGAGGCAGGCTCCACAGTTAACTTCATTTTATGGATGAAAAATTGTGAAACAAAAGCTTAGTTTACTTTCTCAAGGTGACAGAGGTCGTTAGTACATGCTTTAAAATTTAAAACATCTTTTCCCAATGAAACTTTCCAGTAGACAGATAAACTCACTTTATTCCATGGATTATTTAAAGTATTCAATCATTCCTTCATGCCATGCATATGTATTGATGGTTTACTTTTGCCAGAAACTGTTTAGGATGCTAAAGATACAGGAGTTCCCATCATGGCACAGCAGAAATGAATCTGACTAGGAACCATGAGGTTGCTCTATAACCCACTCAGTGGGTTACAGATCCGGCATTGCTGTGAGCTGTGGTTTGTGTCGCAAACGCTGTTCGGATCTGGCATTGCTGTGCCTCTGGCGTAGGCTGGCGGCTACAGCTCTGGTTAGACCTCTAGCCTGGGACTCCATATGCCACAGGTGTGGCCCTAAAAAGGCAAAAAAAAAAAAAGACAAAAAAAAGATGCTAAAGATACAGCAGTGAGCAACACAAACTAAAGCCCTGGCCTCAGGGATCTTGTGTTCTAATGAGATAAAGAGGAGCCTGGGAGATAGAAAATAAGACAAGCAAACATAGACTATGTAAAATGGAGATGAGCACTGCAGAGAAAAATAAGTGAAGAGGGAGCTAAGGAGTCGCAGGATGGAGGGGTTGACCTTTTTATTCGGAAAGACATCCCTGCAGAAGTGGTAGTCCAGCGAAATAAGGAAACAAGCCACATGGCAAAGAAGGAAGAAGCAGCCAGCATTCCAGGTGGAGAAAACAGTGCCAAGCCCTCGAGCGGAGCGTGCGTGCGAACCAGCAGGCCAACACAGCAGAAATGCAGTGAGAAGAGCAGAGGAGCAGGGTGGTGGTCAGGGTGGCCGGCTCATGTGGGCCGTTGTAAAATGTACAGCTTTTGGGTGTTCCCACTGTAGCTCAGTGGTGACAAACCCAACTAGCATCCTTCAAGCTGCAGGTTCAATCCCTGGCCTCGTTCAGTGGCTTAAAGGATCTGGTGTTGCTGTGAGCTGGCTGTAGGTCGCAGATGTGGCTCAGATCTGATGTTGCTGTGGCTGTGGTGTAGGCCAGTGGCTGTGGTGTAGGACAGCGGCTACAGCTCCAATTTCAACACCTAACATGGGAATTTCCATATGCCACAGGCGTAGCCCTAAAAATAAATAAATAATTTTAAAAAGACCCCCCAAAAAAGTATGACTTTTACTCTACATGACGTGAGAAGCCTTTGGAAGATTTTGCAAAGCTTAAGAGTGACATGAACTTCTTATGCATATATGATGCATATTAAATTCTTCAATGGACCAAGTCAGAAAAAATGTTTCACTGTCATCATGTCCCCTGGTGGCACTGAAAAAGACAGGGCATCACTTCTGTGGTATTCCTGCCAAAAGTGCATGACTTGAGCCGTACAACAGAAACATCAGACAAACCCGGGTGGAGGAGCCCTCTAGAAAACAACTGACTTGTACTCCAAAAATGTCAGTGTCATGAAAGATGAAGAAAGGTTGAGGGATAATTGTAGATTAAAGACATAACGATTGGGAGTTCCCGTCGTGGCTCAGTGGTTAACGAATCCGACTAGGAACCATGAGGTTTCGGGTTCGATCCCTGGCCTTGCTCAGTGGGTTAAGGATCTGGTATTGCCATGACCTGTGGTGTAGGATGCAGACACAGCTTGGATCCTGAATTGCTGTGCCTGTAGCGTAGGCTGGTGGCTACAGCTGCGATTAGACCCATAGCCTGGTAACATCCACATGCCAAGGGAGCAGCCCTAGAAAAGGCAAAAAGACGACAAAAAAAAAAGACATAACAGAATGTAACACATGATCCTGATTGGATTTTGGATGGGAAAAAAGATATCATGTAGCTCATTTGGGAGACAGTTGGTAATATTTAAATATGGGCTGTATATTTGATTGTATCGATGTTCAATTTACTAAAATTTGGTCATTGTGCTGATATGATATAATATGGGAATATCCTTGTTCTTGGAAGATGTGTGCTAAAATAATTAAGAGTAAAGGAGCCTAATGTCTATAACTTACTCTCAAAATTTTTATTTCACAAAAAGAAATTGTATGTTTATATGCATCTATATATATTTGGAAAGAAAGAGAAATAAAGCAACTGTGATAAAATGTTACCAACCGGTGAATCCAGGTGAAGGAAATACAAGAATTCTTTGTTCTATTCTTGCAACTTCCCTGGAACTTCTAAATTTTTTAAAACTAAAAAGTTTAAAAATGGAAAGAAATAAAGAGGAGTTTTGGTCAGCTTACACTTGGCCAGCCCCACAGACACAGGGCACAGCAAGAAGAAAGAGAAGGTTCCCTAAGACCGAAGTCCATCATCCCTGTGCACAAAGAAGGACTGGCCCAGCGCCCCCTGCAGTGGTTCTGGCATAGCCACACCCAGACAGGACCACCACCCTGGGAGCGAGGATGGAAGGAGCATTATTCTCCTGCCACACAGGCTCATGATCTCAGAGTTAGCCTCAACCTTCCATCACTCCCACCCCCAGAACCAGGCATCAAATCCCACGGGTCCAACCACTTAGCCCAGGTTCCAACCTATAGTTCTCATGCCTAGGATTCTGGGTCTCTGGGTCCCCCCAGCCCACACCCATGAGCCCCAGGCTTCAGACTTCTCTCTCTGCTTTCTATTCCTCATCATACCCTGACCTGCTCCACCTGTACTCGTGACAAGCGCCATAACCTAGAATGTGTCTTCTTGAAGGACACAAGTGTTTGGGGGCTCCATGACTGAACCGAGTCCCCAGGGATGGATTCTAACATGCCCTGGGCAAACGTGACCTTGTGCCTCAGTTTCCTCTCTTTGCTCCCAAATGTGCCCTCCTCTCTCCCCACCCTCACTCATGATGCCTCTTGAGGATGTGCTGATCTAAAACTCAGGCTAAAAATAAATAATTTTTAAAAAATGAAATAAAATCAACACCTTGAGTGAAATAAAAATAAATAAATAAATAAAAATAAAACTCAGGCTCCATGTCTCAGAGCCTCCTAGACTCAGGATTGGAGGAAAAGGGGGTGCAGCCCTCAGCTGAGACTTCTGCCTCCCAGTGAACATTAGCCGGTTGGAGGCCCAGCTGACAGTTTCCACTTTGCTGTGGAGTTGCCTAATATTCTCTTCCCTTCCCTGTTCCCTCCCCCAGCCAACATTTTCCAAGTAATCCTCAAGCTCCCAAGGCCTCTGGGCTGCTGGAGGTAAAGGCTCTGCTCTGGCTTTGGTCTCACACTTCTCAGCACTGTCCCCCCAACCTCTTCTCCGCAAAACTCTCCCACCCGCCCCCTCCTACCTTGCCAGAACTCAGATTTCCTGCCTCAGGAAACAATCTTGTCAGTCTCCCAGCTCCAGAACCACCCAACTTCCTTGGAGAAACTCAAATTCAAGGGCTGCTTCTCCTCTCTGCCGTCATAGCACCAATTTAGAGGACATTCCCTCTGTCCTTCTAACAGCAAGCACAAAGGACATTTTCTCTCCACCACACGGAAGGGAAAACTGAAGCCTGTGGACCGGATTCACCTTGCCTGAGGGGGCCTGGATGACTGATGGCTTGGCCAGAAGCACTGCTCAAGGACCTCCCAAACCACCGCCAGCCTTTGCTGTCTGACCCGGCCTGTCCAGAGCTGCTGGGAGCTGCACAGAGTCGCAGTTCCAGGGGATCATGTAAGCAGCATGATCCAGAAGCTCTGGATTCTGATCTGCCTGAGGGTCACAGGCCCTAATCCATGCCAGCCCCACCCCAGCCAGGCTGGGCCTGCTTACCTTGGCCCTGATGGCTCTTGACGACCAGGAGGAGTATGAGGGCCAGTGCTTGCCCCAACATCCCCACAGGACAGAGGGGTCCCTCGGCTCGTCTCCCACCAGATGCTCTGCCTTGCACAGGCTCAGCAGCTACCCATCAGCAGGAGGGTGACGGGGAGCAGAACTGCCTCGCTCTCAGGCTCCAGCCACAATTTCCTCAACTTGAGGCTGTTCTCATCAGCAGAATGCTAACAAGGCCGTTGAGGAAGCCCCAGTCCCCGGACCTGGTCTGATAGTTCTCACAAGCTAAACTTGCAAAGTCCTCCTCAAGTGGGCGGGTGTTCAGAGTTCACAGTGACTCACGAAACCAGCTTCAAAATCGTGTCCTGAGCTCTAACCCAGCCTGGCTACCTTGTTCAAAAGGCAGATGCCCAAGAAATTTTCCAATCATCTGCATCCTGCTGGCAATGTAGAGAAACCTAACCAAACAGCCATTATCTGAGCCTGTCCCATCCCAACAGACATTGTGAAGGTGGAGGGGAGAGAGTTTGGGAAGGATGTAGGCTGGGAAGTGGAACCCTAGATAAGCGGGTGAAATGAAGAAGAAGAGGAGTGAGGGAGTGGGGCACTAGAAAAATCTAACAGGCCTGGAATTCTCTGCAAATTGATGCCAAAGTTTAAGCACATGCAAATTAAATTTTTTTCACAAGAATTTTCCTTTGTCTTAGTTTCCTACCTGTACTTCTAAATTCCTCCCTTTCTCTTTTTCTACTTTCCCATAATAGTTTGTCCTTCTCTCACCCAAACAGGATGTAGAAGGTTTTTGTTTTGTTTTGTTTTGTTTTTTAATTATTATTTCCCCAATACATTTTTTTTTTGCTACTGTACAGCATGGTGACCCAGTTACATATACATGTATACATTCTTTTTTCTCACAGAATCATGCTCCATCACAAGTGACTAGACATATTTCTCAGTGCTGCACAGCAGGATCTCGTTGCTAATGCAGTCAAAGGACAATAGTTTGCATCCATTAACCCCAGGATGTAGAAGATTTTTGATGCCCCCAACACACACTTCAATTCTACCCTCCAGAAAGGCCAGGCAGGGTCCTCTCCATGCTCCTAAGGAAGGGTGGAGCTGTCCTACCTTTCCCAGGATGCATTGGCTTTGAGGCCCCACCCCAGAGTTCCATACCTTTCTTTCTTCTGCTTTCCCTTTAGCAGAAAATACTTTCAGTTCCCTTCAGGTGACTCCTTCTTCTCCTTTTCCATCCCTTTTTTTTTTTTTTTTTTTTTTTGTCTTTTTGCCATTTCTTGAGCTGCTCCCGCTAGGAGGTTTCCAGGCTAGGGGTCGAATCGGAGCTGTAGCTGCTGGCCTACACCAGAGCCACAGCAACGTGGGATCGGAGCCATGTCTGCAACCTACACCACAGCTCACGGCAACGCTGGATCCTTAACCCACTGAGCAAGGCCAGGGATCAAACCTGAAACCTCCTGGTTCCTAGTCAGATTCGTTAACCACTGCGCCACAACGGGAACGCTTCCTTTTCCATCTTTTGATCCATTTCCAGTCACCCTGTCTGAAGCTGGGCTGAGGAGAGGCAGACTAAAAGCCTTGGCTGCCAATTAATGCAGCAGTGATATTCTGGATCGGGCATTGGATTTGGAGTCAAAGGTGCAGACTCAAGTTCCAGTTCAGCCACTCACAACCTACGTGATCCTGACCACTTCCTGAGCCTACTGGCTCCCATCCCTTGCAAGGCAGTTTTCAGAATCAAATTAAAAAGTGTAGGCATTCCCCACTGTGGCTCAGTGGAAAACAAATCTGACTAGTATCTATGAGGATGCAGGTTCCATTCCTGGCCTCGCTCAGTGGGTTAAGGATCCAGCTTTGCTGTGAGCTGTGATGTAGGTCGCAGTGGGTTAAGGATCCAGCTTTGCTGTGAGCTGTGATGTAGGTCGCAGTGGGTTAAGGATCCAGCTTTGCTGTGAGCTGTGATGTAGGTCGCAGTGGGTTAAGGATCCAGCTTTGCTGTGAGCTGTGATGTAGGTCGCAGTGGGTTAAGGATCCAGCTTTGCTGTGAGCTGTGATGTAGGTCGCAGTGGGTTAAGGATCCAGCTTTGCTGTGAGCTGTGATGTAGGTCGGATCGGATCTGGCATTGCTATGGCTGTGGCGTAGGCTAGCAGCTACAGTCTGATTTGCCCCCTAGCCTGGGAACCTCCCTATGCCATGGGCATGGCTCTAAAAAGACAAAAACAAAATAAAATAAAATAAAAACTGTACCTGAGAGAAGTTCCATGGTGGCTCAGCGGGTTAAAGATCAGCATTGTCACTGATGTGGCACAGGTTTGATTCCTGGCCTGGAAGCTTCTGTGTGTCACAGGCACCGCAAAAAAACAAAAAGAATTTGGACCTGAGAGTATGCATGTGAAAACTCTAGACAAAGATAAGGTTTTGTTTGGTTGTTTAAATATAGACCTACACAGGGCTCGCTTTGGCAGCACACATACTAAAATTGGAACAATACAGAGAAGATTAGCATGGCCCCTGAGCAAGGATGACATGCAAATTCATGAAGCGTTCCATATTTTTAAACATTGCCTTGCTATATTCGCCAAAAGGACTTATTCTTATTTCCCCCCGCCCCAGTTTTATAGAGAGGAAACATTGTCTAAAATAGGATTTCCTAAAATATTTGGGAACAGCTAAATGCTAATTGTAGACATCTGTAGTTCTTCTACATTTTCTTAAAATTTGGGCAGTTAAGTATTAATTTCATGTTGTAAAGAAATCAAATAGTGAAGTGGCTATTTGATCGCATCAAAGGAACTGCTTGAGAGTTCCTGTCGTGGCGCAGTGATTAACGAATCCGACTAGGAACCAGGAGGTTGCGGGTTCGGTCCCTGGCCTTGCTCAGTGGGTTAAGGATCCAGCGTTGCCTTGAGCTGTGGTGTAGGTTGCAGACATGGCTCAGATCCCACGTTGCTGTGGCTCTGCCATAGGCTGGTGGCTACAGCTCCAATTAAATCCCTAGCCTGGGAACCTCCATATGCCATGGGAGCGGCCCAAGAAATGGCAAAAAGACAAAAAAAAAAAAAAAAGAAAAAGAACTGCTTGAAAGTAAGAACATTTATACATTCCTGCTGAGGAGGGCAGGGGAAAGAAAGGGAAACGTAAGAGCAGAAGGCCTGGAGGGGCCCACTATCTTGCAGGCTTCTGGAAGGGCTTCCTAAATGCAATGGACCTGTGGTGTTGATAATCGAGTAATGATTCCCACTGCTGGAAGGCATCTCTCTCAGCCTTGCTGAGCATCTCCACCAGAACTATAGAAAACTCCTTGAGGCTTGTTGATGAAATAGAAGTGTGCATCCCAGACCCAGTGATGGTGGCAAAACTGAGTGAAGTTCCAGGATGGTCTCCTGATGACCCGGCTCTGTATTTTAGAATAGACGCAAAATAAAACTGTCCTATAGGCATTAAGGAAACAAAGCAGTAAAACTCCCAGTCGACACTTAGGAGCTTCAGGTCTAGGAGGTGGCTAGACTGCGAATCAATTCCTGAAGCTCCATAATTAAAGAAGGATGAAAAACATGTACATCTTTGACCAGCAAATGCCTGAAACACCTGTAAACATCCTTCCCTGAATACAGAGGCTTCAAGGAGACTGCCTATAAAGGAGGAATTGAAAAATGTGTTCAAGAACCACCAATGAGCAGTCAATGAGAGGGAAATTCCACCCTGATAATTTGGGGTCGGTGTGGGGCAGGGGAGGAGAAAAGATTCCCACTTGAAATTGTATGAGAAAAAGAAAGCAGTAGACACTAAATGAGAACTCAGTGCCTCTTTCCCAAACAGCTGAATGCTGTTTGTGTTACCAGAAAGCTACGACTATTTTCTGTCTTTCTTAGAAAGACTAGAAAGTTTCTGCCCCTTCTAAGTATATTTATCTCCCTTGAACTTGCACTTCTTTCTTTTCTTTTCTTTTCTTTTTTGGTCTTTTGCCTCTTTGGGGCCACACCCATGGCATCTGGAGGTTCCCAGGCTGGGGTCCAATAGGAACTGTTGCAACCTGTACGTTGCAACCTATACCACAACTCATGGCAACACCGGATCATTAACCCACTGAGCAAAGCCAGGGATCGAACCCGAAACTTCATGGTTCCTAGTCAGATTCGTTTCCACTGTGCCACGATGGGAACTCCGAACTTCCACTGATTTCTGATAAGAGAGAATCAGCCCATTGTTGTTTATTTATTGACTGTGATGATTCTCAGTTTCAGGTTAAATGGGAAGAATGGGATATTCCCATAAAGAAAATGGGAATACACGGGACACCACATCACCTGGCAGACCCTCATGTGAGTCAAGGACCCAGGAGCCAAAGAGAGCAACGCACATGAGGGATCAGCTCAGAATTTGAGCCTAACAAGGAACTTGTTACTCCAGCTTCTGCATAGAGAAACAGCTCTAACAATGCAGAAAATTGGAGGCTGTTTCCCAGACATTAGCAGTGTGTTGTAAGAAATTGGAATCAATCTTTGCTTCCTTAGCTGAAATAAGATATTTCTACATGAGAAGTGAATGGAGTACTTTTCCCAAAGTGCAGGAGAAATGCATCCATAACTTGCCTTATACAATCTGAAGATAAGTAAATACAAATTTGGGAGTTCCCGTAACGGCTCAGCAGTTAACAAACCCAACTATCATCCATAAAGACACAGGTTCGAGCCCAGGCTTCGCCTAGTGGATTAAAGATCTGGCATTCCTATGAACTGTGGTGTACGTCGCAGGTGCGGCTCGGATCCTGAGCTGCTGTGGCTCTAGCGTAGGCTGGCTGCTACAGCTCCAATTTGACCCCTAGCCTGGGAAACTCCATATGCCGCGGGTGCGGCCCTAAAAAGATAAATAAATAAATAAATAAATAAATACAAATTTGTCTTATACATTAGAATCTTTTAATATACAGTTGACTCATATAGCTTGTGGTCCACTTATACACTGGTTTTTTGTTGTTGTTTTTTTTTTTTCACTAAATTGGTTCTGCAGTACTGCATGATCTGCAGCTGGTTGAATCTGTGGATGCAGAACTGCCTATATAAAGGGCCAACTATAAAGTTATACTCAGATTTTCAGCTTCAGTGGGTGATGAAGGAGGGGGCAGATCAGCACCCCTAACTCCCACTTTGTTCAAGACTCAACCGGATGGTATAAATCAGAGTCTAACTGAGCATCAAGGAGTTCCCGTCGTGGATTAGTGGTTAATGAATCCGACTAGGAACCAGGAGGTTGCAGGTTCAATCCCTGGCCTTGCTCAGTGGGTTAAGGATCCGGCGTTGCTGTGAGCTGTGGTGTGGGTTGCAGATGCAGCTTGGATCTGGCATTGCTGCGGCTCTGGCGTAGGCTGGCGGCTACAGCTCCGATTTGACCCCTAGCCTGGGAATCTCCATATGCCGTGGGAGCGGCCCAAAAAAATGGCAAAAAGACAAAAAATAAATAAATAAATAAATAAATAAAACTGAGCATCAAATTATATCCTTACATTGTTACATTTGACATATTACTATATCAGAGTGATTTGCAAAAATTGAAAAGAAAACGTAATGACTCTAGGTGCCCTGCCACTTAGTTTGTGAATTATACTTACTTTGTGAATTATAAATTTAGAAAGTCCAAACTGAGGTTTTAATGATGAAGTAAATTGTGCAAGACAGTGTTCCCTTGAATTTTTTTACATTGGGCTACATTGGCACTTCTGGAAATAAGTGCATGTGATCAAAATTTCATGTTCCAATTAGAAACTTACAACCAAGTTATCATTTTAATGATAGGAACATTCACAGCTGACCCTAAATGAATTCGCCATAGCAAACTCTGTTCTGGAGGACTTTCTTTCCTTCACGTTGTCATTTGTCTATCACGCATAAGGCGTATCAGGGCTGACCAGTTCCTGGCAGTTACAGTTCGCACTCGGGTTGCACATGACACACATACCCACTCACAAAACCACAAAACGAAGAGCCTAGATCGGATTTCCTGAGTTCCCCTTTCTTTCCCCCAACCCACCTCCCTGTCCCACATAACTTTCATGTGCCGCTCTCCCAGTCTTTCTGCGGGCCCTGGTCCAGCTGCCGCTGGTGTGCGCTTGCACCTCTGTGTGCTTTCTCCTTGTAAGGATAGGGACTTAGGAATCACGTGCTTTGCCTCCCCTCACTCCACTCTCTCACCTGATACTTCTTCTTTTTTTTTTTTTTCTGGCCGCAGTGTGCAGTGGCTTGAGGTGAGATCTCAGGTCTCAAGGATGGAATAGGGCCACTGCGGTGGAAGCACTGAACCCTAACCACTAGACAACCAGGGAATTTTCCTGATATTTCTTTGCCGTCATCCATCCCAGCCCGGGAAATCCAACACAAGCACAGGCAGTTAGACACACCCTTAAATGTCTAAAAGTTCATCAGCCTCATTTCAATGGATGTTTTTTGTTTGCTTGTTTGTTGTTTTCCTTTTAAGGCCACACCTGTGGCATGGGGAAGTTCCGGGGCTAGGGGTTGAATCAGAGGTGCAGCTGCTGGCCTACCCCACAGCCACAGCAACATGGGCTCTGAGCCACATCTGTGACCTACACCACAGCTTGAGGCAACGCCAGATCCTTAACATGCTGAGCGAGGCCAGGGATCAAACCAGCATCTTCATGGATACAAGTCAGGTTCTTAACCCACTAAGCCATAACTGGAATTCCCCACCTGATGTTTTTAAAGCACCATTTCAGATTTAAATGTCTTTAGCAGAGACTTTTAAGTTTTTTTTGTTAATTTATTTGTCTTTTTGCCTTTTCTAGGGCCACTCCCGCGGCATGTGGAGGTTCCCAGGCTAGGGGTCTAATTGGAGCTCTAGCGGCCTGTAGCTGCCAGCCTATGCAGGACCCGAGCCGCATCTGCAACCTAGACCACAGCTCACGGCAACGCTGGATCCTTAACCCACTGAGCAAGACCAGGGATCGAACCCACAATCTCATGGTTCCTGGTCGGATTCGCTAACCACTGCGCCATGACGGGAACTCCTAAATTTTTACCTTTTTCACAGGTTGCTTTGGATTTTAATTCTAGTACTTTTTTCCAGCCTATATCAAAGGAAAACATTTGGATCCTGGACTCTAGACATTTTACTCCTATTCACTGTCTCAAGTCTGAAAATTACCATTTTATCTTTCACATCTAGCCCCTTTTTCTTTTCTAAATGCATTGGTATCTCCTTCCCTGTTCTCCTTTCTGTTCTTAGTTTTACCAGATCTTTTAAAATCATCTTTTTTTCCTAGCCACAATGCTATTGTCAATTCAGCACACGCATTTTTCTTTTTTAGTGTGGTAGTGCTTGTCATGTATCTCGTGTGTCTGTGTGTGTGTGTGAGTGTGTGTAGTGACACGAGATACATTTATCTTTCCAAAGCAGTTTCCTGAGCACTGGTTTTAATTACTTAAAACATCCGCCCTACTTGTGGGAAGAAGAACAAGTTGGAATTCCACCAACTTGAATCTTTGGACGTTGTCAGTGAAATAACATGATCCATATGTAATGTTTAATGAAAGATGGTGGAATTTCTGTTTTTCTATCATTTCAACCATTAGGTTTCTGATCTGTTAACTTCAAAAGGAGGTTTTTTTTTTTTTTTTTTTGGTCTTTTTGCCATTTCATGGTTCCCAGGTTAGGGGTCGAATTGGAGCTGTAGCCACCGGCCTACGCCACAGCCACAGCCACAGCCACAGCAACGCAGGATCCAAGCCACGTCTGAGACCTACACCACAGCTCACGGGCAACGCCGGATCCTTAACCCACTGAGCAAGGCCAGGGATCGAACCCGCAACCTCATCGTTTCTAGCCGCCACGACGGGAACTGCCTTCAAAAGGAATTTTAGGCACAGGTCACAACTGTGACTCAGATCAGATCCCTGGCCCAGGAACTTCATATGCTGTGGGGTGGCCAAAAACATTAAAAAAAAAATTTTTTTTTAAAAAACCCAACATTTTTACCCCCCTCTTTCATCATTACTTTTTTTTTTCTTTTTATGGCCACACCTTCAGCATGTGGAATTATCTGGGCCAGCTGTCAAATTGGAGCTGCAGCTGCAGCCTATGCCACAGCCACAGCAACACTGGATCTGAGACATATCTGTGACCCATGCCACAGCTTACAGTGATGCCAGATCCTTAACCCACTGAGCCAGGCCAGGATTAAACCAGCATCTTCACATAGACATCAGGTCCTTAACCCACTCAGCCACAGTGGGAATTCAGCATCATTATTATTTTTAATGTCATATTTTACATCTTTTAACGACTTATTGCAAATATAGTACTACTTTTGTATTTTAACCTTCCTGAGAGCTTTGTACATGGTTGATTTACTAACATTACTGTATATTTGCCTTTACCAGTGAGATTTTTTTTTCCCTTTTGTAATTTTCATGTTTCTAATTGTGGCCTTTTCTTTTTTCACTTAGAGGAGAGCCCCTTTAACATCTCTTATAAAGATGGTTTGGTAATGCTAAACTCTTCTGCTTGACTACAAAAATTTTGATCTCTCCATCAAATCTGAATGGAACCTCTGCCAGGTAGAGTATTGTTTGGCTGTAGGTTTTTCCCTTTCATCATTTTAAATATATCTGCCATCTCCTTTGGCCTGCAGAGTTTCTACTGAAAGACAGGTGGTAGCCTTATGGTAATTCTCTTGCACAAAAATTCCTACTTTTCCCTTGCTGCTTTTAATAGTCTCTCTTATCTTTAATATTTGTCATTTTACATACATTGTGTCTTGATGTGTTCCTTTTTGGGTTGATCCTGTTTGAGACTCTCAGTGCTTCCAGAAACTGGATGACTATTTCCTTTAGGGAAGTTTTCATCTATTATGTCTTCAAATATGTTCTCTGTCCCTTTCTCTCTTCTCCTTCTGGAACCCCTAAAATGCAAAAGTTTGTATTTTGATGTCCCAGAGGTCTCTTACACTGTGCTCATTTCTACTCATTCTTTTTTTTTTCTGTTCAATTTCAGTGATTTCCTCTTCTCTGTCTTCCAGCTTGCTGATCTAATCCTCTGTATCATCTAATCTACTGCTGATTCCTTCTAGTATATTTTTCACATCAGTAATTATATTCTTCATCTCTGTTTGGATCTTAACATTTTCTAACTCTTTATTTAAAACCTCTAACTTCTCAGAGTTTCTGCTGTGGCACAGTTAGTTAAGGATCCAGTGTCATGGTGGCTGTGATGTAGGTCAGAGCTGTGGCTCAGATTCAATCCATGGCCCAGGAACTTTCATATGCTGCAGGTACAACCAAAACAAAAGAAAACAACAAACAATAAAAAAAGTTCTAACTTCTCATTCTGTTCCTCCATTCCTCTCCCAAGTTCTGTGGCCATATTTATGATCATTATCTTAAAAGTTTTATTGGGTAGATTGCTTATCTCTACTTCATTTGGTTCTTCTTCTGGGGTTTTATCTTGTTCCTTTATTTGTAACATGTTCCACTGCTGCCTTATTTTGCCTAGTTTGCTGTTTTTACTTCTATATATCTAGTAGATTGTGTATGGTTCTCAATCTTAGAGAAGTAGCCTTTTGTAGGAGATATCCCATGTGTCCCAGCAGCCCACTCCCCTCTGGTCACCAGAGCAAAGAGCTCTAGGGCTACCCCCTCTGTGGGCTATACGGATTTTTTTTTGTTGTGGTAGGCTGAGTACTCTTGGTATGTGACTGGCTCACAGTCCATTTAGTTGCCAGGCTCTGCCTTGTGTGGAGGCTGCCAGCAGGTGGTTGGTGGGACCAGTTCCTGATATGGCTGGCTGTGTATTTTATGGTGTCCCAAAGCTGGTGCTGGCCTATGGGTCAGTGGGCCTGTATCCTGAGGTGACTGGCTGAGGGGACCAATGTGTCTCAGAGCTGGTGTAGACCTGATGGTGGATGGGCTGGGTCCTGCCATGACAGGTGCAGGGCTGCAGTGATCCTAGGGCTGATCGTGCCTGCTGGTAAGCAGGGTCAGGGCCCAAGGTATCCTGGGTCTGGTGCTTGCCAATCAGAGTATGAAGCCAATCCTGGAGCTAGTACCAGCCCACCAGCAGGTGGTCAGAACCTGGGACTTCTGGCTGCAGAGCCCTAGGGGACATGGGGTTGGTGCCTGAGCATTGGTGTATGGGGTAAAGTTCTTGGCCTCCAGGTGGACTGACAATGTCTCAGGGTGGGGGTTGGCTCAGGGTGTTTAAAAAAGCCTGCCTGCTGGTGGATGGGACTGTGTCCCCACTCACCAAGTGTCTTGGTCTGAGGAGGCATCACAGTATTGATGGGTGGGGCAGATTCCTGGGTTAATAAGCCAAAAAGAGGATTTCAAAATCATGCTTGCCAGCACCAGTGTCCACATGGTAGAGAAAGTTCCCCAAAATATCTGCTGACAGTGTCTGTGTACCCCGGGTCAGCTCTAGTTACCTCCTACCTCTCCAGGAGCCTCTCCAAGATCAGAAGGTGGGTATGACCCAGGCTCCTTTCAAATGACTACTTCTGCCCCGTGTTCCAGAGTGCGTGAGATGCTGTGTGCCCCCTTTTAAGAGTGAAGTCTCTATTTCCCACAGCTCTATGACTCTCCCAAAAGTAAGCCCTGCTGACCTCCAAAGTCAAATGTTCTGGGGGCTCTTCTTTCCAGTGCAGGCCCCAGGCTGGAGAGCCTGCTGTGGGGCTCAGACCATTCACTCCTTTGGAAGAACCTCTTCATTTGTAATTATGGTCCCATTTGTGCATCATCTACCCAGGGATGAGTCTTGACTATATTAAGACTCTACACCTCCCACCCATCTCCTTGAGATTCCTTCTTTACATTTTTAGTTGCAGATCTTTTCTGAATTCCTGTTTTTCTCATCAATAGGTGTGCCTGTGAGAGGAAGTTGAGACTGGCCACAAACTTGGCCCAAGTAAGTCTAAACAACAGAATGATAAACGCAAATTCAGACAATGCCAGTGTAGAGGAGCACATGGGTAATTTGGCTTCCTAATAACATTCCAGTTCTTAAATTGCAATAGTGGTTTATAAGTGTCCAAGTTATTACAGAAAAAAGAAAGGGGATGGGAGGAAGGAGGAAGAGAAGGAGATAGAAGGAAGAAGGTGTGGAAAGAGGACTGACATGCCTCCCATGCATCTCTGCTGTGTGGTACAATCATAAGCAAATGACCACCAATATCACTTCATCAGGAAACATTTCAGGTAATCATTGGAGTTGCTCATTGTGATTTGATTCACTTCTTTTTGGAGGCATATGAAACACTGCATTTCTTCTCCGTGAAGTTAAACAGAGCCGTGTGACTTGTTCTAGCCAAGAAATATAAGCAGAAAGGAGGGTCACATTCTGGCTGAAGCCTTTACCAGGCAGCCCACAAGTCAACCTGGCCCTTTTCATACCTTCAGGAAACAGCTGAATTATAAGGCACTGGCTTGGTGGTACATTATAGCTGATGAAGAAACCGGTCTTGGGGGTTAGAAAGATGGTGTTCCATGTTCTGTTGTGGGAAGAATGTTAAATGCATCGCCAGTGGTGGCTCGGGAAGTATGTGCTCTGCCTACCTCACTGCAGCTTAAAGGGAAAACATCAGGGAAACTGCATCAGCCCCATGTGTCAGCTGCCTTGTTCTATTACAAAGGACACGACCTCGAGGAGGAAAGGGTGGTCTGTTCTGCAAGAAGGAATGAAAGGAATAACTGATTCTGGGTTTCAACAGCCAAATGGCATGGAAAAATTTCCTTAATAAATCATGTTCAACAGGGACACACACACACACACACAGACACATGCACACAAATACCACTCCCAAAATCTTTCACTCCATGCACCTCAGGCAAGAGCAAGCTATTTGGTATCTCATGTGCAGTATAGTAACTAGTGACACAGACCCAAACCAGCAAGGCAAGGAGCTAGCTGAGAAATATAGTTCCTACACGGTATATCAGACTTCTAAAATTTGACTAGTAAAATTTGGGGGAATAAAACCATACATTTTTAATGCCTTCTGGATTGAGTAATCTTCCAGATTTCATTCTTTGAGCATTGACACATGGCTTGATCCCCTGCTGAAAACTCTTTCTTACAGGAGGCTATTGAGAATAAATGGCCAAAATGTATATTCAGTGACCTCTATAATCACTGCTGGATAATTATGATTATATTATAGGGTCTATAATCAATCGAGCAGCGCTAAAACATGGGCATAGTCGGGAGGGGTTGTGACTGCACCGTAGGTTTGGCTTGTGCTGACATCCTGAAACACAGGACTCTCAAGTGCCAAAATCCCAATATTTGGGGTATAATGACACATTTCAGT
This sequence comes from Phacochoerus africanus, assembly GCF_016906955.1. Lineage (NCBI taxonomy): Eukaryota > Metazoa > Chordata > Mammalia > Artiodactyla > Suidae > Phacochoerus > Phacochoerus africanus. The sequence goes on along the minus strand of NC_062549.1, from coordinate 89,894,410 downwards.
GTCCTTCAAAAATATGAAATCTGAATTTGAATATATTAATATATACATGAAGGAAAAATTTGCATTAAAATTTCAAATTGAATAAAACTACACTCCTTTTACAAATATGTCACCATATACATTCCTCACTTCAAAGCCCATCCTAGTTTTACCTCAATAAGTACATTAGCATATCAGCTATACAGAATATCAGAGTGTACTGGAGTACTAAAAATTTGTTCTATAGTCCCAACATCCTGGTGGCAGACTCAATTTTTATGTCTGGCTATAGTCTATTCCTGCAATTTGTCGTCGTTTAAAAAATTTGTACTCCTTGGAGTTCCTGTCGTGGCGCAGTGGTTAACGAATCCGACTAGGAACCGTGAGGTTGCGGGTTCGATCCCTGCCCTTGCTCAGTGGGTTGATGATCCAGCATTGCCGTGAGCTGTGGTGTAGGTCGCAGACACGGTTCGGATCCCACGTTGCTGTGGCTCTGGTGTAGGCTGGTGGCTACAGCTCCGATTTGACCCCTAGCCTGGGAACCTCCATATGCGGCAGGAGCGGCCCAAGAAATGGCAAAAAGACCAAAAAAAAAAATTTGAGTTTCCATCATGGCTCAGTGGTTAACAAACCCAACTAGTCTCCATGAGGACTCAGGTTTGATTCTTGGTCTTGTTCAGTGGGTTAAGGATCCGGCATTGTGTGAGCTGTGGTGTAGGTCAAAGATGTGGCTCAGATTCCGCATTGCTGTGGCTATGGCATAGGCCAGCGGCTACAGCTCTGATCTGACCCCTAACCTGGGAACCTCCATATGCCACAGGTGAGGCCCTAAAATGACAAAATAAATAAATAAATAAATAAAAATAAAAAATGTGTACTCCGAAATATCTGAGAACTCATTTTTGCATTAACTCATCTGGACCTATTGAGTAATTCATTTCCTTGACATTCTTGACATTCTCAAAATAGAAAACATTAGCTTAGCAAACATAGGAAATCACCAACTCTTTCCTAAGAGTTTTTAGAAGAGTCAAATATTTGAATGCAATATTATTGGTTATGTAATAAAAGCTTGACTAAGAATTATGAAAATACATAGGAGGAAGTGGTTGGTTCTGCTACCGGAAAGAGAGGTAAATAAATTTTTCAAACTCACTGAACCAGGGGTATGACTGTTGTCAAATGTCTTGATCATGAGAGGAATTTGTACTGAATCTGATTCACAAATTGCCCTCTAAAGATGGTGGCGGGTCATGGCAATTTCCAGTGTTTGGCATACAACATAAAAAATATAAGAACAAAAAAGTGGCTTTTCCATAAAACTGGATATATTCAAGCTAAAGAACTATATTTACTCTGTGAGTATATCCTTTTTATTTTGTTCTTGGTAAACTATCTTTCATGCAAAACTATATTGATAATAGACGTTATATTTTGGCCTTTAAATCTCTAACGGGTAGATTTTTAAATTTTGCAACATTATCATTTTTCCCTTGGAAGTAAACGAACTTCATGATGAGTTCTAGGTCTAAGATTCTGGGCTGAGCCTAGTCTAGCTCTGAGAAAACCAAAGTCTCATCTCCAGGCACCACTGGGATTTCCTCCTGAAGGACTCAGCAGTAAACTACAAGGAGTTTACAAAACAAGCACAGGATCCCAACTTAGCAGGAAACTATCCATTCCAAACAGCTTGTAGATGAATGAAGAGTAAAAGAAAGCCTGCACTTCCCCTTGGAAGGAGAATTCAGAGGCTGTTCTCAGTTGACCATTGAGTCGCCCATTCTTTTCCCTTTGGGATTGCGTGCCTTGAAAAGAGAAAGGAAAATAAAAGTGAACATTAAGACCTTTTCTGCACCTTGGTTTTATCTTTTCAATGACAATGACCAGAATCTCTTTTTCGTTGCTGGGGGGTGGGGGGTCAGTGCCCATGAGTCACTTTCTTCGGGACAGTAATTTCTTCAAGTTAGTGGTTCAGTAAAGTGGAGGTAACAGAGCTGTGCTAAGATGTTCTTAGCAGCAAAGTCTCCCCAGGGTTAGAGTAGATGACTGAGGTACAGAGAGACCTCCAGTCCACTGCAGCCTCCAAACCTGGGGAGACGACTTCTGGGACTTTCTGGAGCCTCTTTTTGTTACCCCTTTAAATAGGTTTCCTTCTACTTCAGAGGACAACCCGGTTTTGTGATATTCCCCTATTCCCAGCGTAGCTTTCCCCAGATAGGACATTCTAAGGAAATAAAGAAATGGAGAGAAAATAAGTGGAAAAAGCAGGTAGGCCCGAAACCAGCCATCAGGAAAGTGCAGAGAAGTGGGGAAAATAACAGTAAATCAATCATGGGGTGCTGGGACAATTTGAAATCAATATGGAAAAGAAAATGAAGTAGGAGTTCTTTTGCGGCACAACAGGTCAAGGATCCGACACTGTCACTACAGTGACTTGGGTCACTGCTGTGGTGCAGGTTCGATCCCTGGCCCAGGAATGTCCATACGGCATGCCATGGATGCAGAAAGAAAGAGAGAGAGAGGAAGGGAGAAAGGAAGGAAGGAAGGAAAGAAAGGAAAGGAAAGGAAAGGAAAGAAAGGAGAGAAGAAAGAAAGAGAAAGAAAGAAAGAGAGAAAGAAAGAGAGAAAGAAAGAGAGAATAAAGAAAGAAAGAAGACGAAAGAAAGAAAAGAAAGAGGAAGTGCCTGCCGACTGTCCTTCCCTACCTTACTTACGTATGTCACTTCCTTTCTCGCATTACTTACCGACCTCATAACTCCCATCATAACTCACTAAAGAAATGAAAGAAAAACGCCATACATCCCTCCCTCACTCCCTGCCTTCCGTCCCTTCCGCTCATCCCTCTCTATCTCTCTCTCGCCTCCCTCCCTCACTCCATCCCCTCCCTCCCTCCCTCCCTCCCTCCTCCCTCCCTCTCTTCCTCTGCCCTCCCTCCCCTCCTCTCCCCCCCCTTCCCAGAAAGCAATAGATGAACCGCATCTATGAGACGTCAGAAAGAAAGTAACCACTCTACCTTACAATAAATACAAAAATCAGTGACAGCTGGATTGTAGATTTTTGTGTGAAATGTAAAACAACAGTGCTTCTAGAATATTACACAGGTGAATATTTTCATGACCTGAGAATAAGGAAAATGTATTAAATAAGATACAAAAAGAACAGGAACAATAAATTGCAACAAATTACAATTAAGAAACTCTGTTCACGGAGTTCCCATCGTGGTGCAGCGGAAACGAATCCGACTAGGAACCATGACGTTTCGGGTTCAATCCCTGGCCTCGCTCAGTGGGTTAAGGATCCTGCGTTGCCGTGAACTGTGGTGTAGGTCATATACGCGGCTCGCTCGGATCTGGCGTTGCTGTGGCTGTGGTATAGGCCGGCAGCAACAGCTCCGATTAAACCCCTAGCCTGAAGACCTCCATATGCTGCAGGTGCAGCCGTAAAAAGACAAAAAAAAAAAAGAAGAAGAAACTCTGTTCATCAAAAACATAAAGAGAGTGAAAAGGCAAGCCACAGAATGGGAAAAGAATTTGTAACACATATAATTAATAAAAGGGCGTATCTGCAAATACAGAATGTATAATGAATGCCTAAATATCCCACATGGCATTTTCATTGTTTTTTCTGTTTGTTTTTTTGTTTTGTTTTGTTTTTGCCTTTTAGGGCCACACCTGTGGCATATGGAGGTTCCCAGGCTAGGGGTCTAATTGGAGCTGTAGCCTCCACCCTATACCACAGCTACAACAATGCAGGATCTGAGCCACGTCTGCAACCTACACCACAGTTCACGGCAATGCCGGATCCTTAACCCACTGAGCAAGGCCAGGGATTGAACCCACCCCCTCATGGTTCCTAGTCGGATTCGTTTCCTCTGCACTACCATGGGAACTCTGGCATTTTCATTGTTATGTGCCCTTGAGTGGGTTAGCAAAAGAAATAGCTTCAGAAGACTTGGATATTTTAAATGTGGAGACCATATAACATCTGTTAGTATGCTTTGCTGAATTATACAGTAATTTTATTTTTAATTTCTTGAGGAACTGCCATATTGTGACCAATACCACTTACTCTCTCCCTTCCCCGCCCCCTGCCAAGAGTGCATAAGTGTACCAATTTCTCCAAATCCTTTCCATAACTTGTTTTTTGATAATGATTATCCTAAGGGTGTGAGGCAGTATCTCACTGTAGTTTTGTTTTGTTTTGTTTTACTTTTTTTTTTTTACTCACATGAATTGATCACATCTGTGGTTGCATAATGATCATAACAATCTGATTTCACAGGATTTCCATCCCACAGCCCAAGCACATCCCCCCACCCCCCAAACTGTATGCTCTGGAGACCATAAGTTTTTCAATGTCTATGAGTCAGCATCTGTTCTGCAAAGAAGTTCAGTCTGTCCTTTTTTCAGAATCCACATATCAGTGAAAGCATTTGATGTTGGTATCTCATTGAACAGCTGACTTCACTTAGCATGATAGTTTCTAAGTCCATCCATGTTGCTAAGAATGCCGGTATTTTGTTCTTTTTAATGTCTGAGTAATATTCCATTGTGTACATGTACCACATCTTCTTGATCCACTCCTCTGTCGATGGACATTTAGGTTGTTTCCATGTCTTGGCTATTGTAAATAGTGCTGCAATGAACATTGGAGTACATGTGTCTTTGCGAGTCGTGGTTTCCTCTGGATAGATGCCCAGGAGTGGGTATCTCATTGTAGTTTTGATGAGCATTTTGCTAGTGATTAATGGTATAGAACACCTTTTTATGTGCTTGTTGGCTATTTGTATATCTTCTTTAGAGAAATCTCTATTCAAGTCGCAAGCCCATTTTTTTTTTTTTTTTTTATGGTCACACCTGAGGCATATAGAAGTTCCCAGGCCGGAGACTGAATCCGGCAAAGCCATATCCTTCAACCCACTGCATAGGGCTGGGGATCGAACCTACCCAAGCTGCTGCAGTCGTATTCCTAACCACCACTGCCACAGCAGTAACTCCCCCTCCCCATTTTTGAGAGGGGTTTTGTTGTTGCTGTTGAATTTTAAGAGTTCTCTGTAGGAGTTCCCATTGTGCCTCAGTGGATTAAGGATCCGGAGTTGCCCTGAGCTGTGGTGTAAGTCACAGACATGGCTCAGACAGATCTGGCATTGCTGTGGCTGCGGTGTAGGCCAGCAGCTACAGCTCCAATTTGACCTGTAGCCTGGGAACCTCCACATGCCACAGGTGCAGCCCTAAAAAGACCAAAAAAAATTCTCTGTATATTCTAGACCTTAACCCCACTTCAGACATATAATTTGCAAATAATTTTTCCCATTCAGTCTTTTTACTCTGTTAATAGTGTCTTATGATGAAAAAAATTGTCATGAAATACAATTTGCCTACCTCATTTTTTTGCCTGTGCCTTTGGTGTCATACCCAAGAAATCATTGCCAAATTCAATATCATGACGTTTTGCCCTATAAACACCTACAAATCTCTCAGGACAGACCAGAAGTTACCTTTCCTGCAGTCACCCCCCTGATCCCCAGCAGAGTTAGGTGCTCACAGAGCCCCTCAGTAATACTTGTGTTATACCTCAGTTGCTTCTGATTATAATTATGTGTTTGTGTGGATGCCTGTCCTGCCAGACACAGAGCAAGGCACAGGCCATCTTTGTTTCTCCCACAGCAACACGGAACAGGTGCTCCCTGCATGCTCTGTTAAGGGGCCTACAGGCATGCATGCAACACACATGCTTTGGACCACGGCTGGAAGGAGCCATGATGGGGAAGAAATGCACAGATACCTGCCCCCTGAAAAAAAATTAAAAAAAAAAAGGAGTTCCCGTCATGGCTCAGCAGTTAACAAACCCAACTAGTATCCATGAGGACAAGGGCTCAATACCTGGCCTCGCTCAGTGGGTTAAGGATCTAGCGTTGCTGTGAGCTGTGGTGTAGATCTCAGACATGGCTCAGATCCATTTGCAGTGGGTGCGGCCCTAAAAAAAAGAAAAAAAGGGAGTTCCCGTCGTGGCGCAGTGGTTAACGAATCCGACTAGGAACCATGAGGTTGCGGGTTCGGTCCCTGCCCTTGCTCAGTGGTTAACGATCCGGCGTTGCGGGGAGCTGTGGTGTAGGTTGGCAGACGCGCTCGATCCCGCGTTGCTGTGGCTCTGGCGTAGGCCGTGGCTACAGCTCCAATTCGACCCCTACCTGGGAACCTCCATATGCCGCGGGAGCGGCCCAAAGAAATAGCAAAAAGACCAAAAAAAAAAAAAAAGAGAGAGACCTTCCGTTTAATACTTCCACACTCATCACCCCCTCCCATCAGATCCCTGGTACTCCCTGAAATGGAAGTGGTCTCATCCTGACTGGTAAAGGGACAAGCTGAAGACTGAGGAGGAAGCAAGGATAACATCTCAGGGTCACCTGTGAGCAGCAAGGACCTTTGTCTCAGACTGTTAATTTGGAGAGGAGTGGTGTAAACAGGCTCAGTCTTGACAGCTCTGACTCTGAGCAGCCCAAGGGCTTCCTCCTCACCCACCTCTGCTGTGAGACATCCTGCAGATACTGGAAAAAGGAGTGATGATTCTGGCCAGAGGGCATCAGCTGTGCAACAAGATAGAACCGCCCGACACGTGGGAGGGTCCAGTAGTGCCGAAGGGGTGCCGTCCCAGGCCTCCACCACCGCCCACTCCAAGGTGCTAGATGGGACATCTGGTCACTGGTACATCACTGGAAGAACAGGAGGCACAGTGAAGGCTGAAAGAGTAAGATATTCTCCTGCCTGGACGTCAGCACTCGTGGTGACCGCTGGCCAGAGAGAGTGCCCGTGGTGGGAGGGGTTGCCTGGATGAGGCCAAGGGATGCCCAGGATTCTCCCAGGAACCCCCTACACAGAGGGAGTCTCTGCAATCCTGGCCAGGAGCCAGGAAGTTGAGTTTTGCTCTGCAGAGCTAAACTTCTGGTTGAGAATGACAATACTTTGTGTTTCTCAAGCCATCTCAGCTCCAAAAGTCTTCCACTGAATGCTTCTGCACACAAGCCTCACCTAACTCAGGCAACTGAGCAGTTTATCCCAAAGGCTAAACCTCTAGCGATGGTGTTTTTGGAGCCCAACCCTTGCACTTCTGTCCTCAGTTCAATCCTCAAAGGTCTATGATGCCTGTACCTGGACAGAGGATCCTATAGCCCTGGCCCCGGAGATGGCAAGAGAAAAGCGAGGTCCCATTCCCACATACGCAGACGCACTGACACCGTGGTCATACCACACCCACACGTACACCAGGTCTCACACACACACAACAACAACAACCACCTTAGACTCATTCCCCTTGAGCTGCACAAGGATTCACACTCCTTGTTGGACCTGGTGACTCTCTATCCAGCACACGAGGCTCTGACTGCTCTTCTCATTATGAAACACCTGAACTGGACACATCTATAGTAAATTCCCTGCTGAAAACAAGAGGCAGAAAACCGTATTAAGGCACACGCTAGAGATAGCCTGTTTAGGTCACCGCAGAGATTCTCTGTACTCAACACTCTAGCCTGACTGGGGGAGTCCAGCCCCTCTGTGGACATTTTGGTCAAGCTTGGTCAAGAGGGACCTTTTCCCTACCCCGTGGACCAGAGGCAGTCCTCAGAGAGGGCCCCTGGTCTGCCAGAGGTCTGTAAGGAGAAACTCACCTACACAGGACAATTACACCAAACACCTTCAAGGGCTCAGTGGCCACGTTTGTAGATCTTCTCACTCCAACCCTGTTCATACTTTCTTATCCTCCTTTAAAGTCTCAAATCCCAAACATAAATAACGACGCCTTTAAATTTTGCAGCATAGGCTTCCACTCTGTGAAGGATATTATGCTGCCAGCTTTCAGATTGCTAAAATAAACCAATGGTTACCCATCACAATAGAAATCCAATGGGCTCACCATTGGGTTGGTTATTCTACCCCGTGCACATGAACCCAGCCTTGTCCTAACAAGTTACTAAGGGGCCAGGAATAGAGTCAGGAGGCACGTTTCCTCATTTCAAATGCTAACAATCTTCTGTATGCCCTGGGATCTCTGGCAAGATCCGAACCTTGAAGTGCATCAGATTCCTAATCTGTAAAATGTATCTAATAATAGTTCAGATGGCAACAATAGTCACGCAGATGAAATGAGACAACACATAACATAGAAGAGTAAGAGAAAATAACTGTTACCTAATATAATTGCATCTATGGCCTTTCCTATTATGAATTTAGAGGAGTATTGAAGACTTACTCTGGCCAAGGAGTGAGTAAAAGGATGTCAGTCGTTTTCTGGGCATCACCGCAATGATAGACCATTGCCAGGCCATTGTCAGTCTAACACTCGCCTTCTCCACATTTCCCTGGGAATTTCCACAAGGTACAAGAAAGTCACTGAGTGGGAACAGTAGCTTTGGCTCTTTCAGGATGCTGCATTCCTAAAGGGCAGAGAGGAAACAATTCTTTCTCAGTATTGAGACTATTTCAAGACTAAGTCAAGGAGTTCCCTATAGCCCAGTGATTAAGGATGGGCCATTGTCATTGCTGTGGTACAGGTTTGATTCCTGGCCCAGGAACTTTCACATGCTGCAGGTGCAGCCAAAAGAAAAAGTCAAAATAAGAATCTTCCATTCCCTCTTTGCTGATGATATGATGATAAATCAGTCAGAAGCTGTACATATCCAACAGCCCAGGCCACCCCAGGATGCATGCCCTGACTCAGTCTTGCTGTCTCTCTCACGTGCACATGCTCTCTCTCTCTCTCTCTCTCTTCCTCCCTCTCCCAAACTGCACTGAATTCCCCTCTCCCTCAATGCCAGGCCCAGAAATCCTCAAAGAAGCAGGACAGGAGCCATCACAGAATCAAGGTTAGGAGAACAAAGGCAATAAAACCACATGACCATCTTCAAGCACACAATTATTGTCTCTACACTCATGAAACCAACACAGCCAGCAGCCCTGGGCACCTGGTAACCAGATTATGTCCCAGATTTTGGAAGAATCCAGTATTGATGGGGTACCCCAGCAGGGAGCTCTTCCTCCACTGCTCCAGGGGCACCGGTGGAACACATGCCAGAGGCCCAGGTCCTGGGCTGAGAGGTCTGGGGTCCAGGCGGTCAGGTGACCAGCAGCACTCAGACACCCCCTTCCAGCAGGTGGCAGTGCCCCACCACCCAGCAGACCTGCTTGGGAGAAGGTTGTGATTCAAATGGAATCCTCTCTTTCTCCCTCCCCAGCCCTACCTCCACACCCCCGCCCTCCACCCTCCCTTCCACACCCTGGGGTCCAGCCACACTCAGCTCCCACCCTTTCCCAACCTTGTAGTCATCACTGGTGGCCGCCTCTGCAGACCCAAAGGTGCGATAATTGGCTCAGGTGCCGGCCCCCTCGGGGTAGACAGCCCTGTTACCCTGCTGACTGGAGCAGTGGTCACCCAAATGTCTAACCACAGGCATTTCCCGGCAATGTGGTTCTCATACACATTGGCCACCAGGGTCCGGCCCCCACCCCCAGACATCATGTCACAGAATGTCTGGTAGTTGATACCATTCTCAGTGCAGAGGAAATACAGGCCATCTGCAGAGGGAACCAGCCCATGCCCCCCCGTCTGAGACCACACGGTCCTTCTCAAGACCCACAGCTAAAATGGTCCTGGAACTAGAGATGTGGCCTAAAGTCACCTCCCTGAGCCTTATCACTGAGTGTCCCTACTGGCACCGCGATCTCCCTGAGTTCAGAAGATCAGGACCCATGACTGAGACAGAGCATAGAATCACCAAACCTCCCATGACTCCTCTCAACAATTTAAACACTGAGACTCAGCAATCCCTCTCCTAAGCACACACGCAAAGGAAATGGAGACAGAGTCTCTGAGGCTCACACACCAGTGTTCATCGCAGCATGATTCACAAGAGCCAAAAGGAAGGAACAACCCCAAGCATCCCTCACCAGAGGGAAGGATAAACAAAATGAGGGACATACACTACCATGTGTAAAAGGAAATCAAATCCTCAGCTGCAACCAGACGGCGTGCTAGCGGCTGGACATGGCTTTGTTTGTGTGTTTGTTTGTTTGTTTTGCTTTTTAGGGCTGTGCCCGCAGGACAAGGAGATTCCCAGGCTATGGGTCCAATCAGAGCTGCACCTGCTGGCCTTCACCTCGGCCACAGCAATGCAGGATCCAAACCACATGTGCGACCGACATCATAGCTCACAGCAACACCAGATCCCTCACCCACTGAGCGAGGCTAGGGATTGAACCCTCAACCTCATGGTTCCTAGTCAGATTCGTTTCTACTGTGCCATGATGGGAACTCCTGGAGCTGGCTTTCCTGGCTAGATCCTGGGGTCACCTGTTGGACCCCATCAGTAGGTCAGCAGCGCTAACAGGTGGCAGGTGGCTTCAGCCCCGGGCCTGGCTGGGGCTCCCGGATGCATAGGGACCCCCCTCCATGAAGCAGACCTGGGACAAGGCACGAGGGAATGAGTATCAGCAGAGCAACATCAAACACGAGCACAAGCATGATTGGGTCCAGAGCTTGAGCACGCCAGCCGGTGTCCAGGTCATTCTTAGTTGTATGCTCAGGGACTGAAAATCACTGAGTCATCGAGAAGCACACCTGGACCCCCTCTCCCCCATTAAATCATTTTCCTTGCTTAAAAAAAGAAAAAAAGAATGAAGTTCTGACACGTGCCACCACCCAAATGAGACACAAAAAGGCAGACATTGCATTAGTCACCACTTGTATGGGGTACCTAGAATAGAGAAATTCATAGACACAGGAAGTAAAACAGAATTTAACAGGGGCCTGTGGCTGGGAAGAATATGAAGTTATTACTTCATGAGTACAGAGCTTCTGTGTGAGGTGATGAAAAAGTTTGAGAAATAGTGGTGAGAGTTGCAAAACACTGTGAAGACAAATCATATCCCTGAACTGTACACTTAAAAGCGATTAAATTGGCAGATTTTATGTTATCTCTATTTTATCACAATTTTTAACAGATCTCCCAGTGGACAGAAACCCAACTGTGTGGCTCTGCTCAGTGTAAACGCTTCATCACCCACCACGGGCACCACAGCACCTCTTTTGTATTTGCTTGAGCTCCTGGGTAGACATGGAGACCAAGAAAAAAAGGTCTGTTTCTCTTTTCATTTCTTCTTTTTTCTTTTCTTTCTTTCTTTTTTTTTTTTTTTTTTTTTGTCTTTTTCCAGGGCCCATCCGCAGCACATGGAGGTTCCCAGGCTAGGGGTCTAATCGGAGCTATTGCTGCCGGTCTACGCCAGAGCCACAGCAACGCCAGATCTGAGCCGCATCTTCGACCTACACCACAGCTCATGGCAACACTGGATCCTTAATCCACTGAGCAAGGCCAGAGATCAAACCCGCAACCTCAGGGTTCTTAGTTGGATTCATTAACCCCTGAGCCACAACAGGAACTCCTCTTCTCATTTCTTGAGCTGAAGATAGTCCACAGCTAGAGAATATGCAAAGTCTGGCACAAAACCGGTATCTCCTTGCTATTAGTCCCAGGCCCATTCCACTGGCAGAGCAGATACTCCCTGCCTGGGATGTCAGGGCCTGGGGTGTCCAGCGTCCTCTCCACTCAGCCCATCTGACCCAGTATCCAGCAGAGGCTTATGGCAACACTCCCTCCCCAAGATCTCATGCTGGTGCTGGGCCCTCCCTAGGCTCTGGCTTTCAAAGAAAGCAAACATTCCCCCAAGAGTTTACCTCAACAGAAAATTAGGTTGAGGAGGTCCCGTCATGGCGCACTGGAAACAAATCTGACTAGGAACCATGAGGTTGCAGGTTCGATCCTTGGCTTTGCTCTGTGGGTTAAGGATCCGATGTTACTATGAGCTGTGGTATAAGTCACAGACACGGCTCGGATCTGGCATTGCTGTGGCTATGGCATAAGCAGGTGGCAACAGCTCCAGTTAGACCTCTAGCCTGGGAACCTCCATATGCTGCAGGTGCAGCCCTAAAAAGACAAAAGACAAAAAAAGAAAATTAGGTTGAGAAGAAGAAATAACAGAAGAGAGACAAGACAAGGGAACCAAAGAGAGACTTGGAGGTGAGACTGGAGACAGGAGTGGCCAGTAGGGGGCAGGTGGTGATCTGGGGAAAGGATGGCAGTGGTTACTCAGAGAATGCCTCCTAGTCCTGGTGACTCCTTAGCTTATTCTGACAGCATAGACATGATTTTCAGTAGGAAGAAAAGAGATAGGAAAGCAGGAAGAACAGCATACCCTTAGGCACGGAAAAAATAATGTAGCATAGTCCAGCCTGTTAGGAAATGCAAGTGGTTTAATGTGACTGAAACATGAGGTGTGAGGTAGGAAGTGGTGAGACGCTGGCCAAGAGGCTAACAGAGGCCTAGAATGAAGAACCCTGTATGCTAGTCTAAACCTTAAAGAGCTTGCAGACAATTCTAAAAGTCCAGGAGGACAACAGCAACAAAAAAAGAGTCCCGAGCTTTGAAGGCAGAGGATTCAATTATAAGTAGCTCAACACGTAAAGTTGAGAGTCCTTGCAGTTATACTCTGCATATCTGAGCTTGTTTCCTCATACCCAGAATGAAGCTAGTAAACAGTAATTTGGTGAAGAGCAAGTGAGATGGTATTTAGGAGCCTGTTTTGTACTTTAAAAAAAAAGCATAAATGACAACGAAAAGAGAAATTTTTAAATGCCATTGCTGTTCTTGTTGTGGAGAAGAAGACGGAAGGGAGCAGCCCTGGGCACAAATTGCACCATTCAACTCCCTCAAGAAGTCCCAAGACTGAGGCCACTGGAGTGGGGAGCAACTGGGGCACAGAGCTTGGACCCAGGAAATGCTTCAACCAACACCCAAGTGTTCAGGCCAGATCCCACCAGAAGCCAGAAATCACCACTCAGCCTACAACACAAGTCTGGACCAGGATTGGCCTCTGAGCAGCTCAGTGACATGCCCCTCTGATTCCAGAGACACCAGGACCCTGCCAGCTGCTCAACCCAGTTCTCTTCTGACCACTTAGAGGAAGTGCTGCTGCTCTGGGAGATATTCACCTGCACTGCACCCTCTGGTGGCCATCATGAGAAACATCAGGGAACAGGGCAAGATCCTTGTAACCAAGGAAAAACAAGTTACCTTCTCCTCTTT